>NC_060207.1:129537500-130153750 GCF_021130785.1 Homalodisca vitripennis | reverse complement strand
TTCAATGCAGTCACCTTTTTCACTCGTATTGATCCTATTGAACAGTGCTTAAAAAATTTTCTGCCCAGATTTTGAAATTATCGAAATGATGAATTCAATTTCTAGTTATAAAAAAGAAACTATAGTAACTTCTCATTGCGATTAGTCATGACAGGACTTCATCCCTGATTTCGGTGTAAAAGAATATTAAATTGGGGATGATAAGAATTTGGACCGCTTCCTTATCACATGCCTAAACGGACACCATCACTCATCTCACATTAGAAGAATGGAGGATGTCTTTATTGCAACCTCTTCCAGTGAAAGTCATCAGGAGAAACATGTTTAGCTTATGTGCATGAGCATGTGTAATGAGCATTTATTTGCCTCACCCACTTCAACAGGCATCCTCCACAGTAAACTAGACCTATCGACCAGCCATTTGTAACTCAATATCTTGACATTTGTTATTAGAGATATGCCGCTTTTGTACATCCCAAGAGTTGTCTGGAATTAAATATGACGCATCGGTTTTGGTGTACCCAAAAATCAAACCAGCTTAAGTTATTGCACAACTCGAAATAACACTGATTATATAATATTTTATATAATCGAATTAAAAACTTTTTTAATGTTAGTCCTAATCAGTAAATGTATTTTCTTGTACCTCACGTTCATAATTTTCTGCTCCACACAACTTAGTGTAGTCGGTCACTGATTTATTTTATTTTATTTAAATAGTTATTAATCAATTTTAACACAAGTAAATAACAGAATAGATTTTAAAGTATAGCATTTATCACTACTTTTTTACCTAGTGTTGTGAAAAATTTTGTTATAAATACGTAAATTTTGAGAAAATAATATATTTTATAAAAACAGTTAAATAAAAGCCTAGCCTAAAATGACAAACTATATATTTTTATGACTGAGAGTTTAAATGTTTAAATAGCCCACCACTTTTTTTCTATTATATAATGCTACATGAAATAGGCTATATAAAGTATTTAAATAAATCAACAGTAATTAGTAACATCATAAACAAAGCATTCTTTTTAAGGGGTAATTGAGAATATTTTATTTTAAATTAAAAAATTAGTTTATTTTAAATCTATTACAAAACTTAAAACATTGATCATTTTAAATGAAACAAGAACATATTCCTTCAACATGGTACATAAAGAAAGGAGAGGCGGTTGAAGGACTGCCTGTGACATATGAAGATAGACTCCACTACTCCGGTGATAAGCATCTTATCGACTACAATTTGTCAAACGTGAACAAACAAACAAAATTTTCCTCTAGAGAGGTAGGTTTGTATAAAACAGTCGGCATTGCTCTCTTAATTTTGGAAGGCTCAAATATACCTTTACAAAATAATAATAAAAACAATATATTAATTTATATTCCTTAAACGTTTATAATAGGAATTACAAAAATAATACATAAGTCAATATTAGTAGTATTATTAGTAATAGTCATCGTAGTATTAGGCACTTCCTTATTTACATTGCAAATTTAGTCCAGAATTTAATAGACGAGACACGCAAAAAATGGTTTATTAAGTAATAATTTAAACTATGCAACTATCGAACTTTATTGTTCCATAAGTGTAAGGTGATCTCTAACTAAAAGGTAATGAGTTCGATTGTAGAGGTCAATAATATATTGCAAGCGAGTCTAGACAGTTACTACTCACCTTTAGTATAATATTTTGTCTTATTAAAAGGAGAGGCCAATACCCTTCTAGCCTTCTTCTGCCCATCCTCCTGGGCTACCAGCCTGGTCAAGGACCCTGTGAAAAGAATAAGATGGTTATTGGTACTTTAATAGGTCGAAATTTCTGATAAATCTGTGCGGTAATGTTCATACTAGATTTGAACCTGCCCTAACACTAATTCAGATCCAAAATCCGACGCCTTGGACCACAATTTCCAGTAGTTCTCCTCATTTAAAATCATTAAGGCGTAGAAATAACTCCAGTAAAAAGTCAAAATGTAACACATTTTATTTTATGTTCACTCCATTATACTTGTTGAACTTAATGACAACTTTATACCCACCCTTAAGTATCCTTACCTCTATATGAAATGATTTATTAGCTATTGTTGCAAAATACTATATCACACAATTCTTCAAGTGTAAACTATTTAAGTTTTCCCGTCTTAGTGTTGTTTTAAAAAAAACTATAACTTGTTTACTCATCAGTAATTCATCATTTCATATACACATACGAGTTCCAACACGCAGCCTATGCAAGTCATGATACATTCCTGAAATACGACAATTCAGTTAATATAAAAATCTTTATTTTTATTTAAACTTATTGGTGAAAACACCAATACTTTGTGACAATTAGAAGATTGTATTAGTATTTCTTTTAAAATTGGTGATACGAGGATTTATGTTATTTGGTTACTTACTCTCAACTTTATTGTAAGTTGTAAAGTTGACTTAAGACAAAAACAAAACGTTTAAATAATATTACAATAACTAAAATCATTTTAATAGTTTACTTACAAACATCAGTACTAATTAGAATTTTATAAGATATTAATTATACGGTGTGTAGTACAATGCAAATAGCAAATACAAAGGTAAAGTTTAAAGTTTACTCCATCTTGTACCTGGGGCGAACTTAAAGCATTTAAAGTATTATAAATATAATTTTAAATCTTTTTTTAAAGCAACTCAAATAAACAAAGCTGTGGATGTTTTAACGTAAATTACACGAAACTTTTGGGCTTCCTTGATATTGTAGAATTGTGAAATTGGTAAGGCATTGTGCCCTAAGAAAAAAACTAGAGAGATGGACATGACACAACGATTTATTATTTCCTAGACTACAATCCGTAATACAACAATACTTTCTTCCTAAAACTTTACTCCGTGTGAAGCAGCAGTTAACAGCTCGCATTCATGTAGGAATAAGAATTACTGATAGAATTTCAGAAAAAGGCTAAAATATTACAAGATATTTATCGTAACAGCATTGTCTCGATAATGTGTTACCAAGATACCGTAGAAGATATTAAAAAATATTACATAAGTACATTTTCTGTTTTATGAAATACTTGGTAAATGTTTTAGTTAACCGCGCGTTTTGTGATAATTGTGCGTGCCATATAAGGCAAGACAAATGTAAAATAAATATATATTTTTGCACAATACGAAGCAAAATAACAAACTTGAAACGAAAAAACATTTGTTTTTTTAATGCAAAAAAATACGTGGGTAGAGCTTGTATATCATAAATTGTAAGTATAATAAAAACAGTGGTTTAATATTCAATAGTTTTAAGCAGTGCTCGATTTCTAGAAATTGAGGTACCGGAACTACAACCTGCCGAGACTTATCCCCCCACCCCCTTCTATTATATATCATTCCATCACCACAAAACGGTGTTTTCCTGTGTAAAGAATTAGGTTCTTGAAAGGAAACAAGAAGATTTTATAGAACTCAAACTTCTTTTATTAACATAAATAGCATTAGAGAATACAGCGTTACTTTTTTATATTCAGATTCTTTTTAAAATATAGTCCAAAACCTTAACTTGTTTTCATCGTATTTATTTTCTCTCTTGATCTCTCCCCTTACTTTTTGACAGCTAGCGCTGAGTGGTGTCCAGAAACAAGCCAAGTGTCAACGTACTTTTCTGGTTGAACCAGCCGGAGAGGAGGTACATTTATTTTTACAAAACAATAGGCCAGACACCGTTGTAATTCTGAGTGACGATCTCAGAGGTGTTATTATTAAATTCATTTGAGAAAACCCCCTTTCACATTCACTTGATGAAATGGCAACGGAGTTGATCGACTGCTCGAGCCGACAGAGGCTGTCTGGTAACGTTCTGGAGTAGATATATTCTCTGAAAACCCGTTATTAACTACCTTTCATTAAGCTTAAACCTGGAAGCAAGTTCCCTCATTTCGTTTTCTCCGAACTTTTATTGGGATGTCTTCAGGCCAATTTTTCTAGTGTCCATAACTTTCAAAGTTTTCTGCTAACTTAATGTATTTTTCATTTAACAGTCTCGCTTCCAATAGACGTTTTCAGTACTCCGTAAAATATTTCCACCGATTCATCGATTGGTCGTTTTACTCGACCAGCTTTTGTTTGGAGAGGAACACTGACAAAGACAAGTTGTCAACTGCTTTTTGGGGCCATTTTAGAGTATAGACCAGGAGTTGTTTTCCTTTCTTAGAATAAAGCAACTAGATTTCCAATTTTCTATTTGCATAGCTCAAATCTGCGTTGCAACGCTGTAAAGCTTCACTTAGTTCTGAAAGCTCTTGTAAAGCGTCAGCCATCAAACCCAGGTCTAATATGAAATTCGTATCTGTGATTTTGTTGAGGAGGCCAGAAAAAGTACTTCTTTCTTTGTTGTCTCTAGTTGTATCATTTGAAGCTTCTTTGAAGTGTTGTACTAACGCCTCGTAGGACTCCTATACAACTGAGACAGATCTGAAACTAGATGCGACCCAACGGAAGCTCAAAACTCTTCAAATTTTTAAAATTTCTGCCTCTAATAGATTCGCACAGTTCCGGAGTTCCCTACTGTTCTTTAGTGAGGCGTGATATATAATAGAGTTTATCAATAAACGATTTCAATCTGCTTACTCCTGGAACAGATTTAATATCGTCTGAAACTGACAGCTCAAGTCTGTGGTTTGCACAGTGCCAGACAATACTAGAAGGGAATTTCTGACAAAAATAATGCCCCAATTCCTTTGTGTTTTCCGAGCATGGTAGCAGCAGCACCATCACCAGTTAAGCTTGTCAATTTATCGCTTAAAAACTGCTCAGATAACCCATTTGAATGAAGGCAGTTCATTAAAGAGTCAAATACTTCTTGGCGGTAACGCCATCAAGTTCTACCAGATCCAGAAATACGTTAGTGGAGCCCACACATACCAGTTTTTTTTTTTCAAAGAACACACCGGACGTATACAATAAAACTTGACTTATTACTTAAGGCAGTGGATTCATAAATTATCAGACCAACTTTTGTGTCCTTCTCAATAACTTCACTTCCACACATTTTTTTCTTCATTTCCTTACTGATGTGCAAAGCAATGTTAGCACAAGCTTTGTCAGAATGTAAAATGCGACCCATGCTAATCCCGTTAAGTTCTTGTAAATCTGTTTCTGTTTCAAACTCATTAAAGGATTGATTTTCTTTAACAACCTTGTATGCCGTTCGAAATATTTTTTCAGTCACTTCTTTTTCCTGGGAACGCTGTTTCAAGATATTTTTCTCCAATGCTACCGTCTTTAGCTTCGGATAAAATTTCATCTGCTGCTTTATGGCCAGCACTCTCTTTGTGGTCATGGAATTATTTTCCTTAATGAAGGTTGTTTTTTCTCTTTTGTGTCTCCATAACTGTCTATCTCACCATTTACCCATTCTTTTGAAATTTTCATGCCTGTTTTTTTCCTTACTAGTCCTACATCCTAACATTCCATTTTTAATAAACAACCAGTCATACCTTTTGCAAAATTCTGTTTTTTGCGAGTTATTCCAACAATCTGGCAAGTCATTGTTTGCATTCTATCTCCTGTTCTTTTTCTTTAGGGAAACATTAATTTCAAATCTGGTTACCTTTTCACTGCTAGAAGATGGTTGTGACGTCTATGAAATCTGTTGTTCATGGTTGTCTGGTCAGTCAACAGTTCGTTTTAAGTCTTTTACTGTCACCCGAAGACGAAAAGTAATCTGTTAATTGTTTGTTTATTTTACTTCACAATAAACACTTCACTAACAAATACAAACACAGAACAATATGTAACCTCAATGAAGTAACATAATAAATGCAAGAAAACCACGTTTTCGATGGAGAGGTGCATACACATTTGAAACCACTACTACTGAGCAACTGAGCGAATGCGTAATACGACACGTCGACACAGCCAAACGGGCGGGTCTATACGTCGCTGATGGAGGAGAGGGAACATGTGGGGGGGAGTTTAGTAATCGGGCGAGTCTATATGCTACTGACGGAGGGGAAGACGCATGTGGAGGAGGAAAGATTAAGAGGCTTCTGGCGCATTTTAAAAACTGTAGGCACTTCGAGATAGCTTCGTGATACATTTGAATGTTTTATTATCGATTGCGAGGTGAACTATAGTAATCATATATTTTAAGAATTTGATGTTCATAATAAATTTGGTAATTAACTCATCAACCAAAAATTTAGTTTTTGGTTTCAGTGGCTTTTTGGTATAGATTCTTATTATTATTATTATTATTTTTTGAAGGATAGAGGTCCCGGAACGCCGTTCCGCCACGTTCCATCTCAAATCGAGCCCTGGTTTTAAGTGAAGTATTGAATAGAGAGTAGGAGAACTGACAAGTGGGTTTCAGTCCACGTATGTATTTGCTGTAAATTGTTGTATTTATTTACTGACAACATCTATCACAGACATGCTGCTTTTGGTCATAATATTATACGCTAACTTACGAATTTAGTTGGTGAAGTCTTCTTTAATTTTACAAAATGTGGACAATGTACAGGGAATGGAATGATGGCATTCAAAACGTGTTACGAAAAATCAAATCTCGTCTTAAGAAATCTATAATTTAGTAGTTATACTAAACACAGTGATATATGCTGTCAAGTTTATTGATTTTAAATATACATAAATATATATTAAATATATAATATACATTTTTATAAATAGCATTTATTATTTTAATATTATTTTTCTTGAAAACTCGCGCCAAATGTGTTCTATTATAAATAATTTATAAAACATTTTGTATTTTATATTTATTTAATTTTTTACCTATATTAGTAGAGACAAATTTTACAAAGTATCTATCAAGAACAATTTTGTATAATGTTTGAGAAAAGATTTTCAAAATAATTATAGGTTCAAGTGTGAGATTTAGACCAGCCCTAATCTATTAATCTTGGTGCAAGGGCACACCGTCTGCTGCAGAAACTGACCCTTAACTAATCACATTTCTTGCCTTCCTGTTTTGGCAACGTCGTAGATTGTATCAAACAGCGATAATTTGTAATATTATCTGTGTTGAAATAATCCTCAACATTTGAGCTCCTAAACTTAAAATGCATTTTTTGTTGAAGTTACCCTTATCTTGACCAATAAATGTATTATTGAACGCTATTTATTACAAAAATATTTTAAAGTTGTTTAGGGTAAAATACATAATAGGTAAATAATATTAAATAATCATTTTAGAATATAAGTCTAAAAGTGCCTTACATGAACAATACAACTGTTCTTACATTTGCGATAGAAGCTCACATAACTCTTCACTCTTTCGTATACAGGCTTTTTTGTTCAATACTTCTCATTTTGAACGATGCTGTTAATTGAAATATTCAAAATCCTCTAAATGTAAATTGTTGTTTATTTATACCCGGTAAAATAACACTCTCTTGGAGTTTGAAAATAACGAATATAACTAATATATCCTCGTCACTATCAGTTTCAAGTACCTTCTTGAGATTAGCTTTTAGAGAACTCAAGTATTAATATAATACTATAGAAACTATATAACTTAAAATTCGTTTCATAGAATGAGCCCATTCTATCCATTAATTGAAACAGTGCAGCTTCAGTGATCTTTCTGTAAGCTGATACAATGTCTCTGTTGACTGATACACGTTTAGTTTTCTGTGCAACGTACAACCAACTTTTGGCTTGTAATAATGTGTGTGGAACTGAAATTGCAGTAAATAGGTTTTATTTTTTTAATTTGTAGCTTTGAATAGTTAACGATGTACCAACGTAGTAAAAAATTGTATAAACTCTTAAGGTACTTAAAAATTGAAGTATGTTAAAAGGAACATAGTCCATAGTACAACTTATAGCCAGTAATAAATGATTTTTTTATGAAAAAAACCAAAATTAATTTTTTGTTACATAGTTTTATTTCATTTCATTTTCATCTTAATATTCAGAAATTCATTTTAGAGGTAGGATGGCTTTAATACGATAAGAGTTTTTAAGTATAGGTCGTTTGAAATAGAAATCAACACCGCGCTGCACACTTTGACAGCACTTTTCTTGTAAGTTAAAATTCCCCAGCTCCAAATTAGTTTTAAATGGTTTTTGTACAATTGAATCACGTTTAAAATTAACCATTTTATGACATAAGAAAGCCCTAAAATTTATACACTAGCATTTAAAAGTGAAATTTATTTTGGACTGAGCTCTATTTTTAAGTGTTATTTAAGAAGACCCTACGTAACAAATATATATACTAATACTACTCCCTAAGTAAACAAAACTTTGTACTTTGGACCATTATTCTTCAGGACTTGCTCTTTCCTTGTAAGACGCTTTAGTAAAATTATGACCTTCTTTCACAAATTGTACAATTATTAACTTGTGTATTTTGCCCCTGCCAGGCATTGTCAGTTTGTTTGTTGACACACACAACGAAGAAGATTAACTTTGATTTTCTATTCACTTACTTTACAGTTGATTTTTAATTAATACTTGATGTTTAAAATAAATTATATTTTTGTTTCCTGTATATAATTTAATAAATTCGTGTAAGTAAGTATAAATATAATATTTTGTTTAATAGTAATAGACGTAACCTCAAAATTATGTTATATTATAAATTCAAATCCAAGTTAAATATATTTGGCCTTTATATACACAACACATCATCAGTACATGGAAGTAATAAACCTATTATTGTTTTCTTTCAAACATAACCTTAAAACTATTTTGATTTAATAAATATAAAACCAAATTAAATTTTATTACAACGTAAATAAGTTATAAAACTTTTTTTCATTTGTTTATACTCAAAATGTGAAACACATTTTCATTTTAATGTCCATTTTAAATTATTTTTTCTTATAGAGAATTATTTACAAATTTCCTATGAAAATTAAAGTAAAAAATATTTAATTTTAATTAAAATATTAACATTTAGAAATATACTTCAGTGATTAGTATGAATAAAATTAGCATTAAGGAATATATTATAATCTAAATAAATATAACAATACTATGATATTTTGGTGATAAAAAGCCCCAACTTAAACGTATGGAGTTAGGACTTTTAAGACTGAGTATTATTCACATATTAGGGCCCTAACTCCATTATTATGAAGAAATAAATTAAATATTTGGCTTTTTTACTAAAACAAAGATACTGACATACAAATAACTTTTTTATAACTATAAAACATAAGGAAGGTAAAGTAGACAGTTTCCTTATTTCCTGTAAAACTTCATTGGAGACAGAGCTTTCTGGCTTATGAGGGCAGATATATACTGTATATATAACGTAAAGAAGCGAAGCTAAAGTTATGAATTATGTCATATAGTTTAATCATGTAGGTCGTCACTTTCGTAAAGCACAAATATAAGTTTATTAAGTCATGAAGTTTGCTGTCAGTTGAAGAGGGTCTTTAGGGTCACACCACAAACTTGTAATTGAGTTTATGTTTACGCTGTTGATGTTGGTTGGGACCTTGGGGAAGGTGTTATAAGTAGGTTAATCTTATATGATCAATTTTAGTCTCACATTGGATGGATTTTCTTTTGGGGTTTTTATTCAAAAAAAGTTTTATTGGCACTTAGACTAGTTATAACTTGAATTAAGACATTATAAAATTTGCCAATATGTTAGTGATTTGTGTCAAAACTTAAGAAATTTTAATCATTGTTTTCTTACTTAAAATTTTAAGATCATTATGTTGAGTGGGCAAGATTTTCCTTTGTGGCTTTGTAGGATACAACAATGTAATTTGGCTTTAGAATGCAAAAGTGTATAATGGGTGAATAGCGTTTTACTCTACTTTTTTGACATTGATCAATACAATTTAAATATACATAGGTTTCAGTAACATAAAGTTAGGGATTATTCCTAAAAATAAATGCAAATATAAGAATTTAATTGAAAATCTTATAGATCCGTGTGCATTTCCAGATTTTACTTGTAGTATATAAGTAGGTACCGTAAGGCAAAATTTGTTCTTTTTCATAAACTATAAAAGCAAGGCGTCTATGCTATGTGATATTTTTAGGGCATTTCACTGTGCTGTACACTCATTCCTTTTATATAAACTTAAATATTATAATTTGAAGTGAGTCATAATCTCTTACTATCACATTGAACTAAAAGGAAGCATCGGGTAATTTTCCAGATGGTTCCTATTACATATGCAGTACTCCTCACGTAAAGCTAAACATTGGGGAGATCCACAAGCATCTGCATTAGGACCCATTCACATATTTTGTATATAAATGACCTGCCAATAAAAATATCAGAGAGCAGGCAATCTTTTTGCTAATGAAAAACCCCTAAACTTTCAAAAAAATATAATTGATCTGAAACTTGCTCTGAATAATTCAATAAAACATAGATAGTTCTTAGTTTTGGCAATGGATTATGCTGAGTAGTTCAATGAGTCACCTTTTACAGTTCTCCGCTAAGGTCTTAGGTATCTCACCAATGGTAGATAAGAGCTTTTTATTAGCAGGTACAGGAAGGTCATATTTATTGATTGTCTTTTGAATTGGAAAGAGTAATTTGTAGTTAAACTCAGTTTAGTATGTTTTGTTTTTTACATAATTTCTTTTAGATGTAATTTTACTAATATTAAAACAATATATTTTGCTTATATTTTTCACGTCAGAGATAGGCTATGGGGTGACTTTTTTGGGAATTTCTATAAATTTTGAAGAGAAATAGGCTTTAATTGAAATATGAACTATCAGGATAGTGAGCCAATCAAACTAATCTATATATATAAAAATGAAACTGTTCGTGTGTAACAGCATCACTCACAAACGGCTGGACGGATTCGCCTAATTTTTTTTTTTAATTTGTTCGTCTTGATCTGTAGAAGGTTATAGGATACTTTTTATCCCTTTCCCGATTCAGGATTCCGCCCCACTGGTTACAGAAATACCCATAAGAAATGCATTGCAGCAAACATATGTTATTAAGTGAAAGAGTCTTTTCAAATTTTTAATCAGCTGTTCTTTGTAAACATATATAATGCGACAAAAAATATATTTATATATAAATTTCTTTACACTTATAGTTTTAAAGCATAGAGTAAGCTTAAGAGAAACGACAAATTTTGTTTAAACTGTTTCTGCAATCATAATATATAAAAATGAATGTTTGTGTGTTTGTCCTTTATAGACTCAGAAACTATTGGACCGATCACTATGAAAATTTGTATTTTTCTATGTAGAAGGTTTATACGCAATGCCCATTGATGTAACTAACCACCAGGCTGTACTGCAAGATATAAAAGTTATCAAAGCGCCTGCACATTATAAACTGCAATTACAACACAGTAGTTACGTATATTAAAATATCCAAACACTATTTGAAGGCAAAGAAATATACGGGCAAAGCTTAAGAGACGCGTGCGAAGCCGCGGGAAACAGCTAGTACGAAATATATAAACACTCTTGCATGTACTAAATTTAGAACTTTTAATATTTTTAAGATATCTCAAATGTTAATAATGATTATAGTATATTAAAATGTTATCTACTTACTACACTCTTGTAACATTACAAATATAAAATATATATATATATATATATATATATATATATATATATATATATACATACGGATTAAAACATTTTTTTTAAAGCTCTTTAATTAACTATCCTTTCAAATTAAACATACTAATGTGTTGAACTATCTATGAGGGACTACCTTTTAAGCTGAGCTTTTATTGATAAATTAACAGATCAAGATCATATGTTTACTGAGCTATGATTAGCTCTGTAAAGCAATAAGATACCTGATACCAGACATGAAATGAAAAAATATTACATCTCTTTTTAACATAGACATTATTTTTATAGTTTTATCGTTGGAAGGAAATATAACCTATAATTTAAAAAAAGAATGATATAAGAGTTTTTAAAGTAGATTTTTTCAATGACTGAAAATTATTTTAAAGTATTTTACTATAGCGTTGCAAGGATTTTACACTTTAATAAATGGAACCCTTAAATATTACAAATTACGTCTGAGGACCTACGTTAACGTTCAACATCTCAGTTGACGTTTAAGGTTTATTGCAAATTGTCATATAAATGCGTCCATTAAGAATTTCGTATTCATCATTATTTTGCCACTCACCAAGGTGTGTTCAAACGAATTTCAGGGAGAAATTCTTTATCGTATTGCTCAATTACTTACAAGATTGGTTTGGTGCTCAGTGAGAGATACACCTAACTTTTTAATAAGAGAAATACCACACTTCTCGTTACAAATAACTGTTTTTTCAACTATGAAATGAATATTTCTTTTTTTTAATCCTCATGAAAATATTTGATTTGTAATTTATTGTAATATGGTGTTTACCAGATCGTGTCATATTTCATTAATTTAATCTTAAATTAATGTATGAAATAATGATGAATTTTAATTACTGAATAATACTGACGATTATGGTCCAAGAATAATTTTATTCCTGTTGAATATTGCATATTTTTACCAATTCCCTATTTGAGAAGGTCAGAGCTTTATATATATATATGGATTATATATATATATATATATATATATATATATATATGGATTATATATATATATATATGGATTATATATATATATATATGGAAAAGCAAATTCCTTAGTACAATTCATGCAGTTAAAGAGTGATGATACTATTTTATATATGGGCATATCTTTTGCACTAACACTGTTATTATTTTTATGTTAAGTATTACAAAAAACTAGTGTGTTAACATTAAAACAACAGTTTTTCGGTCACAACACCCTTACAAACTGCGAAATTAAACAAATAGACGAATAAAACAAAATGAACATTGCTGGTAATAATCGTCGCGATATCTTCTTCATTCACAGCTGCATGATTAACTAGAAGTAATTGATCGTGAAAATACCACCCATTAGTTATTCCGCTATACGCCTGAAATGATTTCGACTCTTTTCTTTGCAGTTCAATAGATTTTAAACAATCTTACTGAAGATATTTTTCACCGAATTAATTAATTAATTCTGTAACTTGTAATTGGTTTTGAATATTCATTGGTTACATTTCTATCATACTTTTTTCACCATTTTCATTGTATAGTTTGTTTTGCTCTTAAATACTTTTATTACTTTATATATGAAGCAACATCAATCAACGTTACAATTACAAAAATATTCATAACACTGGACTTGTTAAAAAAAAGAATATACACTCCTTGTTTCTAAGTTTTTATATTTAAGTACTACATTTTTATAAATATATTTTTAAAACTGCAGTCATACGCGACAAGGTACGTTTCATACAACTATCTTTAAATTTGTTTCTAAAACATCAAAATGTTATAATGTATTTCTCAATATTCCTGAAATTATTTAGGCTTTCAAGGACATATTGAAACTTTTGAAATACTTAGCTTTTTCTCAAGAACATTCAAAATTTAATTATTTATTGCCTTCTATCAAGAATAAATCTGTACTAGGTAGAATAATATAACCCAAGGATAAATGCGATTAAGTATATCATTTTTTGGTTATTAAACATGGCAAAGTTCACAGAGGAATTACAATGCAGATAATTCTTTCTAGATTTATAAATATCCTAAACCCGAATAATATAGCAAACTTACACGCAATTTAAAAATGTTTCTAACTATTTATTTTACTATCGGGATCTTAATAAAATAATTTAAAATTGTTCTTATCAAAAAAGAAAATAATTAGTTCAAATATCTATGCCAACCCTATAACAGTGGTGTAAACTCAATTATGTTTACAAAATAAAAGTCTCCCTTCCCACCAACTGTCTTTTATAATCATAAGGCTTCCAAGGTTAAGTGAAACCAATCGCCCGTAGCTGAGATATGAACTCTACAGAAGTAGTTGGGATTTCAATTTGCATGTGGTTAAATAATAGACATAACTACAATATGAGATAAAGAATTAGAAGACTTTAGTAAATTATCATTCATATTATAATTACGAACAAGATATATACGTAGCAAACAAAGAACGTAGAGAGCAGATAAACTGTAGAAGAAGTGTTACAGTTACATAAACGGATCCACACTTAAATAAAATACTCATAGGTTTTGAAATAATGTCGTTATTTTTTACAGTATATTAAATCACCGATAGTGTAATACCATTTTGTATTGAGATATACGCTAACCTCAGTAGTATTAACAGGTAAAATCCACATACGAGACTATCATACAGGATGTAAATTAAATCCTAATACGCCTGTTAGTATATACTCCAACCTTGTTGAAATATCAATGTACGACCTTTACGATACATATTAAATTACTTTTTGGGATTTTTTCAGGGTAAAATAAATTAAAGGGAGATGTAGAAATGGATAAATATAAATTTTCAAACTGCAACCCGTAAACGTTGTGACATGTAAGGTAATATTAAAGGTATATTAAAAAGAAACACGATGATACTAATAAATACCTCGACACCGTTCTTAGTATTATGCAAAAGATTATCCCTTTACATAGTATCTAATGTTTCTGGTGTGCATAGTTTTGGTAAGAGGTGTATGTTTATAGGTGGCATTACAATGTAAGGGATTATTTGTCTAATAATTTTGCTTGGATTGAAATTAAATAAAGCTTTAAAATTACGTGACACAAGATAGTGGTTGCAATTTGAAAGTTAACTTTTATTTTTTTGGAACATACACAAACGTATCTGAACTTAATTTCACTCTTAGATGTAAGGGATTGTTTGCCCATAACTTCTGTTAGCATCGTTGTACAAATGTTTTCTTCGTGTCATTGTGTATATTTTCAATTTTCAATTGACCTTTTAAATTACGTTTCACAAGACAGGATATGCAATTTGAAACTTTAAAGTGACCCCTACCAACCCCCTTTTAAAAAGGGGAGTAAAATATGTTTACCCTGTTTACCCTCCAGATAGTCAAAAAAAGTATTTTAATAGGCATATTGAATATTGTACATTGATATCTTAATCCGTTTGCAATATATGTGGCGAATCCGGACTTAATTTTCACCCATACCTGTGTGTGTTTATATATATATATATATATATATATATATATATATATATATATATATGCATGGAACAATGGCAGTAACGTGGAGATACACATATCAAAATTATATTTTTCATATATAATTGTGGACCACCCTAATATATATATATATACCGTACTTAGTACTTTTTTGTGATTCAATGTTTATTGAAATTAAATAAGGCTATTGCCATTTATACAATTTAACGTAAAAAAAAAGTCGTTTGACAGGTGTTTGGTCCTCCGATCATATGTTAGTTTGCTTATTTAAACGCATATGTGACAGATACGGCCAAATACAAAATAATTGAATCGGAAAAAGTGAGCGCTCTGTGGTGTAATGGTAGCACATTCACCCGGCAAGTGAGAGATCCGGGTTCGACTCCCGGCGGAGCAAGTACTTTTTGTGATTCAATGTTTATTGAAATTAAATAAGGCTATTGCCATTTATACAATTTAACGTAAATAAAAGTCGTTTGACAGGTGTTTGGTCCTCCGATCATATGTTAGTTTGCTTATTTAAACGCATATGTGACAGATACGGCCAAATACAAAATAATTGAATCGGAAAAAGTGAGCGCTCTGTGGTGTAATGGTAGCACATTCACCCGGCAAGTGAGAGATCCGGGTTCGACTCCCCGGCGGAGCAAGTACTTTTTGTGATTCAATGTTTATTGAAATTAAATAAGGCTATTGCCATTTATACAATTTAACGTATATATATATATATAAAGGGTGGTCCACAATTATATATGAAAAATCAAATTTTGATATGTGTATCTCCACGCTACTGCCATTGTTCCACTATGCATACTGATTCACAATAGTTACAAAATTGGGCCTAATCGGAAAAAAGTTTTGAGGTACCTATGATTTGGAAGTTCTATGTTTTAATTTAAATTTGTGTAAATTATTCGTTTGAATGTGACTTTAAAGAAATTCAGCTAACAATTACTACAAAATTGGTTTTAATAGGTTTAATTAATTCCACCTACTTTATATTTATCAACTTTAACCTGTGATATCCATTATTCTTACACTTCGATAGTAAATTACTCATATACATTACAGGGGGGGCACTGAAAAAGTTGACATAGCACTTTTAGATTCCCGCGTCAGTATCAATACTAAAATTGCGATGGCTAACAACCTACATCGCCCACCAAATCCTAAGGCCCTTAAGAGACTAGAGAGTACATAATTTCACCAATAGAGACCTTTCAAAACATAGGTTACACAGCGGACAACGGAACTGTTCGACATCCTACTTAACCCTGCGATGGTGAGGTTGGGTCTGGTAGACCTAAGGGAATATTCATTTCGGTTTTATTTTATGTTGGCATCACTTCAGACGGCTGGAAATTTTCAACAGCCTCAAGGTCATCCTCCCCTACCCACTCCTCTTGGCGGTAACTGCTGTCAGTTCCATCTTCACTTCCAATATATACAACAGCGGACTGGGCCTTACAGTGTTTTAGAGTATCAGAATAAACTATTTTCTTCTTTTTGGTGAACTTGTGTTGTTTAATTATGGCTGCGAACATTGTCCAGAATAATGAACTTATTCGTCGAATGTTAGAAGAGGACATAGACAATTCTTTGTTAGAAGAGGATGAAGAAGTCGATTCTGATCACGAAAATGTAAGTGTACACTTCACTGATACAGAAGGAGAAGGCCACGGTGAAGAAGAACCATCTGTTGATCAACCACAGGTACGTCTTTAAACTCCAACAGAATTTTATTTGGGTAAAGACAAAAGAACTAGGTGGGAAATAAATGAAATCCCTTCAGGCCAAGCTCCTATGCGTAATGTTATTAGAGCTAGAATTCCAGCACTTTCACAAACTGCCAATCAAGCTTCTACCGAATATGAGTTTTGGTCTTTGTTTATGGATGAGAACATAATCAGAAATATCGTTACATTTACAAATCAGTATATTTTGAATATATCTCAAAATTATGCCGATCAAAGCCCAATTATTGTAACGAATGAAATTGAAATAAACAGTTTTATTGGCCTGTTAGTTCTTGCCGGAGTGTTACATGCTGGAAGGCTAAATGTTGAAGAGCTATGGAAAAAAGATGGGACTGGGGTTGAAATTTTAAGAAATGTTATTTTTGAAAGGTAAGACTTCCTACACAGATAAGACAACTTTGCAAACGTTTTGCTGGTGTTCAGGACCCACCAAGGACTGTCCCTGAAGCAGGTAGGAGGGGGAGATGTCACGCGTGCAGGACAGCAAAACCCGCTACTTTTGCCAGAAGTGCAACAATTGGATATGTCTCAATCACGCTACGATGTTTTGCAAATATTGCACTGAAGATCAAAACTAGACACTTAAGTTAGACACATAGTTTTTCTAAAGACTAAATACTGGTTTCTTATGTTTCATATCCATTGTTTACAACTAATGTTTGTCTATTCATAATTGGTAATTTTTTATATTAAGCATATAAAATACATTATATATATATAATATGCTTATAATATGCTTGTGTTGTTGTATAAATATATGATGTACTAGTAGTTAGTAATGTATATTACAATATTTTCCGTAATTACTTGTGTTCGGTCTTTTATTTACACCCAAAGCAATTAATTTTACAAAATGGGTCTGTCAGACCCAAACTTACCACTCCCGTTCGTTGGTGTCACCTCACCATCGCAGGGTTAAAAATGGTAAAGAAAAAGCATCTTATTTCCTTTGCAAGGACCCTGTGTTGTGGCCTAATGATCCGAACTTTATTTATTTTAAAGAGAAAGCACAGAAAATTGGCATTTCAAGCGATACTTTGCGTTTATTGTCAAAAATTGAACGTTTATTTGAATTATTTAAATACATAAATAATGATTTCATTACAAGAAACCTTACTGGTTCACGAACGCACAACTCAAACGTGTTTTAAGAATTTTGGAATCGATTTAACCTCAAGCCTTTATTAGGACGCTTATCAAACTTATATCATTGAATGAGTTGGGTATTAGGGACATAATTTTTTTCGTTTAATAAGTGTTAAATATATTTTTTTGAAAATAAAGGAATCATAATTAATATTTCAAAACTAATACTAACTACTACTAATACTGTTACTAGTTAACAACTAGTGTTACAGGATTTGTCCTAAAATATAAATACATAGTAAGCACTTTTTAAAAATACTGGTAGAAAATTGACTTTATCTTGGAAGACAGCAACATTGCTTTCGTTATCCTTTATGGGCGTGTTATACACCAAGTCCTTCATTCTGCTGCAAAAGAAGAATATACAAATAATTAAGTCTAGTGAACAAGAGGCCCATGGGATGGGACGTCCTCGTCTAATCAAATGCTGTCACTTGAGAGTTTTATTTGAGAAGTTGTCTACATGAGGAAGGCTCCATCATGTTGAAAACACGTGTTACGATTATTAAGTATTATTAAGTAACGGGACATGTTCAAAAGTTCTTCATTAACTTCTCTTAACAAAACATGACGTACAATATATGTAAGCCAATTTATGAGAATGTAGAGACCTATAACATATTCCTCATGTCAGCTAATACCTTAGTAAAAACTTACCATGTGGATTGTGCATAGCCCATACATTGTAAATAACACGTTCTCTAGTAAATTGTTACTCATAACTAAACATTACCTTCTGAAGTAAGTTTAGTTGGGAAACACCTTAGCGTAAAATTCCTAGAGCAAGCCATGAACCTTTCACATATGAAATGGATGAAGATTGTTCTTTAAAATCACGCACAATACATTACATAATTAATATTAGATTAAAATTCGTTTGTCGACATGACAATCTTAAAATCTAGTTTGGAATATTGTCAAACATTCTCTGTAATTTTTCATATTAATAAATACAACGAAGTGTCCTTGGTCGTCCTGTATCTGCCATACTCACGTTAAAACCTTCAACAAAATAACGTTTCAAATTTGTTACCGCGGTTAGACAATCTGTTAAACACTTTATCGGAGGGATCTTGACGGATAATATTAAATTGCCTTGCTTCAGTGATATTGCCTTCAGCAAACACAAAAATAAAGTGAATATTCCACATAAATGAGAAAAAGCGTTACAGCCAAACACATCAGACAGTAAATTTAAGTCAATCATGCGAAAATGTATGCTTACTTCAATTGCTTTGACGAAAAACTAGTAAAATTTTAAAATTAAATAAATATATGAACAGCTGATGTTTCCAAACAATCAGCTGTCTGTTAAACACAAAGCAAAGAATAATATTAGTACAAATAAATACTTGTTATTCAGTAACCAGGTATTTAATACGCCAGTAAATACATTTCACTTGAGGCTTTAGATTACACATTTATTCATCGTAAATACTAATAATACCATACATTGCCATACACTGCCTAACATAATACACTACATGTTTCAATATAAACCATTTTTATTGTTGTTCTAAGAACCATATGAGCCAGTACGGATCGCTCTCACCACTTTTAAGAAAGCAATAATTTCCTTCATTTTTTAACTTGTTTTAATTTATTAATATGTTGTTTGATCTGTAATAACATTGATAAAAAACGTACTTTTAAAGCTTAATAGTAAATTTCTTGTATTAGATAAGTAACAAACGAGTAAATAATTAGGGTCTACATCTTTAAAATAGATAGATTTAAAATATTTATCATAAATTTTACTAAATATACATTTTTAAAGATAGAATATAATACATAAAGTCATATTGTTGATCTATGTATAAGGTTTATAATGAAACATGTATTTTAATAAAAACCCATTAAAACACAAAACAAATACCGAAAACTTATGATTATAACAACAGATAACAATTAGTACAAATAAATAGTTACAAATAGTGACAAATAAAGTTACTATTAATGTCGAAATGATCTACAAAAACGACCTACAACAGATCATAAGTATCCTTTGTAGGTCGTTTCTAAAATATGTAGTACTTTTTGTCGAGTACTGATCCGATTCTTATAGGATTGGGCATCGGGAATTTTCCTTTTTAATTTAATAAAATAATAATATATAGTTTAAACTATATTATGTTTAACAGGTCCAATAACTCTCAATTAAATAGGCACTGATATAAAGTCAAATAGAACAGATTGACTGTTGTTTCGTAACCAATAGTTCACACAATAGTCGAAATAATCTGACATGATTTCCGGTAAAGAATGTATAAGACCTTATTGGAAAACCATTGTAACACAAACATATAACACTCTTACACAGAACCGACAAAATTTACTCAAAATTTGCTACGCTCTAATCTACTATTAAATAATAAAATGCAGAACTAAGAGAAAGTGTATAGGCAATACAAAAACGTCATGAGAATTACTATTAAAATAAAATTAAAAAAATATACATATCATTGCTCTTCCAAATTTTTTATTATATAGTTTCTTTTTAATATTGTATTGGAATTTAAACAGTCGTGGAGTGTTGCCAAAGATGAAGATAATTTCTCCAATGTAAAGGTCTCTGTATATATATTCAGTCACGCTTCTGTTTATTACGAACATATTTAAGCAGATATATAAAATATAAATATACAGTGTGTAATTATACTGAAATTTTTGTAATTAAGTGGTCATGTTGGTACAGTAGTCTAACTCATATAATAATAAGAAAACATATATATGGTTACCTTTATGATTCATAAATGTTATGAAATTTAATTAACTCGCTTTTGATGAAAAGGCTGAAAGATTGTCCTTCTAGAGGGGTATTTTGGATTGTGTTCTGGAATTTAGGAAAGCAAAAAGAATTATCTTACTGTCAGGGAATGATCTGAATTATTGCATATGTTAGGAAAGAAACTGAATGTGATGAGGAGCAATCTAACGTAATCTACGTAGGGGAGCGTTTGATTCAGTACGAATGTTGAGTTTTGCTCTATCTCACCTTCCACTTTGTGCAGCGTCATAAATCTGACAGTCACTGACTTGACTCCTGGATTCTGTTGTCGACAGCCATCTAGTGGGATCCAACATTGTCGGGACGAACATGTTCAAAAACACCACTTAATATCTTGCCAATATCACAGAAAACTACACATAATAAAGATCCCTATATGGTATATCCAGCAGCCTTCCTGTGTAAAACAAATTAAGAGGTTTTTATTGTCTCATCAGGTGAAAAATTAGGTGCTCTACCTTACTTCAGAGATGGTTTAAAGCAGCGTGGAGCACCTGATTACTTTATACATATCATGGATACTGTGGGAAGGGTTGTTTAATGCATATATTAAGATTTGGACAGTGTGGTGAGATACAATTTTGACTATGTCAGACTTCGGGCGCTGCACTAAGCGGAAGAAAAAATGGAGAAACTGGCACTAACGCATTTGGTACTTAAAATCAATAATCTTTACTGGGCGAAATGTAAAAATCTGTTACTAAACTTTTATTGACATAAATTAATGAAACTAATTTCATGTAAACTTATCACTTCTTAGTACTATACTCATAAAATGTATAGTAACGATCATATTGTTATGGTTCTTTGTTTCTAGCGGTGAAATATATAAATAGGTTTGAAGCAATAATGAAAATACTTTTGAAACTAAGAATACACGACATATTTCAGGTAATCATTAACAATTAGTAAAAGTATTGTAATCAAATATCATTTAAACATTTCCTTTAAGTTACTTTATATATAACGTGAAAAAGGCCAAGTATGTTGTATATTAGAAGTTAAAACAAAGAGGAGGTCTGAATGTTTTTGAATCAAAATTAAAATTGGTGAATTTGATCTCCAATAAAATAAATAATGCTAATCGAGTAATTTGAACTAAGTTACTCATAGGGCAAATTCCAGGCGATTGTTATTTGTTAAACATTATTAACTTATTTATATCCTTTGTGATAACATGTATTAACTATGAAATTCAGTGATAATTGAAAAGTTTTATTTTACAATATTGTGAGGGAGAGGACTGTATTTTAAAATGAAAAATTATAATTATTCTACAATAAATAAATACATCTATTACTAAAATATAATAATGATAATACAATATCTTAAACTATAAATATAATGAAAATACAATAAATCCATCCACATGGGATAAATTTTCCCCATCTAAGTATAAAGCAACATTCATTAGCCAAAGTTTTCTAAAGAGTTTACACTCCAAAAGAAAAATAACAAAATCCCTACGTTCAAAAGTGACATTAATATTTTCAAACAAATAACACTTTTTTAACTCTGTGAATATATGAAGTAGCCCTAAATTAGGTTTAATGTAAAAAATACGAAAATTATTATGCTTTTTCATAATATAAATTTACAATAATAATACATGTACTGGATACTTGTCTTAGGGCCACTGAATATGAGTTTAATAACCATGTCTACAAACTTCAAATGTATAGAATGATAAGTTTTCAAATTATATTTTACATTTTTGTATGAAGTATTTTCTTTTTTAATGTAAAAAATACCAACAAGTTAACAGTAACTATTGCTCTTCCATATTTTATGATCAAGTTACTTATTCACGAACACAGTCAGAGGTTTTAATCAAAATTCAATATCGGTTAATTTAATTAGATTACACTTTGATGTAACTAATCACATTACTCTTATTACATGATCATTTCAACTGTAAAACCTCATAAATTAGTTAAGCCTATGTAATGAAATCAGGGTTGTTTAATTATATATATTTAAATCAGCACATAAAGTAAGTTGTTAATATGATATAAATCTATATAAAAAATTATGTCATGTATAATAATATTATGTAACTGTTACGATATCGAAAATACCATCAGTTCCACTATTATGTATTATATTTGCACATAGTAAAGTAAATAATACTACTTCGCAGAAATTAATAGTAACATGTTTAATGAGAAAGAACAAGTTTTCCTCCTACTGAAAGGTTTTGAAACATTTTGAAGATCTGACTATGCCATTTTGTATAGTATTATTCTGTTCCAAAAAAAACAAAAAATAAACATACATAATTATAAAACTACAATTAAACTGTGATTATTCATAAACTACAAACCGTGACTGAAAATTAATTAAATATGTTTAAAAAACTATACAAATAATATTAATATCTATTAATATATCTATAAATATTCTATAAAATATAGAATCAGTGATTAGACATCAATAGATTTTAATGCAATCAGATGTAGAATGTGTTCTCTCAAACATTTAGTTTGTTATTTAAACAGAGTTTGATGCAATACGCTGGTGTAGAATCCGTATAATTTTACGCTAAGTGTTCTTATTTAGATAAATAATATGAAACAATCTAGCACAAAACTAAAACGATTTCCTAACAGCATTCCCTAAATGTTTGGTGTGTTTAAAAATGATCAGAGATAGCCGCTTATCGCATCAGTGTCCAACAATACTGAAGATAAGAAAGATAAAAGAATGATAAGACACTTCTTTGTCCTGTTTACAAATAAAGATAGTGAAATTAGTAATTACGTTAATATTACTCAAAACCTTTTGCTTTTTGGAAATGTCATTGCATTCAATAAGTAATCGTGTTGTGTTATTAGTAGTAAGTAGTATAGGCTAGTAGTTTGTAGACTAATAATTGTTGTGAAAGAAATTACATTATTAGCTGCTGATAGTAAACGGCTTGGACGAAATTTTTGTTCTAAAACACAGCATTTTATACGAGCTTCAATTTGAGGTGTCACAAGGTATTAGTTGCTTGCTATATCAAAAAGTTGGCTTTGGGCACGAGGGGACATGGGGGTGAGCATCCCCGTTTCGAAAATGAATTTTTATTTGTTTCCTAAATTAGTATTATACACTCCCGTTTACAGAATATTTAAAATTTGGGTTATAGTCTTTTAATACGAGTTTGTAATTTTCAAATGAACACCCCGTATAAGGAAAATTCGTCAGGAATACTTATATCTAGTTCAGCGAGATCAACTAGGAAACTCAAACTGCAGCTAAATCTTTAGAATATTATAATTTTACTCTAAGCTTCTAAATATGTAGTCATTGTAATTCACAGCCTGAAAAGCTTTCAAGTAAATGTTAATATACAGTTTAAACTTAGGGTTCAAAGTAAGAGTTAAAGGAGGTTAACTTTCAAACATAGGTAATTATTAAAAAACTCGTTTCCTACTCTAACATTGACAAATCAGTTATAGGTTATGGTGGGTTTTATTACTACATTTTATTGCGTCGTAATGCTGTAGTTTAATGGAATTCTTTAAAAAACTATACATGGCCTCAATCTTAAAATTTACAGATGCATTGTAAAACATGTAGGAAAAACGTATTTAGAATTATTTAAGATGTAAAAATAAATCAGTTTGCTCTAATTCTCAATACCTATCAGTAACGTTCCTCTTTTTAATTTAGAAACTATGCACTTCCATTACCCTGAACGTGGTAAAAATATATTACTAATAAATACAAGGTTTTAAATTGATGCTTTGAAACAAAGTTTGTAATGTAGGCATATAAAGATAAAAAATAAACGTAGTAACATGAGTGGCATAAATATAAATTATTTTTACAGTGCAAGCGACCAAACTATTTTGGTGTATATGTAAACTATTTTTCTTGTTTCCAGTCTGTTAAACATGTTAAGGGCTAGCGTATGCATTTCAAAATGATTATGCATATTAAAGACAAGTAAATAATGAATCAGAAAGTTTTACTTGAAATCAGATGTTTTAAAACACATCCCTTGAATGTCCAAGAGATGAAAAATAACAAGACAAAACTTTTAGAAAGATTAGGCAAGAATTTGAAAATAGGTTAAGTTTTTGCTTGAACAACAATGGCTACCAATTTCAACAAAGGATTTAAACAGTATTCAGTGAATAATTTTTGTTGTTATAAGCAGTAGTACATTAGTTTGTAGACTAATAACTGTTGTGTAAGAAATTCCATTATTAGCTGCTGATACTAAACGGCTTGGCCGATTGAAATATTTCTACCAAAATACAGCATTTTTATGAGCTGTTAGGTGTTACAAGGTATTAGTTACCATTTTAAAATTTATGTTTTTGGGTACGGGAGGGCATGGGGGTGAGCACCCCCATTTTGAAATAAAGTTTTGTCTGTTCCCCAAATTAGTACTGTGTACTCCCGTTTACATAATTTTTATACTTATGCTATAAGTCTTTTAATACGAGTTTAAAGTTTTCTAAGGAACACTCTGTATAATTTTACAGTTGCAGGATTCTTAACAAAAAGCTTGAAATTATCTATAGCCAATAGCTAACTATTAATCTAGTAGGCCATAAAAACTTAAACTGATTGATCAAGAAACGCGATGTGTATTAAACTAAGACATAATCGTATGTTAGTAGCTAGGCCATAAAAACGTTAACCATGTTATCAAAAGTTTCGTATATTTAAAACTAACTTGAGCGCTAAATCTCATAATGAAAGTTATTACAACCAAACATAGGACAAAAAATTTACAATCTTTCGTTTTTTCTGAAAGATATCCAGTTTTGCACTATTTTTTGCATTTGTAAAAGCATTACCGGATAATTTTTCAATGGATTTAAAATTTACTGATTGAGATATTTTAGCGTATGTCAAATACTTTTAATGGATATGGTATATTTGTTTATAGATATTTTAGACTGGGTCTACACTTTTATTTGGGATAATTGAAAAACCTCTTCTTCATATGTGTCCAAAAAATCAAAATCTGTGCATATGTAATATTTCTAATTGATCAGTCAATTAGTTTTAAAGTGAAACCGACAGAGAGTCACATTTTGTAAGAAACAAGCCAAGTGACATACTGTTTAACTTAATCGTGCAATATTTGTCTCTGCCACTTTCACGTGCAACCACGCAGATAGATTTTAGTATTAGTGTACATGAAGGATGATTGTAGCCTTTATAAAATGAATGAACACTTAAAATAATATTATTTACATGATAACTGTACATGGATGTTAAATGAATTGTATTTGTTTTTCACTAATTTCTGTATAATTTATATATAATTATCATTTCTGAATTATTTACATAGTATAATATTTATTTACAATTTAACCGTACGAAAATTGCTGATTATAAAATGACAATCGCATTATCATTTGAATATAATTTTATAGTTAGTCCAGATTTATTCTGGATCAAAGGCGAGAAATTATTTTTGTAATTTTGTTTTTGACCAGAACTAAACCTTAATAATTTTCTTACTTTATTGTGTCAATGTTTGCATTGTTTTAGTGAGATTTAATTTTTATGCAATTCCTAACGTTTTATGGTATTTACATAAGATAAGTCATAATATTTCTAAAGTTAAAATAGGACTGTAAGCCTAAATTGTGTCAATATTACTCCTAAATACATTATATATTTGGACGGTTATTTAATTGAAAGATAGTTGTGTGAAACGTACCTTGTCACTTACGACTGCACTTGGTATTGGGTCAAGGAGTCAAAGTCACCTACTTGCTCCTCCATCAAATTAAATTATTAAAAACCTATGAAGAATATCGTACTTAAATTTAAAACCTTTCAAACAAAGTGACGTAAATATGTTATCTTATTATAAGCGTTTATCTTGCTTTATACATAAAGTAGTAAAAGTATTTAAGTGCAAAACAAACTATGGAATTATAAGCATAGAAATATTAGGATAGAAATGTAGGTTTGCCTTTGTAACAGAAAAATTAGTATTATTTCTGATAATATGCATCAGATAATACAACAACTACAGCCAATGTAATATGCTAATGATTAAATATTCAAAATCAATTACCATTTAGAGAACTCACTATTTAGTTTGGTGGAAAATATCTTGATTATTAGTTGATTATTACAAATTCTTGAAACTGCGAGCAAAATGAACAAAAGTTATTTCAGGCATGAAGTGGAATAACTGATGGGTAGTGTTTTACACAATCAATTACTTCTAGTTAATCCTGAGGATGTGAATGATGAGGCTGCCGGGACGATTATCACCAGGGAAGTTCATTTAATAACCATTCATGTTGGTATTCCGTATAAGACTGAAAGTGATTATTGAGCAAACATTATTTGTTTGTATATATTTAAGCCATACTTTTTTATAACATTTTACATAACAATTATAAGATTCTGAGTGAAATAGAAATATGGAATTTAAATAACAACAACACTATATTAATTGCATTAAAGTGCCCGAAATAAATCTGGCTTTATGTATAAACGTATTCTAGTATGAAGTTAAATAAAATAAAACCTATGAAACATGCGTTATTAGTAAAGGACAAAAAGCGTGCGTCAAACTTTATTGAGAATATAACTATTCTTGTTCCTTAATCCTCAATAATATTCTAAACATATTGCAATATTTATTGTGCACACAATACCTGAAAATACATTACTAGTTATTCTATTCAGGCAATTAAGGACAGCTTCTACGAAAAGACAATACATATAAAATGTATATTATATCGCATTGGCTATATGTGTATCTGTAGTTGGTTGGGGTTTTTTCTATTTAAAGCTAAGTATGTCAAGTTTCGTTTCCTACGTACGTGTCTCTATTTGGTATTCAGGCCAAACAAAACAACAGACCCGTTGAAGGGCTAGAGTGTACAAAAAGAGTATGCAGTAAAGTGTACATGTGTATCCAATTTGTCTTCCGGTATTTTCTTAAAATAATAATTTAAAATATTCATCATTACAAAAAAATAAAATAAAAGTCTAGGAGTAACTTTATAACAAAATAAAATGTTAAATTGAAATATTTAACAACATAATGTACTACATCAAGTGACTATTCTTAAAAGCATAACTATGTACACCAAATATTTATTGTTTTAACCATGTTTCATTTTACTGAGAGACTATGCTGAAATGGGTATGTTTCAATAATGTTTATTCCATATATTGAATTTAATAATCCCAAACAAATATGTATTTTATATGTTTCAGGTGACCCAATTAGTCTTATGGAAAAATCCCATATTTTGGTTGTTCTACAGAGAAGTATATAAATACCGGCCCATCTAATTTTAAATTTAAATTTATTTTTCTATAATATTAAACTGATACATTTTTAATAAGAATATAAATATTTACTATACCAGATGAATATTATTCTTGCATGACATCTGACTTTAGCTCTGAAAGTTTCGATAAACAAAAGTTGAAGAAATTTTTAAAGTTATGAAAATCTGTTGAAATAATTGAAGTTAACGATATCAATATTTTTTACAAGTATAACAAAACAGAAATATACGGGTTAAATAGCTATTGTTTTAGTATAAGTAAAAAGAAAACCTTTTTTTCAAAACTTCATAAAAACTAAAAGCGATAACTAATGAGGTATTTAAAAATTAGCCACCATTGGACTATTAAATTATTGATGCTGTTTGTTTCGAAGTAAAATTTCATTTTGATATAATACAAACATTTGTTTTTTTATCTTTTATTGGTATTTTTTCAGCCACATCAGGAAGAAGATATAAGCTTTACTTTTCTGAAGTCTATCCTAGCAGAGAATTATTAATCGGCATTAAACTTTATCCTATCTCCTTGAGGTGAACCGCACATAAGCCCAATTAGATGATGTCAGATCCTCGGTGTCAATTAGAGAGACAAGGTGACCCAATTACTGAATGAACGCGTCCTATTTGTTGCTTGTGACTATTTGTTGAGTTTGAAAAGAGATTTCTAAAGGAAAAATTCTGAAGAATAATAATTTTTATATATTTACCCTTTTCATCATCGCTGAAATTTTAATAATTGGCTTAGAACTAGTAGAGCCTATCAGTATAGAGGATGGAGAAGTTTAACTTCTTTATGAGTGTCAGACTATTTATATTACAGGGGCTGGAAACACGTATACCCTTTCGGTATATTGCCAGTCTCTTTGTCTATCTCTCTGTCTGTCCATCCAAAATTTTAAAAACATTAACAATATATAGACTTGAAATTGTTGTAGCTTTATTTAGATATGAGAAAAACTGAGTTACATGGAAGTTTGCTATGCCTTAGCAAATAATTTTATTTTGGTCTAATTAGCAGCGGTGATAGCAAGTAAAACATATAAGAATAAATACATTTTTGTAAAGAAACACAATACTTCCAAACGAGGTACACACATGTGACATGTTAACACTTGGAACCTAACTACCTATATGGCAATATTGTACATGAATTTACTTTAAAAATATTTTAAAAGTACACCTTTTAAAATCAAAATTACTTGTTCTTAAATGTGAAGGTTGTTTATAACTAATTTCTTCAGTGTAAGAGAAGAGAAACTTTAAGTACTAATTTGGAGAAGCACAACTTTATAAATAATATATTTTAAATACAAGAAAGGACGAAAATATCCTATATTGAATAAAAATTATGTAATTCCCTTATTTTCAGTCTTAATATATGACAAACTCTGTAGTTTATACTGACAGTATTTAACACTTTAATAAATTCCTGTTGGCATTGCTGTAGTAAAAATATATGGTCGCGAAGGTAAATTATTGTATACGTTATAAAAACCCAACTATAGTTTGTTATATTAAAGGAACAGTTCATCATTTATTTAGAGAAGGCTCAGCAATAGCTTGCATATCTTGTTAAACAGTGTATGTTTATTTAAATAATTTAATTAATGAAAATAAGTAATGTACTGAAAGAACCCTTACTGGTTCACGAAAGCATAACTCAATAAATTAAAAGTGGCTTAAGAAATTTTGAAATGAGTTAGCCTCACCCCTTTATTTTGACGCTTACTAAACTAATTTCATACTATGAGTAGAGTATTCGTGACAGAATTATTTTTTATAAGAGTTACAACACTATTTATAAAAGTAAACAAAAGCTGCTAACTGAGATTATGATAAACATAACAGAAAACAAATTACTAAAATAAATAAACTGTGTATACACAATATATTACTAGTTAAATTAGTTTTTAATTCATGTATACAGTTTAACAGGAAAATTTTTATCCTGTATTTTATGTTATCTATGCCAGAACAAGTTTAACCCTCTATATCTGATTACTCTCTTTGAATTATCTGATGGTTCTTGATTGATATATGAAAACAATACATTGGTGAAGTGTGGGCACTATGAGTTATATTTGAAAAATATTATTAAAATATTTTGAATTCTATTTTATTTCTAAATGTATTTTTACTGGCATGGTTGGAAAGAGCTTTAATGGATGATTTTATATCACGGTAAGTACCCAGTTATAAGAAATTGTTCGTTATTCGATAAACAGTATCTGCTTCACCTGAGCTGGCAGCACTTAACTGCGTAACTGAGTCAGGCAAATATTCTTACGTAAACCTGTTACCTCGATATTGCCTTAATAAACGGCTGATGAACGACTTTTTGCTGCTACCTTACCCCTTTGCTTACTTCCAACATAAAAGTTTAGTTTGAAGAAAAAAAAAAACTCACATAAACGTTCGAAAATGAAACTCTTGTCCACTAAAATTATAAAGTACGTGAAAGTTTTTTTTAACAAAATGAGTACAATAATATGACTTTAAACATGTGTCAGTAACACTTGTATCCTAATAACATTACCTATAGATTTTAAATAGCGTGTTACGTGACCTATGGTTGCGTACTCGTACTCTATCTTTACACGCTTCGTCTTCTTATAGAAAAAAATGAGGGCATAAGAGAGGTACACATCCAGCACACGCTCGCCTCACATCTGAACGTAAATGGGGTCAGATCAGATAGTTCACAGAACCAGATATCCCTTCTATACGATTTCCTCCCTGAAATAGTTATTTGTCACGTTTCATAACAACACATTTCACAAAATGAATGGCTCCTACGTTTACTCGATCGTCAAAGATCCCGTTTGTAGTATGGTAGCAGGATATGACATCTGGAGTCATTTCAGTGAGAAAGGATACAACATAAGAAGCTTAAAAAGGACTTTGCAATATTTGATCATCAGAAAAATCTAAAAAACAAAATAAGTGTAATATCGGTTAAGAGGTATTCTCAATATTTCATCAGGAAAACAATTAAGCACCTTGATGATTTAGAACCGTAAAACATATTATAAATACATTCATAAAATTAAGTATAAATTAAATAACGACCTTCATGTGGAACATTTGTAAGTATAATAAACTTATAAATATTTGGCTAACTTATTGACAAATATGGTAATTGTAATAATCAAAACCTCTCCTTACATTGCAGATCTACTGTAAAGTAGAGGTAAATTACATCCAGAACTTTAAATTACTGAGAGAGGTTCATAAATCCGAAAGCTTTCAGTTTACTGAAAAGTCAGCTGACTAATTCACCACTTCTTGCTTCACTGTGTACCCGATAGACTTGGAGCAAAAATTTTATTTAGTCTAACATATTATGTGAAATGTTACGAGCGTAGAATTTCTATAGCTTACATATCACATGAACAATGAATACGAAAACATACAGTTCAATGGTCTCTCCTATAACAAATCCAGACGCATAATCCAGGTTTTACAAGTATATAAGTCAAATAATAGCACATCCAGTACGAAATCTCACAATATGTTTCCTATATTGATATGCTTACATATGTAAGATGTTCATTATGTAATATATTCCTTATCGACGTGGAAAGGCTAAATCTTAAGCGAATGATCAATTAGATTAATTTACCTTAGGCTGCATTCCGTCAGTCTTTTATCACGCTAAATGGACATTCTAGACAGATCTAACCTACAAGAATGAACGTACTTATATTGGTTGTTAACATAACTCAAAATGTCTTGGATAGTAAGATATGTCTCTAAAAACGATAAGGAATGGGGAAATTCTTTAATTTTGTATTCTTTATATGAAGATCGTGAAAGGGAACATTGATTGACATCAGACCATAGAGTCTGCATAACGCAATCGTTAATCAATAAAGCGTTTGATAAGAAGAGTTGGTTTCTAACAAGAGAATTAGTAATCGTTAGAACCCTTATAAAGCGTTAGAAAGTTATATTAATAGGACATGGTAATAAAATTTAACTTTGATCTTACGATAAATATAATGAATATGAGGAAGTTTTTACTTGATGACGACTACTATTCTAACAGAAAAACCAACAAGGATGTGTATCGGGTTAATCTCTACATATTATTAAATCAAATAGGAATAACGGTGTGTTCTAGAAACAGCAGTGACCAAATAATTTATAAGGTACTGCATATTCGTGGCAATAGCTTTTTAATTAAAACTGTGTATTAATGTAGTGTTTTTCTTGCGTTGCATTTGATGTGTTATTCTCAGCTTTATAATTTCAAGATGATAAAAGTTTTACACTTGCATGTTAAAACAAAGCGTTATTTCACAATGCTATTCTGTTTAGCGTAACGCAAAAGCTAAATAGAAAGGTATGCATTTATTTCATTCATTTTATCCGCAGCTAAACATCTCGTATATTGTTGTTATGGTCTTCATCTGTAATATAATTCAACATTGTTAATAAAAAAAAATTCCATTTACCGTTATACTAATTATACGAACGGGTAATCAATATATTTTGAGCACAGAATGGAAAATGCATGATAAAATTAATAAAGCTGAAAATAATACACAGGTTTTAGTACAGTATTAAAACACAAATCATGGCCTATAAGAATGTAACTATTCTAAAATAACTATATCTATCAAAAATTAAATTTGTAGTCAATAGACATGCTCTTTATTATATATACATAGGTTATATGTATAACATGCGTCAAATACTCGCATATTAAAACTTTACCTTCCGCTCTTCATTTATTCAACTTAGAAACCTACAATATTTAATGCACCCGTTTGCCTGTCACTCACGAGTTTTCTCCTACATTGCCAGAGTGTTATCCCGATTTGGTGGTCTTCAAGTTTTACACAAAAAATGCATTGACATTAAAGGTCCTGTGAGGGTAAAAAGCGCCTTAAACGAGTTTTAAGTGCCTTACACGTTGGGACATGTTTATGCAGTGTTGCACCTTATCGAAAAAATTCGCCAAGGTCACCTAAAACTGCAGGCATAAATAAACAACCGTTCTCTTTGGGATAGTCTTTCTTTCCTCTGGTCTTATACAGGGTGTCCCATGAAGAAACGGAGAAACTGTCCGGAATTGTTCTTACGGTGTAAATAACGGAAAAAGTTCATATACACATAGGTCCAGAAACGCTTAGTTAGCGAGCTATACAGGGTGAAAGATTTCGCCCACATTTCAGTGCCACCGTTAAAAGGGAGCCCTATTAAATTGTTTTGGGCGTTACCCAGGACGTAAAATTTAATGTATATTATGCAAATTGAACTGAAAAATTGAATAAAATTTTGTACCAGATAGTGGTGGGAATAACTGAATGAAAATAACTGGTTAGTTCGGTCATTTTATTTTAACCGATTAGTCGGTTATTTTTGCTGCATCCAGTTAAATTAGTCTATAGACTAATTTTTCTACCGACTAATTTTTCTATAAGTTAACTGATTGTGCAGACTTAGTCTGTACTTGAATTAGTCGGTGATTCTGATCGGTTATTTTAAATTAGTCTTTAGATAAGTTTTTCTACCGACTAATTTTTTCTATAAGTTAACTGGTTGTGAAGACTTAGTCTATATTTGAATTGCTCGTTTATTATAATAAGTTATATTTATTACTGAAATATCGTTCTTTAGCGATTAACTTTCGGTTAACTTTGGTGATTCGTAATTGAAATAAATTATAATTTTGCAATTTGAACGGTAATTATCTCGTAGTGTTATAGATGATATATGATAATATAACATTTCAAAATGTTATGACTATAACGTATGCACAGAAAAAAGTAATAATACAATAATTGTATTTATCTTTATTTGTAATTTGTAATTATCAGTATCTGTAATTATTACAGAATTTCGTTTTCAATTACGGTTCTGCCAGTGCGGGTTTGCTTGGAATTTTTTGATTGTATATTCAGGTCCGAACTCAGACCGGGTTTTCGTACAATTTCTTCCGGAGCCAGTCACACGTCTATATGAAGGGACTGTGTCTGGTGGGGGGACACGACGGGGCCCGACCGAATATCTTTACCAGGGCTCGCCAAAGCTAACTACGGCCGTGAGTAAATTGGCCGCGCCGCGCCGCGTACCTGTCTCAACAGGAATGGTTCATTCCCCCACCACCACCCCATCCCTTTGACTCTCCATACCTATCAAAGAATATAAATAATCAGTTCAGTTCGCACCTACTTATCTCCAATAGAAGATCTTCTTTTATCAAACTTTGATGTTTGATTTTTTATAAGACATAAATAAAATAATTGTGTAGGTATTATGGTTAAGGTGTTTCGTGAATAACAGTGTTTTGTTTAAATACAAAAATGAAATGCGTTATATTGAGAGTAAGTTAAGCAGAGCATTAGGCTAATTGTTTAGGTGTAATTGTTATCTGTAAATAAACTCTAAAATTGTGTACTAAAATGTCGATTGAATTTACAAGGTAATCGGTTATTCATTCGACTAAAATAACCGATTAACGAAAAAAATAACTGACTGGTTAGTCGGTTATAAAATCCATTCGGTTATCCCATCACTAGTACCAGACCTCTAGCTGCAGTAATTTTTAAAATATCTGAAGAAATACGCAAAATTCGGTGTCCAAAAAACAAGTTTCATTTAGGTTTCAAGTAGATTAACTTTGTTAAATGTGTAACAAACACGTAAAATACATTAACAAAACTTGTAAAGAATTATGTTCTTCAGATAATGATGTAAAATAAGCCAGTACAAATTGTACGTAAACGTTAAGAAAATCAATTTTTAGTTAAACAAATAACGTACGAAGAATAGACAAAATCAGTTACACTTTTTTTCTTGCTGAATGTACATCCTAATATTTCCTAATATTGGCCATGTATATATCTTGGCCATTTATCTTGACACATTTATAGTTATAACACAGAATTTATAAAAAAATAAGATCCGACTAGGTCAACAGGCGGAAATATTTGAAAGACTCTCTGCATGACACTCTCAAATTCTAATGTACGACAGTATTACATTAATCACTTGTTTTGCAATGTAAACACTTGTTGCACAGGCACCTCCTAGTACCACTCCGTAGGTAAGGTAAAGGTAAATGAATCCATAATATGTCGTCATCAGTACCTCAGTAAAGCGATTTTAAGCTAGATACCTTAGAAAATAAATAGCTAAGGATATTTTGGCACAAACATTTTCAACTTGATCACTCCATGTCAACTTCTATCAAGGTGTATTCCAATGAATTTTAAATTGTAGAATTCTTTAAGTATGGAATATTCCATCATGTCGGAAGGACTTCACTGAAAGTCCACAGGCGTGAAGAGGAAAGTTGATGACATTAGTCATTGATGAGTTGGTTTTGAGGTTTTATTAGATTTGCAACAGCGCCTATAGTCGATTTTCTCTCCACAAATCTAAATAGGATGTTATTTAATTAAAAACTGAAGCATTTAAAACGAAGAACATTGGTTTTTTAAATTAACCAAATTCAGACAGACTTATTGTTCAGTGTAGAACAGGGGTCCTTTTTGAATTTGGACTTACTCTCGCGTATTTTAGGATTAATGTAAATACTCCTTTTTAGAAATAAAAGTAAGTTCAATGTACTAGTGGTTACAGAAAACTAGTATGGGGTAAGTGTAGGGTTTAAAACTGAAGTAAGTTTTAAAAAGTAGTTTCTAGTATACATTCAAACGCCTACTAAATCGTGTGAAGTATTAAGAATTAAGAAAGAAATCAAAGGAGTACGATCAGATTGTTAAAATTTTTACGTCACTAGTTTTATATCGTGATGAATTTGACTAATTATATATTTTCTTTTGTACACTAAGAACAGTATATTGTCAACAAAACTAATACACCGTTGAACTGTCATCCCTAGGGAAATACAGGTAAAGCCATTATCGATATTATATTTGGAGTTTATCCATGTATCTTTATCTATACTAATAAATGCTTTAGACTTGTACATTAGCACACTTTGATAAATGTGCGTGTCACCTTTACGATATATAGACAGTTCAAAGTGTTCAAGTAAAGTTCCTTGAATGTATCTGTGTATATCCATGGAAATCCATTACTATCCTTAACTTTGACTCGTTTCACATGGTGTATCACAATGATGTCATTATTGGAAACTCTTTTGGAACGTTCTTCTTACAATATATTATACCCAATACTCTCTTTTACCAAGACATAAAGTCATAATATATTAGTGGCTGTCACTATAGATATTTAGCTGTGAAGTCCAAGGTTTTGGTGTTGAATATACGGCTCAGAATTAAACATGGAAGGATCCAAACCCTTATTTTCAATTCCCACGAACAGTCTTCAGATTTATTTCAAAATATATGTAGGTACAGGAAGATGATGTATGACAAATTTTGTCATATGCCTTCATATACTGTAGTGTAGAACATGAAAATGAGTTCTATACAAGCAGATGTTTACCCTCAAATATTTAGAACTTATCTATATATATATATATATATATATATATATATATATATATATATATATATATATATATATATATATATATTTAATTTCAATAAACATTGAATCGCAAAAAGTACTTGCTCCGCCGGGAGAAATATATATATATATATTTCTTAGCCTATGTTAAGGATCAATTAGCCTTTTCAGAGACTTTTGACAAGAAGGTCAGTTTTTATTTGAAAACCTAATCGGTTTTTTCAGCATTTTATAAAATTGGTTTAAACAGTAAACAGTACGGGTTTCTTTTCAGAATATTTGTCCTTTAAGTATTACGTAATTTACAATAGATTATTATTGGAGATCTATTTTGGAGAGTTATTTTTTAAGAAAGACATCAGTACCCTAGCCCGTTTGTTAAAAGAAATCCCTCGTGCCTTAAAAGTGTAAATCATAAACTTTACATGTATCTACAAAATTTATTATATCTGAGGTTAATTGTACTGAAAAAGTGGGTCCTACACATCCTGCTTCGTTTGTTGCTTAAGGATTATAAAATTGGGGCCTATGTAAGAAAATAATTAGAGACTTTAAATTAAAAGTGAGAATAAGTATTAAAACCATTTGAAAATTCGCTTACTAAGATTGAATAATATGCCTAACTTTACTATATACTTGTAAATACCCTGTACCCTATACCCCGACACAAATTGAGGTTGCAAAGTTAATCCAAACAGTTGCTATCAGATGTGTTTTTTTACTGGTGAAGTTCTCTAATAAGGTGAGTTAAAAATGCTAATCGTATAGTTTAAACCCAGTTACTCACAGGCCAAATTTCCGGCAAGTTATTTTTGAAGTATAATATTAAATCTTATAACGGGTTTATTTCATTTGTGACAAAATGCATCAACTAAGTAATTTCAGTAATATATGAGTTTTGAATAGTTTTATTTTACAATACTGTAAGTGTAAGGGAAAGGATGGTATATAACTATGGAAAATTGTACTTATTCCAAAATAAATCGTTATATCTACACACAAAATACAGTAAAAAATACATACCTTTAAAACATTCATTAGCTAAAATAATTTTTTTTTATAAACTAAAGATAGTTATAAAAGAAAGATAGATAAAGGGAATTACGTGTTTTCTAACAAAAAACTCCATTTTAAACCATGAAATATATTAGGTAGCCCTAAATTAATTTTAATGTAACGTATAAAAAATGTATTATTCCCTTCCTTATTATAAATATACAATTCTATAGAAGTACTGGATACTTATCTTTGGGACACTCTATATAAATTTATTTATATTTACTTAAAATGTCTAGAATGAAAATGGGCATATGATGTTTTTACACTTTTGTATGAAATATACATAATATCGATCGCACTACCATATTTTACCATCAGGTTACTTATCCACGAACACAGTAAGCGGTTTTAATTAAAATTCAATATCAGTTCATTTAAGTAGATACTTTGATGCAACCAATCAAATTAATCTTATTATGTGCCAATTTCTACTAGAAAACCTGATAAATTAGTTAAGCCTATGTAATAAAATTAGGATTATTTAATTTCGTACTTAATCAACGTATAAAAGTAATTGTTTTTATAATAGTAAAATATATAATATATTTCCGTCATGTATATTAATATTATGAAACTACTACAATATGGAAAATACTATCAATTTCATCATTGATTATTATAGATTCATACAGTAAAGTACATAATACCACTTTGCAGAAATTAATAGTAATGTGTTTAGGAAAAAAGATCGACTTTACCTCGTACTAAAATGTTTAGAAATATTTGGGAATCTGACTAGGTATTTTTGTACAGTGTCAGTCTCTTACAAGAAATAAGAAAGATAAATAAGTGTATGTATGTAATTATAAAACTACAATTAAACTGTGAATATTCGTAAACCACACTGTGATAGTAAATGAAATAATAGTATAAAAAACCACACATGAAATATTTTTATTATAGAATCAGTGCTTAGACACACCTAGATTTCATTGCAATCCATAAAAATTAAAAAAATTTGCTCTCAAAATTACTATACTATTTTAACAAATAATAAGATTGTGTCACAACAGTTTAATTATTTCGTTAGAATATTCTAACTAATTAGTCACAATTGTAGAACTCGTCAAATCTGAAACCCTAAACTGCAAATACGAAACTTACACCATCTATATTACAGTGAATTGTGTCTTAAAATGTAATAAATAAATATAGTTAAACTTAAAAATATTTACGATGTCAGAGAAAAATATTCATAGTTAATAACTCCTTGTGTATTTAATTCACAGAAAAAACAGGAAGTAAGACTGGTTGATCCAATAATTAGATTTGTAACAAAATATAAAACTCCTGATATCTGTAATAATGTTATTTCTAACGGTTTTACGACTGCTATCTCATGATAGATTTTAAAATTTGTAATTTTAACTAGCCTATAATTATATTTTTAATTTTATCTTGTAGTGTCAAAATACTTTTAGTGAAAAGTTAATTCAACGGACAAACTTGATTCAATAATCTTGTATAACCATCACAATTTTAATAAAAAATGTTGCTACGATTTTAATTTACTAGGCAAATTAGTCAGCTAAAAAGAGTTTTCTCATATTTTCCTATTGCCAGTGTATTACTGTTATTGCGGTAAGTACGAGTAAACCCTTAGAAGAGTGCATTGCGTTTTAAATGTTTATATGAGAGCTTGCTATCACGTACACTGGAGTATCAATGGAGTACTAGTGCCCATAATCTTCAGCAATACTTGCACCTATTATTTCAATTACAAACTAAAATATTCCGACTATAGTAAAATGCTTCATCCGAGGGTAACTCTTCCTAAAACTGGTGTAATAGAAAGATACACGACGACATACACGACTCCTTAAGATGGCAATTACCATGATAACCAACAACGTTCTGAAATACGTACCAGTCATACATTTTGATCATTTAGACTTCCTAATATGGTTATTAAAAACCAGTATCTTAAATAAGTATTTATATATTCTACAAAATCCTGCTATTATTGTACTTCTCTACCTCAAATTAGTTAAAATATACTTATTATTGAAAGACAACAAATCAAGAACCTAACAGCAGAATGTTTGATGTGATCACCGTCCAAAACTCTAAATCTTACACTTAGCTTTTCAAATAGTTTCAGTAGTACTACGTACAACCTTCATCTCAACAAAATTTGCCTTGATGGAGCTGATCACAGTGCAATAACAAAGGTACACCGGATGTAAAAATATTGTATTTGCAGGATTTCATACGCTGAAAAGGATGAAATTTCTTTACCAAACTACATAAGACTCTACTGATTAAACCACTTTTATTTTCCCTCTTTTTTATTATTGTGCTGAGGGTAATGACATGACTGTTGTTTTGAGTAATTTGTTAGTAATAATTAATTATTATTTCTTTTTTGTTTCATTTAAAGCGATAGGAGCATATATCAAATTAGTATGTGCAAATGCCAGGGTTAAAATTGCACAATCTAAGACCTTTCTGAATCTTAATTTTTACTATTTTTTTCATCCTAAAACTGGCTTTTCCGAAATACTTTGCAAACGATTTTAAATTTATTGCTATTAAAGAAAGCGTAAGGAACACCCACACTAGTTCTCCAACGTTGAGAATGCTTCACCACGGGAAGACTGTTTGTTTTATCAATCATTTGTAGTGTATGTTTGTCGTTTGTAGAATTCCACACCAGTTACACTAAAGTCTTTGGAGAGCCGGAAACGCTTTGCTTTGGCTGTTAAGTAGTATTTTTGAAGAATATTTCCACGGCCGTGGTGCCAATGTTTGCTGTCTTTGTTTGTTGCAGACTGAATAAAAGTGTGAGTGAAAGTAAAAAATAATAATAAAGTAGAATGATTTAAATGTAGTATATGTTTTTACTTTTTATACATCATCATCAATATTATTTTACAGTATAGTATTAAATTTATACACAGTATAATCTTTAGTCTTGCTCGACCTGTACAGAATTTAACGAAAATTTTAATGTTACAATAGTTACTGACTCAGACCTAATTGCACCTACTATTATAAGCAATAATTAGGTTTGCTTATATAAACCGATGATATAAAATCGTATTTTAGTGGTAGTTTCATTGTTAATTATCTAAACGACCCATATTGTATCTTTACATAAGAGTAACATGGCTAGTCGCATTAGCGAAATAAGAGGCATTCCACAAAGGGTAGTTGAGAAGCTCCAAAAATTATAGAAAGTTAAAATAAATTGTATTGAGTTCTCTAGAGTCATATTAATATATATGGCTGTGGTGGATGAATAAAGAAAAGTGTAACAGGTTCTTATTACAATTTTAATACAATGTACATCTTGATGTGGTCTGCCTCACTCGGTATATATTAAAGATAAATATTTATACACCAATAAACTCGAAACCTCCATCGGAAATTCACTAATAATCTCCTAATTATTTTGCACATATAAAAGTCACACAACATACATTAGAGGTAATAACTTAATTAGTTCTCATACTAAACACATAGCAATTTTTGTCACTAATTTGCAAGGTTTTAATTAATATTTCTTTAATTAAAATGGTTTGATGTAAATTATTGCCCGTACTTTATCATTAAACCAGAGGTAATTACCCGAATATAAGTGCAATTAACAGGCACCATGCTTAATGACTTTCTCAGACTAATTACCCAATGGAGTGTAAAATATATAGCTCATATCTGGTAGGTAATGAACAGCATTAGGTTGAATAATAAACTGGCAGCAGCTCTTTAGCGATGCCACTTTCACTTCTACTGTTCTGCATACAATTACACTACATTAAAATGTTTAACCTTTGTGACGTACCGATTGCATTCATAAAATAGAGATTCATATTTGTTCCTTTTATGCGCAAAGAAGTTTTGAACTTCAGAAAACATTTTTGGCATCGAAAAATGTACCCAAGTAAATATTAAAGAATCTTTAAACATTGATCATTCATGGCCATACTGACAAAGAGTTTTGGATTTATCTTTTTAAGCGCTTACTAACGATTCATTGATAAATATTTGTTTCTTTGTATTGTAATCTTCCCTTGCAATAAAATGTTTTAAAAATACGAAAATAAATCTTTATAGTCAATTAAGTTCTCATAGATTAAAATTTGGACTTGGGAAGTAAAGCCTTTTCATAAGGAACCATTTTAATGTATTTTAACTTTTAATTTAGTATCATCTAGATTCTAATATTTGAGCTTTATTAATTTCAATACTAACCTCTCCCATTACCATCAGTGTCCTACACCATTTAAAAGATACTTACAGAATAAATATTTACCTTTATGTATTAAAACTGCTTTAGTTAAACAAAACATGAACCTAATACTTAAAGCCGTAAATAACACATCCAGTCAAATCAGTGGTGAACTAATAATCATCAGTCAGTGTATAAAGAACCGGAAAAGCTATAATGGAAGGATCAATTAACACTAATATTTAGGTTTATTACATACTACACAATAATACAAGCCTGTTATTTCAATTGAAATAACAAAACTATTTTTTGAGTAGTATTGAAGAATATAGAAGATAATCTTTTTATTAGAACTCTCAAAGATTAAGTGTGAAGAGTTTCACAATTAATGACACAATAATTCCATTCATTATCACGCGAATGAACATTTTAGTGATAAATGTTTTTCTGAAATTTATGTTACATTTCAAAACAAGAGTTAATTGATATAAAAAGTACCTTAGTAGCCTACCTAATACATACAATTTTTGATAATTACAAAAAGTAAACGGAAACTACAAATATCATTACAATTAATTATAAAATATCAGTGATATACAAATTATTACACAAAAATATAATCATAATGCTTTGAATGTTTGTGAAAATAAGTTTTATCTATGATTATTCTTAGATAGTGGATATTTGTTTGTTATAGAAGCAGTTTTTTGGAAGTTTTAGAACATAAGATTTAATATTTGTCTTGAATATCAAATTTTGTAGATGCGATGTTGTACAGTACTTAGAAAGTAAAAACAATTCCACGGAAATGAAATAAGATAAAGTTTAGGATCTAGTACGATTCTAATACATCTTTTCATTTCAATTAATTAAATTAAAGTAAATCAATAATTATTAGTTTTCTCTTTCAATTAATGAGTTATAATGTCTACCACCACTTACTGATCAGATAATGTTATTTATATTTTTAATCCTGCACTAGAAAATTACTTAGAAAACTGTTTTTATTGTTGAAATTTTGGATGAAAGTCTTCTCTAATATCTATATTTTGTACCATTTAAACAAAACTTTTCATTTCAACAAAAGATTTACCATAGCTCATTCCAAAATTGTGCATGCGGGCCATATGTATACCTTCTTATGGGAATAATGATTTATTCCTTCAAAAAAGTACAAAACCATTACAAACATAAAATCTTAGGAATAGCTTAATCACATGTCCAGTAGTGTGATTAGGTTTAATAAAATAAAATAAACTTAATAGTACCTTTTGAGTTCAGTTGCATTAAATTACATGCTGGCCACTCTCAGAGGTGCCTGAAACTACAAATGAACTAAAAATAAGAATAAAAAAAAATAACCAACATAAAAATAATTCTAACTACTTTTTCATTTAATGTCTTCTCATTAGGACTGATAAAACCCAAGAATATAATAAAATTATTTGTTGAAAATACATGCGAAAATTTTTAAACTATTTTAAACTCAGGTAACTATAGAAAATTAGTATTTATGTAAAAATTTAATAAAGGGAAAACAAAGTTGTCCTAATTAGTTTAGTGTCTTCCTACAATATTACGGTAAATTTATGCATTTACTTGATTTTAGTTATAAACATAAAAAAGCTCTAGGCATTTGTCAATTTAGTACCTCAATGTCATTTTACTTACACGAAGGATAAAATAGCATTAAGGATTTCATTTGATCATAACATTTCACATAGTTAACTATAGAGATGATCGGATATAAGTCCAAATGAAGAAGATTAAGCCAATTCAATTAGATTAGGTAATAAAGCTTACGTGATAGTAGAATTTATTTTCCAAATACTTAATAAATATAGCAATAATCAATGACAAATCAATGGAACAATAATAATATTTAATACGTGAAGTTTATATGAGAAATGAAGTAGACATAAAAAAGGAATTAATCGCACCACTGTATTAGGGCGCGTTGTATGGATTCGATCAGTAAGGCATTAGTACTAAAATTGGCAGTGACTAAATTAAAACTTTATTATGATTATATATGCTACTCGTATAACTGGTTTGTTAATATAATATGAATGAAAAAGTTACTGCACTCTTTTTACTCGTTTTCTAATCCTGTAGTTTAGGCTGTCGTTTAATAGTAACATAATTTAATATCCCAAAACATATGTATAATTCATATCTCAGATATTGGTGATTGTGATTGATTTCAATAACAGTTAGCAGCCTTATTGTTAAGGGACATTTTTGTTCCATAGGTAACACTTTATTTCTTAAAAACAATTATGCATTTAACACTTTTTTAAGTATTGGTTAGCTATTTCAACACACTTTATCTTATTTATTAATGTCTATTGTAACGTATGTTATATAGGTCCTGATATTGAATGACGTTCTGAATAAAAAATCGTTTAATAAATAGATGGTATATTGCTGTGTTGTTTCATTTAGAGACATTCATAGCTTACTCAACTAAGATTCTCTAACAGTGAGCAACAAGACACAAGAAGTTGACTACTCGCCATTGAGATGAGAATTCCGTCTGAAACTTGGATCTACCGCAGATTACATTGTAAATCGTGACTGAACCTAACTCCGTTCAATAAATGTTTACCTAAACTTAAATCCTTGGAGAATCAGAGTTCTGTCTCAAATGAACATAAGGGAAACATGACATTTCTCCAGGATTTTTCAAATAATCCTATAACAATACACCGTATTGTTACATAATATTTCATAGTTATTATAAATTACAGATTTGAAATTTCATATTTTTTTGAATATGAAGATTAAATATAAATATGTTTTTGTTGTATAAATATGTCAATTTCGATCTCAGATATTTATCCTCTGATAATAACGCTTACTTAAAACTTACTGATCAATAAATACTTGAAATCTCAAAGTTAAGTACGTTATAATATGGTAAATGTTTGCCCTTTTAGCCTAGATGATAAAGAAAAATTAACTACTCCTTTTTCAATAACTTACACGTATCAATTTTGAGATTTTTTATTTACTTATCTCTTAACGACAATAATTCTTTAAAATCCATATACTAGCCCTTAACACATTTAATAGATGTGGAAAAAATTTAATATTATATATTGTATATTATATATAGTATATATATTTATATATAAAGGGCGTTTTCAATGTAAAATCAATTTATATAATTTCTATTTACTCCATTAATATTGCTATATTTATTTCATTTTGATATATTTAAATTATAAACTTTGTTTTAAATTATTATCAATTAAAAAAACCTTTTAGTTATTATTTTTTTTATTCGTACCGCGTTCAGGGAGCCCAATGTATTGAAATAAAATAAATGCACGTTAATAATAGGTACTAACTAGTAGCTAACTTGAATTTTGCACTTTTCAGATAAATATTAAAATCCTGGTCTCTACATGTGTTCAAGAGACAATATTTTTGCGTATATGTAATATTTCTGATTGACCGGTTCAATAATTTTAGAGTAAAACGGGCAGAGTCACATTTTGTAGGGAACAAGCCAAGCGAGATCCTGTTTCAACTCAACCGTGCAATATTTGTCTCTGTAACTTTTGCGTAGCAACCACGCAAATAGATTTTATTATTTGTGTAAATAAAGGAAGATTGAATCCTTTAAAATTAATGAGCACATAACAATAATATAATTTATATGACTTTCAAAGTTTGTTTCACTTGTTTCTGTATAATTAATATACAAATATAATTTCTGAATTATTTACATAGTATACAATATTTTCTATTTAACCATACGACATTTGCCTAAATAATATAATAAATCGGATTAATCATTTGCATACAGTTCTCTACCTAGTAAAGATTTATTTAGGATGCAAGAAATTATTGCTGTGAAAACTTCTAATTATACTACTTTTTAGATCTATTGTAGTTGTCAGATGTAATGTTCAGGAAATTATATAACACAAAGAATTATATAATTATATAGTTAACATAGATTTGCTGCTAAATGTTCTATGTATGTACTAAAAAGTGAAAATTTGTTGCCAATGAGTCTCAATAGTCCCTTTGTTCCATGCATCTCCATCAAATTAAACTACTTAAAAGATTTTAAAACTACCATACTTAAATAAAAAGCCTTTCAAAGAAAGTGACGCATATATCGTTCATGTTATTAGCGTTTACTTTATACATAAATTATGAAAGTATTAAGTAGAACAAACTATAGAACTATAAGAATAGAAATGAAGATATAAATGTAGGTTTGTCTTGTTAAGAGGAAAATAGTATTATTTGTGAACATATGCATCACTTAATGCAGCAACTACAACCAATTTACAATACTAGCGGTTAAGTATTCAAAACCAAATACTCTTTTAAGTAGTCATTGATCAGTTTGCTTGCAAATGCATGAAAATGCAAGCAAAAAAGGACAAAAGTTACTTCAAGCGTGAAGCGGAATAACTGATGGGTTTTTTTTCACGACCAATTACTTCTAGTTAATCCTGTGGATTTAAATGATGAGGCTGCTGCAACGATAATCACCAGGCAAGTTCATTTGATAACCGGTCGTTTTTGTATTCCGTATAGGACTAAAAGCGTGTTTTGAGTAAAAACTGTTATTTGTAAATGTTTAAAATTTACCTTTTCATAATACTTTACATAACATTAATAAAAGAATTGGCGAAATAGATATATCATATATAAAATAGTAACAGCACCATAATAATTACGTTGAATGTCTTATACGAATTTGGTATAGACTATTATATTCTAGCATGTAGTAAAAATGAAATAAAATCAATAAAAAATACGTTATTAGTAACAATACGCTAACTTCATTAGGAATAAAACTATTCTTGGACAGTAATACTCAATAACATTCTCAACATAGAGTAACGTCTATTTTGTTTACTGAAAACAAAAAACATATTACTATCGACACAATTAAGGCATTAAAGGACAGCTTTTACCACAAGACTAAAGATATAAAATAAACGTTATATCTCTCTTGGTTCTATGTGGATCTGCAGTGGTTTAGCGTTTGTTCTATTTAAAGCTAAGTATGTCGAGTTTCTTTTCCTATTTTGTATTGCTACTAAACAAAGCAACGAACCAGTTAAAAGGTCCAGAGTAACAAAACAAATACACAGTAAAGTATACATGTATATATATCTAAATTTGTCTTTCGTTGTTTTCTTATAATAATAATAATGTACAATCTTTATAGTTACCAAATATAAAGGTGTAGAAATACACTTTTAGCAAAATAAAATGTTGGGCTATAATATTTTATTTTTAAGCATATATTATTTTATTCTGAGAATACACTGCAATGAGTCACGTTAAGACATTAAATAATGTTTATTTAATATTTAAATGTAATTATCCCAAACAATATTGAAGTTAAATTTTTAATTTTTACAATTTTAGTCTTATGGAAAAACTTTTAAAATTTGTGTTTTGTACAATAATCTTTGTGAATCTTCTAATTCTGCTGGTTATTTTTCGTTACAGATTATGTCACAGAATAGTTCATTACACAGAGACATTAGAGTCTTTACCAATCGGAAAAGTGTAATAGCATTGTACTTAGCACAAGAAAATACTCGTTTTATATTATATTACTTTAACAACTTACACTAAAGTCTTCATAATTGTCTTTATTAACAAAATAGTTATTTGTGATTTTTGTTTTATTCTTACTATGCAGAGTTTTCCAACACAGATAAGGAAAAACGATTTCTTCAGACAGATCGAATTTATTTGCGTTTACTATATTTATATCGCTTTATGTCATAAAATAGTCAATTGGAACTAAGATTATAGATTTTTAGAGGGATATTATGATTCCTTACCCTACACAAATTTCACAAAATCGATCAGTTGCAAAGGGTACTACAAGGAAGACGTAATGTCACATTTAGAGTAAAAATATCAAAATTATGGTTAATTTGGTGTTTATGTACATTATAAATTTAGTAATTTTAAACCCACTTGAGACATGTAAAATGTTTCAAAACAAGGGTTAAAGTGTTTCAACGATTTATAACTTTTTAATAAAACTAAATCTTGTATAGTAGTTTAAAATATGTGTTTCGGTACGATGTAAATTATATATTAGAATTTTAATTTTAATTATTACCATGCTGCTATAAGTAGCAAGAATAATTATGATTAGTAGCCATGTTGAAATTCAATACAAGAATATCTTCATTTAGTGGAGGTAACATCACCTTATTCATACAATTCTTATTCAAAGCTATTCTATATACAGTGTCCATTAGGCTACGAAAATGGTATAAAAAGGACATAATGAATATATATATATATATATATATATATATATATATATATATATATACATTAAATTGTATAAATGGCAATAGCCTTATTTAATTTCAATAAACACTGAATCGCAAAAAGTACTTGCTCCGCCGGGAGTCGAACCCGGATCTCTCACTTGCCGGGTGAATGTGCTACCATTACACCACAGAGCGCTTACTTTTTCCGATTCAATTATTTTGTATTTGGCCGTATCTGTCACATATGAGTTTAAATAAGCAAACTAACATATGATCGGAAGACCAAATACCTGTCAAACGACTTTTATTTACATTAAATTGTATAAATGGCAATAGCCTTATTTAATTTCAATAAACACTGAATCGCAAAAAGTACTTGCTCCGCCGGGAGTCGAACCCGGATCTCTCACTTGCCGGGTGAATGTGCTACCATTACACCACAGAGCGCTTACTTTTTTCCGATTCAATTATTTTGTATTTGGCCGTATCTGTCACATATGAGTTTAAATAAGCAAACTAACATATGATCGGAAGACCAATTACCTGTCAAACGACTTTTATTTACATTAAATTGTATAAATGGCAATAGCCTTATTTAATTTCAATAAACACTGAATCGCAAAAAGTACTTGCTCCGCCGGGAGTCGAACCCGGATCTCTCACTTGCCGGGTGAATGTGCTACCATTACACCACAGAGCGCTTACTTTTTCCGATTCAATTATTTTGTATTTGGCCGTATCTGTCACATATGAGTTTAAATAAGCAAACTAACATATGATCGGAAGACCAAATACCTGTCAAACGACTTTTATTTACATTAAATTGTATAAATGGCAATAGCCTTATTTAATTTCAATAAACACTGAATCGCAAAAAGTACTTGCTCCGCCGGGAGTCGAACCCGGATCTCTCACTTGCCGGGTGAATGTGCTACCATTACACCACAGAGCGCTTACTTTTTCCGATTCAATTATTTTGTATTTGGCCGTATCTGTCACATATGAGTTTAAATAAGCAAACTAACATATGATCGGAAGACCAAATACCTGTCAAACGACTTTTATTTACATTAAATTGTATAAATGGCAATAGCCTTATTTAATTTCAATAAACACTGAATCGCAAAAAGTACTTGCTCCGCCGGGAGTCGAACCCGGATCTCTCACTTGCCGGGTGAATGTGCTACCATTACACCACAGAGCGCTTACTTTTTCCGATTCAATTATTTTGTATTTGGCCGTATCTGTCACATATGAGTTTAAATAAGCAAACTAACATATGATCGGAAGACCAAATACCTGTCAAACGACTTTTATTTACATTAAATTGTATAAATGGCAATAGCCTTATTTAATTTCAATAAACACTGAATCGCAAAAAGTACTTGCTCCGTATTTGGTATTTGGTCTTCCGATCATATGTTAGTTTGCTTATTTAAACTCATATGTGACAGATACGGCCAAATACAAAATAATTGAATCGGAAAAAGTAAGCGCTCTGTGGTGTAATGGTAGCACATTCACCCGGCAAGTGAGAGATCCGGGTTTGACTCCCGGCGGAGCAAGTACTTTTTGCGATACAGTGTTTATTGAAATTAAATAATGCTATTGCCATTTATACAATTTAATGTAAATAAAAGTCGTTTGACAGGTATTTGGTCTTCCGATCATATGTTAGTTTGCTTATTTAAACTCATATGTGACAGATACGGCCAAATACAAAATAATTGAATCGGAAAAAGTAAGCGCTCTGTGGTGTAATGGTAGCACATTCACCCGGCAAGTGAGAGATCCGGGTTCGACTCCCGGCGGAGCAAGTACTTTTTGCGATTCAGTGTTTATTGAAATTAAATAAGGCTATTGCCATTTATACAATTTAATGTAAATAAAAGTCGTTTGACAGGTATTTGGCCTTCCGATCATATGTTAGTTTGCTTATTTAAACTCATATGTGACAGATACGGCCAAATACAAAATAATTGAATCGGAAAAAGTAAGCGCTCTGTGGTGTAATGGTAGCACATTCACCCGGCAAGTGAGAGATCCGGGTTCGACTCCCGGCGGAGCAAGTACTTTTTGCGATTCAGTGTTTATTGAAATTAAATAAGGCTATTGCCATTTATACAATTTAATGTAAATAAAAGTCGTTTGACAGGTATTTGGTCTTCCGATCATATGTTAGTTTGCTTATTTAAACTCATATGTGACAGATACGGCCAAATACAAAATAATTGAATCGGAAAAAGTAAGCGCTCTGTGGTGTAATGGTAGCACATTCACCCGGCAAGTGAGAGATCCGGGTTCGACTCCCGGCGGAGCAAGTACTTTTTGCGATTCAGTATTTATTGAAATTATATATATATATATATATATATATATATATATATATATATATATATATATATATATATATATATATATATATTTACAATACTTTGGGAAATGTTTTGGTGAATAAAGGCTAATTAATTTTATACTGCGATAGTTATATTTTTAATATAATGTATTTAAGCTGATTACCATGTAGTTAAGTATAGTAATCTTTCTTTGAACTACAGAAATTTACAAACAAAACAGAAGGATATAATAATACGTCTACAACTTATCATGCATTACTAACATTCAATTCACACATTTATAAAACAATCCAGGATAGTGTTCATTGCTAAATCTTTTTATTCCTCAAACAGGCTTTTAGAGGGCGACACATAAGAGTAGTTTATGGTAATATACCATGAAATTCTTTTGCCGTATTGTAATCGTTAATAATATTACATGAAGTTGCATAACATTTTAGTTCAAAACATAACGTGTTACATAGTATTGTTTCAAATACAGAAATCAGAAATAAAAATCCTTCACTTGAAATTAATGTCCCATGGTGCGGTGTTGCGGATACGGCGGTTATCGATAACTGAACAAAGCAACGCCTAGCGTGTGTGCTGTTTGGATGGGTTACCGCTCAGCGACCCTATCCTTGCAAGCAGCCCGCCTGGTAGACCATTGATGATGGTGCAGACGTCACCTTTAATTAAGCCATTGGTTCTTACGTTAGATAGGGCTTCTTAGCCCTAACTCCGTCTGGTAAATAACACATTATTTTACTTGTCTGAAAATCTACTACTAATATGACATGATTCCACATCACCCCAAAGTCTTTTAAACTATAGTAGAATTATTACTCAATATACTACTTGCATAGAAAAGTGATTTTCTTTCCTTAACTGAAGGGATAGTTTTAAATGTAATGAAACTAAATATTACACACACTTCTTACCTCAAATATAAATATTTTATGGTTTCTGTTTTACTAATATTTCACATTAGAAATAGTACTTGACAGAATAATTATTGATTATAAAAATGTGTGTATATTAAAGAAAAGATAAAATAATTACCTAATACACCGCACATTTTCGTTGTGATTGTATAAGCAGACACAGTTAAGATCCTGCTTTCAATAAGCTTATTTAACCATTATTTTATCGTAACAGGTAAACGTACTGATATAATAATCATAAAAATCCCATAAATAAATGTACAATGATATGAAGTAATTCCAACAGGTATTATATTAGTTTACTTCATAATAATTAATTACCTTGTCCAACTCATGGAGTGATTTGTGTGAAAATGTATACATCTTATTTTATGTATATGTTTAGATTTAACACTTTAACGTAGTGCAATATGATTTTAGTATTTTTATATTTTAATTATAACTTTCCAGATTTGTAATGTAATTAAATAAACAATTATTACTAGGAATTACAGATATCTAAAGTAGGAATAATAAACAATTTTATAGAACAGAATTGCAACCTGCCTTAAATAACTTGGTAAAACTGGCCCGAATAAAAAACCAGAAATAAAATATATTACTTTTAAGGATATGTAAATGAGGTATAGCTGCCGGGAATGGAAATGTTTTATATATTCAAGACTTACTCAGGAAATCTCTTATTTTTTAATATAATTACATATGTTTATAAATGACTTTTAGGGATCATAAATAAATACCATGTGATTTGCTCAAGTCTCCTTCAATGTATGTTGTGTAAAAACTCAAATCCATAAATTCCTTTCTTACGTAATGGCTATAAATGCTATAAATTCTTCAGAATTACGTACTCCCTCACTGAGTGATCAAACAGTTTCCTAAATTCTTTTGTCCTCAGGAAAGGTTTATAAAACAGGAAACATATTTCAAAAGAAAACTCTCAATAATTGCTACCTTCTAACATAGAAGAGATCTTTGTCAAGGACTTGTGATATCAAAATTTTGTGATACAAATATAGCCTATTTAGAATATATAAAAATATCAATAAAAGTTGATCTAATAAACTTCAGTGAACTTTCATTTTAAGCTTTGTCATGTATTTTAATTAAATACATACATAATACTGAATTAACATATACCTAGGTGTAAGCATGTATATTATATATAATTCTTTGTTTTATTATTTCATAATATACAAAACAATTATACAAATTAATATTAGAATGCTTTAATTTACGATGAGTTATTTAAATAATCCCTGATTCGCATCATAACTTATTTAAAGACTACATTCTAGACATTAAAAATTAAGTAATTTAAAAATAAAATTTTAGTTATCATAAATAGTGTATAACTTTGTACCGGGAAGCGCCTCCTCACTGCTTTGCAGGTAATTTCCTTTAGGTAACTGATACATAATAAGCATATATTTTTAAAATGTCGTTATGATGATTTTTTTTAAAGAAGTGATGGTCACAATGGGTTTACATCACTACGCCCTCACATTTAGCCCTTTTCTGAGATCCAAATACATTCAAAAGTTACACTACACAGTAGACTACACCGATGGATTAAGATCTTCATCCCATTATTTATAAGTTTACGGTTACTGATATGAGACTGCTGGGCAATCTCAGCGTGGCTCAGGTATGACATCGGTACACTTCTAGAAGTAAATAGCCTAATTAATGGTGATTACGTAAGTGAATTTGTAATATTATATTAAACAGGATCAAAATGACTAGACTACGAGATGTTCTAGATACATTTTCATAAACAAGACTAGAATATAAGCTAAGTTTGTATGAGCGGAAAAGGTATACAAGGAGGAGAGAAAGAAGAAATATATAGTAGGTATGCCAAACTCACAGAAATTGTCTTCATCTGCTACACAGCCTAGCCTTTTCCACCTCCATTGAAATGGTTGTCAAAGGTCTTTACAATATCTAGACACTTGAGATTAAAAGACAATTCGAAATGGACAGAGTTACCAAATAGCGTAGAGGGAGAATATACAATTTTAATGACGTGGGGTGAGAAGGAGCAGCCACCTCGGGAGCAGATTCGACATACACGATATCAGTAAACTCAGAAGAAGAATGTATAATGTATTCGATCCATCCGTAGCGAAACTACGCGCCAATGTATACTGGGGAAGTATCAGTTACTGAGTTAAGCACTTCGCGTGATTTTTTAACAATTAGAAGCAAAAAGCGGTCAGCTTATGTACTGTAGCTCATTCAAAATTTGTATAAAAGTTCATATGTAAACTTTAGTATTAAAACTAACTTTTATGTTGAAGACTCTTGGAGCAATTGGAACAACTTATAAATACTATTAAATGTAAACAAAACAATAATTTTCCAATGTATTTCATTTTCGACGAGGCCTTTCGAAACCAAACATTTCGATGGTGTTTGCATGTCTACACTATATGGAATTTTAATTGTAATAAAGATTATGTAAATATTTATTTGTGGAGTCGCCTGATGATGAAACCTTTGATTTCGAAAGGCCTCGTCTGAAAAATAAATTAATTGGAAAAGTATTGTAATCTTTACGTTTAATAGTATTTATAACTTTTATGTTATAACGGAGTAATGTTATAAATGAATGTATAAATTCTAAATATTAATTGTTTATGGAATTGTTTAAACCAAAGAAAAGTAAACCAAAAAGATGACAAACAAGAATTATACGAAACAAACAATATGGATTATACAAAATTAACTGTATTGAGTGTGAATGCTATTATATTGGACAAACTGGCAGAGATTTTAATAAAAGGTTTTCAAAGAACATATACAAGCTTTAAAACAAATACAGTTTCTACAATATAACCAAATTTCGCTGAAAATGTTATAAGAAACTGGCCATAACTAAAAAAATATTGAAAAGACATGGAAACTTTGGATATCGAAAGGAAAGGAGAAAAATAAAAACAAAAGAAGAATTATATATTTATCTAAATTATGACAAAGATCCTCACAACATATTAAATATCTATCTAACAAATAACACATATTCTATCATTGAAAAAATATTAAACACAGAATACTAATCAAAATTACAACTGTGTCATACGTATTTCACATCTATTTAAATGATCCACGTGTGTTTATTTAGTTGTTTGTTTATTATTTAATTAGAGGTTAATGTTCACACTGATGATGGTTTAACACTGAAACACGTGTCAGAAATAAAATAATTTTCACAAAGGATTTTAGTTCATGATTCATTATTCTAATATAAAGAAAACCTTATAATGTGGAGTTAATAACATAACATTATAATATAATTAAATATTTTCTAATAATTACTCACGAGCTATTGACCTGTGTTATTATTATCGATATATATATATATATATATATATATATATATATAATAGTTATTACAATTTATTTTAAACGATATAATATTAATAAGACAGTTTAATTAAGCGCCAAAAGTACTCTGATGAGTTTGAGAAGTTGTTTCACCCTAGGCTCCTAAGCACCGCTCTGATCAGGGACAATCAATTAAGATTGTAAACAGTCCCCCTGTAAATGAGATAATTTGATGAAATAATAAGAGTATTTTGAAGCCATGTGCGTAACACCTGAATTCAGTGATCAATATTGTTATTTTAAAATTACGTAATCTTAAATAAAATGAATTTATAACTAATTACAAATTTTATTTAACGAATTTTCAGTGTTGTTTTTTTGGAAAAGTAATAACTGGATCCCCTAGACCGTGCTTAAGCGACTAAAATGAAATAGAATCGTAAGAATTCGATTAAAATAAGGTCAAGACGATTATTAGAAATTAGCATTGGACATATGGGACTAAATTCACGATCGTTAAGGGGTACTGCGCACCAACTAGCGCCAACAACGAACGTGGTAACGTGGTAACAACGACACTCGTAAATATGTGTTAAGAATACCAGCCTTAATCTTAATGGTACCCAAATACATGAATCCCTAGATCGAGAACTATTAAATCGATACGTATGTATAGGTGTATTTAAATCTACCTCAAACTTTACCTTGTAAAATGGTATTGTTCTGGTATACTCAAACGCATCATAAAGCATTATCTCGATAATACCCAGATGTCACAAGATTTTACCGATCGACGTCAACAATTTGCGGGATTGACGACAGCTCTGCACTCTTCGTGATTACTACCACTCTGCTTACTTCTACTAGAAGTGGTTTGTTTTCATTCCACAGTAGTGAGTGGATAGGAAAGCTTTTAAAATTACGTTCTAATTAGAAATGGTATTCATTAAAGGCTTTTGCACAGTTTCGTACATTTCAAAATATATATACACACACACATACTCATACACAACTGATAGTTTACTAACAGTTATACTCTAATGTGTATTTTCATTTTATGTTTGTGTTATTCCATATCTCTTCAATGCTTACATATTAAAGTTACTATTCCTTAGATCAGTTAAATTGGTAAGACGCCAATAACCAAATTCATTTTCAATAAGGATTGAATCGCAAAAAGGCTTGAAGACATTCAAATACATAGATTAGAACGTCAAAAATCCGAATTAAGTGGGACCGGACCCCATCCGGATTATAAAATTGTCCGAATTATCGAAATTACCTTAAAAAGATCAGTGTACAGTATTTAAGTACACACCCGTTTTAAAATGTTGTACTTTCTCTTATAAAGAAAAGGTTTTAGAGATGAAATTAATCAAAAGCATCTTTTATGTTCAAACAGTGTATTGTAATTCGTTAGTAGCAACATGTGTACAGTAAAAACATCAAACACTATTTGAGCTTTAAAAAACATGTGTAATAGGTTTTTGAACTGCAGTAGTGGTTAGTCTTTTTGCTGGTAAGTCCTTAATTCGTTTTAAAAGAATCAGCTGAGTGGGTGAGCTCTCGTTTTTTCTCTAGCCATGACATTAGTGTCTCCTCTTCGGATTGGCCCTGTTTCTTCTGTCTCATGTTCTGAATCGTCACTGTCAGATTTCATTGTTTTTGTTTCCTCTGAAAAAAATAGCTTAAATAAACAACCAAAAATAAATGTCTTCTTTTCCTGCATTTACACAGTACTATATGTATAAAAGATTATCAATCAGAATGTTGGACAAAACTATAGGTACTGTACAGTACAATGTACACCCCCTTCCACGGCCACTCCCCGTCTCCTCGCTACGCGCCTTTGTGCCATTGCCCGCTTGACGCCAAGGAACATAGTGCAAGGGCAGATGGTACAATGTTTTAATTTTTGCTAGATACAAATCCGGACTATTGAAGGTCCGAAGTTTTGACGTCTGAATTGTCGACGTTCTACTGTAACAGTTTTAGCATATTATTAACCTATTGGTAAGACAACCCTGACAAAGAAAAAACTATTTCAATGTACACTAAAAGTAGTATAAGATAGTCTCAACTGTGTAAAACAAAAAAAATTGGATTTGGGATTTGATAAGCTAATCAATTCCTTATTGATTTTGTCCAGAAGCTAAAAGTGCATTCTCCTTTCCTCTACTTAATCCGTCACAGAATAACTATAAATATTAGCTTAGAACTATAATTTTAAATAACATCGAGGATATAAGTCCAGCAACCGTACGTCTCTTCGGTTTCCACCAGTGGGTTGATGACGTCACGCAAAACGTCATAGCTTCCAAGTCGCAAAAGTGAGAGCATCCTCCCTAATGATATTCATTAAACTACGCTTTACGGCTGATTTATACTTGAATTAAACTTATTTTTTGTCTTAAAAATAAAGAGTTTATTCAGTTATATATCACAGATTCCAGAATAATAGAGGCAGCATAAAATGGGACAAATCCAGAAACTTAAAAAGTGAACTGATGTATTATGAAATGACATACCACTGCATTCATAATGGTATAAAAATGAAATTTAAATAGATTGTGTAAAAATAAGATGTAAGATACAATAATTAAAATTAATTATTCGAAATGACCTAATAGTTGCGATAAATGCCCATAGTGATAATTAAGATAGGTTTCCTAACAACGTCTTAGCTTAAATCACAAAGCTACAGCTTGCTTATTTTATTCAACCACACACTTCTAAATAAAATGTTTAACGGGATTTCGTCCTGTAGAAGCGTGCCATGAGAATCCTGGGGGGTCTTACAGGGGAGATTTGCAGGGACCCCTTCAAGAAGAAAGTAATTAAATATTACACTGTTTCTTACATTCTATAGATGCATATAGCTTAGATATTATTTATCATTACATTTTTTTTATAAAAACAGTTGGGCTTCATTATAATACATGATCACCACGGCAATTAAATCAATCATATTTCTGAATATGTAAACTACCAAAGTGTTCAAAACTAAAATATTAAACTAAATTACGTAGTATCTGTTACAAGTATGTTACATATGTTATGTAATAGTCCAAATAGCCACACCAATGCCACACAAATGATTTTACTTTGTTTAAATTAGTTTTTTACAATAATTTTATTTTAATACAAAAATTAAAAATTAAATAAACATATTACTACACAAACCTATTGGTTATAATAAAAGTGATCAAAACTAAAATGGTGTCTATGTATCCACCCCAAAGATTTGTCCTTCGGGTAGATTCTGTAACGTATTTATATTACTTATGAATTAATAATAATTAAATATATCAAGCGGATAACTAATTTGTACTAATGAAAAATCTGGCGTTAGTTAACTGTAGGTAAATAACTGTAATAAAAGTATTGGCAATAGCAGCCACCAACAAAATCCAATCATTGGTATTCATGATTATCTTTGCCTGAAACCAAAATAGCGAACTGAATTAAGTTAGAATAGACATTGTAAATTAAAGTGTAGTTCAGCTATTAGAGGATAATTAGCAGCCACCACCACAATTGAACCAATATTTATAACTAACCAAATTACCGAAACGTAAAAGTCGATCCGAATTTCGTGAATAATAATAAAACTACACTATGTTCAGCTGCTTTTGTATCTAAAAATGTAATAATTTAATGATGAATTAAAACTATCTAGACTAGTTGGATGGTCTATGTATAAAAGTATTCCCGTGGGGGACTGGCATTCTCATCGGCATCAGCCACTGTCCAAGATGGGATCGTGGGTGATGTACCATCCCCGTCTTGTGCTGCAACTCCTAAGGGAGTGGCAGGGCAAGGGGAGGAAGCCACCTTCCCTTGCCACTATTCCAGTGACAAGGGTTGAAAACCTTTCCCCCCTCTTGGTTTGGCCCTGAAATTGAGAGTAGTTACCTATCCCTTCCTTTCCTGATCTTCCTACCCCTACTTTACCAACAACCTCAGACTAAGGTGTTATGCGACCCGTGCTGAGAGTCTCGTGGCACTGGGGGTATATTCAGTGTCTTCAACGGAGCCTTCTGGAAACCAGGGGACACCCAGTCGTAATTACCCTTATCTTCCTAATCGGGTCACTGGGAAGATGGACTGCAAACACCCGGTTCTCGTGGGAACAGAATGGAGAAGGAAAAAGTAACCAAAAACAAAACTGAAACTCAAGAGGTAAGCGAAACTCAACCAGAAGAGCTACCGATTGAGCAATTAAGAGTGTCTGAGATGACCCCAATGGAGGAAGACAGACTTCTCTTGTCAGAATGCGAAGTTCGGCCGGAAGAACCAAAAAAGAAGCTGCTCTTGAGAGGCGAACTACGAAAGCGGAGGATTGAAGAGGCTGTCGCTAGAGGTGAGGCTTTCTGGATAATCCCCCGGAAAGACAGGCAGAAGAGGTGGGAACGAAGCCGGTTCCTCAAAAGTGAACTTGGTTGTTGTCGGGGCCTCAGAGCAAGGGAAAACTCATTCCGCACCAGCCCAAAAACAACAAACCCCAAGCTATGCAGGTGTGAAGAGGCTGCGATCGCAGCTGACACCTGAAGAACAAGCAAAGGGAGGGGAGAAAAGAAGGGAGGGGAGAAAAGAAGGAAGGGGCATGATGGAGGTGTCACAAAGAAGACACGCAAAACATATGCCGAAAAGATCTCTGTGGAGAAGCTGGCTATTGTCCGGCTCGAACACCCAGAAGTTAAACTATTGATGGAAGAAGCCAACAACCTGAAGAAAGTGCTGGGCAAACGCGCCTTTAAGGACAAAAACGTTAGGATGTCCAGCTGTCATGTTGAAGGTGCAGCGATAGTGGTCGGCTGTGTAAACACAGAAACTAAGGAGTGGCTGGAGAAGCAGGTCCAGGAGCTGAGTCCTTTTGAAGGAGTTCAGCTGTAAATGGGCCCAGCTAAAAGCCTGGTAAATATTTTTAAAGTTTCAACTTTTATCCCTAAGGACATCGAGGTGGACAGCAAGCAAGAGCTGTTCGAAGCCCTCAAAAACCAAAATGACCTTGACACGGATCAATGGACTGCTGTTGGAGGGAAATCTAGCACCAATGGCGAATTCCTGGTCCTTCATGTGGACGAAAACTCCCTGAAGAAGCTGAAGACTATGGCGATGCGCCCATTTTTGGGCAGCGACAGGATCACCTTCAAGCTGCAGGGAGGTAACGACCAATAGAGGATGACAGCGGTGCTCCAGATAAACCTACACCACAGCAGAGCAGCTACGGCAACACTCTGCCAGAAGATCCTGGCTGACGACATAGGCGTGGTCCTGATCCAAGAACCATGGACCGTTGGCAGTCGTGTGATGGGGATGAGCACCGCTAAAGGTAATTTGATATACGATTCTGGCAGTAACAACCCTAGAGCATGTATATATGTCAGTAACAAAATCAAATCACTAAAAATGGCACAAATGTGTTCTAGAGACACAGCCGTGACAGAGGTTCACTTGCAGACAGGTGATGGCAACATCAGAATCCTGTTTGCAGCGGTTTACCTCACATACGATTCTCCAGAACCACCGCCAACTGCGGAGATGAGACGGATTGTGGAGTTCGGAACCCTTACGCGGAGGCACCTGATTGTCGGTTGTGATGCAAATGCCCACCACACCGCTTGGAGGAGCAGCAACATCAACAATCGGTGTGAGTGCCTCTTAAATTTTATAGTAGAATCTAACTTAGTTATTATGAATCAAGGCCGTAAACCAACTTTTGTACAAAGAAGAGGTACAGGGGTAAGAGAAGATATCTTAGATATAACTCTGGCTAGCAACTATATTGCAACTAAAGTTTTAAACTGGAGTGTGCTAGATGAAGCATCTGCTTCAGATAATAGGTATATCTCCTTTGACATGAGGTCGTACAAAATAAATGAGACCTATAGAAACCTAAGAAAACAGGTTGGGTAGCTTTCAATGCAGAGCTAAAAAGCAATCTAGTAAGGGACAATGGGTATCAGGGGCAAGGCCACGAGGACATGGCGAACTCTTTGCAAAACGCCATGAAAGAATCGTACCACAAGGCCTGCCCCGTGATAGAAAAAAAGCATGTTGGTGGAACCAGGGGCTGGAAACCTTGAGGAAAAACCATCGCAGAGCATATCATACATGCAAACGTGCAGGGAACTGGGATAGGTACTCTGCTGCCCTAACAGAGTACAATAAAGAGGTGAGAAGAGCTAAGAGAAACTCGTTGAGAGAATTCTGTCAGAGTATTGATAAGGTACCTGACTGTGCAAAACTCCAAAAAGTCCTAGCTCGAAGCCCCATAAATGTGGTGGGTACTATACTTAGGGAAGATGGGACTCACACCAAGGATCCTGAGGAGACTCTTCAGTGTTTACTGAATACACACTTCCCAGGATCTTTTCAAACCAGTGAAACAGTTGTTAGTGAATGGCGGCGAGAACCTAGAGATAGCTCGTCTAAGGAGGACTGGAACTGTGCAAAGACTGTTATCAACTACTTAGGGATAAAAAAGGCCCTGGAGTCTTTTAAGCCGTTCAAATCACCAGGTACAGATGGCATTTTTCCTGCTTTATTGCAGGAAAGTGGGGACTTGGTGATACCTCTGCTTCTACGACTGTTTAGACCCAGTCTAGCGACAGGAGTCATACCCTCATCCTGGAGGACCTCTAGGGTTATATTTATCCCGAAGCCAGGTAAACCCTCCTATGAGGTTGCAAAGGCTTATAGACCAATAAGCCTAACATCCTTCTTTGTCAAGACCATGAGAAAGTTCTGGATAGGCATTTAAGGGACACAGTCCTCATCAACCGTCCCTTACATCCAAATCAACATGCCTATCAGAAAGGCAAATCTTGTGAAACAGCCCTACACTGTCTGGTTGGCAAGATTGAGCAAGCTATTCAACAAACGGAAATAGCTTTAGCAGTATTCCTGGATATAGAAGGAGCTTTTGATAATACGAGTACTCACTCTATAGTGTCTAAGCTTACATCCAGGGGTACGGAGAAAACTGTTGTTAGATGGATAAATAACATGCTTAAGAGCAGAAGAGCACAGACATCTCTATTCGGAGCCACAAGAGAGGTCAACACACAGCGAGGATGTCCACAAGGAGGTGTATTATCACCAAGCCTGTGGAACATAGTTGTGGATGAATTACTCTGGACTCTGAATGAACAGGGTATGTATGCTCAAGGCTATGCAGATGATGTTGTCATACTCATAAGAGGCAAGCATATGGTTACGTGTCTGGAAATGATGCAGAGAGCACTAGCCATTGTGGAGCGATGGTGTGATTGCAGTGAATCCTTCGAAGACCGTCATGATATCATTTCCAAGTAGGAGGAAACTGGTAATCACACAGCCATTCCTATGTGGGGGCCAGATACAGATAAGCAGGGAGTTCAAATATCTAGGAGTCAAACTAGATGGTAAACTCACTTGGAATAGTCATCTGGAATACATAATCAGCCGATCTCAGACTACATTGATGATGGTGAGACGTGCGGTAGGATGCACATGGGGGCTTAGACCCGTCATGTCACATTGGCTGTACACTAGAGTCATCAGACCAATGATGGTGTATGGCTCAGTGGTATGGTGGCCAAAAGTCCAACAGGTGACTGCCGCAAAAAACCTGTCAAAGGTACAGCGGTTGGCATGCTTGGGGACAATGGGCGCCATGAGAGGAACACCAACCGCTGCTATGGAAGTAGTGCTAAACCTCCCACCCCTAGCCATATTCGTCATAGGAGACGCTAGGATGGCTGCCTACAGACTGAAGTGCAATGGGAACTGGCATCATCACCATGCTAGTAAGCACTCCAAGATCGTTGAAATTCTCAAACTGGATATTCTAGAAATGATGTCTGACAGAATGGCAAAGGTTACGGACTGGGAAAAACCATTTCAAGTCAACATTGTTGAAAGGAAAGAATGGTCAAAAGGTGAGCCTGACTACATGAAGAAGGCTCTAACCTGGTACACGGAGGGGTCAAAGACTCTGAAGGGTACTGGGGCAGGGGTCTGGGGAGCCAGACCTAGGGTTAACTTAAGCTTTAGCCTAGGTAAACTGGCAACTATCTTTCAGGCTGAAGTTACAGCCCTTGCAGAATGTGCAGGAGTTAATGTGGAAAGGGGCTACAAAGACAAAACTATCTACATTAACTCGGACGGCAGGGCTGCTCTGCAGGCCTTGACCAGCCATGACTGCAATTCGAAGACAGTCTGGGAATGCCATAAGGTCATGAAATTGCTGGCGATAACCAATAAAGTTATTCTAACTTGGGTGCCTGGTCATAGAGGAATCACAGGTAATGAAGGGGCAGACAGTTGCGCTAACTTGGGAGCCAACTCTCCTCTTACCGGTCCTGAACCAACGTGTGGGTCTCATATAACTTAGCACGTAGATCAGTTACCAAGTGGATGGTTAACAAACACCTACAACATTGGAGAAATACTGAGGAAAATGTACAAGCAAAGCGGATGCTCAAGGGACCATCAAGGAACACTGCAGCAGATGCCCTTAGAATAAGTAGAACGGAGATCCGAAAGGTGACTGGTTTTATTACAAGTCATTGGATATTCCGAAGCCACCTGAATAGAATAGGTATTCCAGTTCAGGAAACACTGTGCAGGAAATGTGGCCTGGCTGACGAAACAGCCAAGCACGTCATATTTTAATGTCCGGCATTACAGAGCAAACGCTCAAGATCCATAGGTGTTCTTATGCATACAGAAGAGGGGTTGGAACAGGAAAGCATTGTTCGGAAGATCTCATGGTTTTGTAAAGGCCTGGGATTTGATACAGCTTAAACCTGGGAGAGGGTGCACAATAAGCCGGATGGCTGAGAGGCAACTACCAGGCCTGGGAAACCTGGCCCTCTGTTACAAAAAAAATGTATAAAATTACAAAAAAACGAGTTTAACATTTAGCCTAGTTACATTTTACTATTTTGATGATAAACATGTCTGGCAGCTTTTGACACAAATGATGTATGTCCATCGCCATTGCATTTGTAGCCATTACTCAAATACGTTTACAAAGTATATGTGGCACATGAAAAATGAGCTGGCAATAATTAAAACTGTAAAATTAGATCGAACATTTTTATTCAATAGTATAAATATTTCTAATCGCAAATTTCTTCTCTGCTTTTATTGTAGTGGTGGCCGCTTACTGTACTGAAACTATATATTGGTTGAAACAAATGTATAGACAACCCCTTAAGTTTACTACTTTGGGGGAGTTTAATCTAGTGAGGGATTGATACACGTAAATGAAATGTACGTATATATATATATACTCGCCTTCGGCTCGCTGGGGGCTACGCCCCCAGGCCCCCATGATGTACGCTTGCAAATTCGGGGATGAGCGGTTAAATTCACGCTTGCAAATTCAGGGATAAGAAAGATTTGGTGATTGTTAGAATTCGGACATGAGGTCATGCCAGGAAATTCCCTAGGGGGGGGTTAATGTTACCAGGGTGGTTAACACATCGGGGGTTTTAATTTACTCAGGAGATTATATGGTCATACAAGGAAATTCCAGGGGTGTTTAATGTAACCTTCGCTAACGCTCAGCCAATTCACGATGTGCTCCAGTAGACGTATACTAGTCAGTCGTTTTACTAATTTTAACCAAAGTTTTGATTTAAACAGCATTTTACGGCTTAACCGTTAGAGATACGACAAAAAGTGACTGGACCTTTCTTGTCGGAAATTTAATTTTGTTTTCCGATTGTGACGTCAGATTTGATCTACGACCTATGGTTTAGTCGGTACAACGCTTGGCATAAAAGTCTGCACTGGTCAGCTATGGTGTAAACAGATTTAGTGTAAATAAATTAATAACTACCTTTATCAGATTATTAAGTTAAACAGGGGGTTTAATTTAATCAGGAGTTCATCAACCAGGAAATTCCCGGGAGAGGGATTAATGTTCTCGGGAATTATAAGAACGCGTGGTACTTTTCTTGGAAATGTGTGTCTGGGCCACGAGGATATGTGTACAGTATTTTTGATCAAAATAAAACGTTGATCAGGGGGTTTAAAATTACTTCGGAAATCATAATTCCATACCTGATTGTTGATAAGGATTCACTATTTCATTAAATTAATTAAAAAGCACTCTGTCCCTATCTACTTTTGAAGCTTCACTAACGCTCAGCCAACTTCCGATGTGGAGGGGGGGATATAGTCACTCGTTACCGTAGTAATACAAGGTCAATCTGGAACCAGCATGAATCGCACTAATTATAGTTGCAAAATTTAAAACACCTAAAATTGACGACAAAGAATTAGCCATTTATAGCATTTATGAGGCTTACGGAAAGATAAACGACAGAAAGCTGCTGAACCTTTTCTTTAGATCCTATGAATAGCTAATTATAAAACATTATATATTTAAGCTAGGGCCAACGGTTCGCCCAATATCGAGCCCGAAAGGTAAGTTCTTAAGTGAAATTTTTAACATAATCACGTTTTACGGCTACACCATGGAAGATAGAGTAAAACGTCACTGGACCTTTTTTGTAGACCGCATTATTTAGTATTAAAATAAAATTTTGAATTTGGCCTAAAACAAAGGTTCTGTCTGCAACCTAGCCCAGAAAACAAAATCTCACGGAAAACTTAAAAAATCAATATTTTAAAACACGTGTTGCGGCCAAACCATAGGGTATAGGGCAAAATGTCACCGGACCTTTTTTGTAGACCGCGCTGTTTTCTAAATCCTAGTGAATATTTGTTTTGAGCAACGACCAACCGTTTAGCCGCGATTGAGCCCGAAAGATAAATTTGTAGGCGAAAATTTCAAAATATTTTAACTTAGTCGCATTTTGCGGCCAAACTAATGGATATAGAGTAAAAAATTACTGAAGGTTTTTTGTAGATCACTTCATTTCCTATATCTATCTTTTGATTTATTTTGCCCTCCGACCAATGGTTTCGCCGTTATCGACCTCAAAAACAAACTTTTCACGTAAATATTACAAAAAAAAATTGTACATAATCACGTTTCTCGGCCAAACCAATGGAGATAGGGCAAAAAGTCACTTGACCTTTTCTGTAGATCGCGCGATTTGCTAATTTGATGGGTCAATCAGATTTGAGCTACGACCAACGGTTCGGCCGCTATCAGGCTCGAAACATTATTTTTACCGAAAAAATCTCTGGAATGTCAAATATTCGAGCGTTTTGTCGCTTAACCATGGAAGATACAGCAAAAAATCACTGGTCCTTTTTTGTAGTTCACTTCATTCCTGACCATGAATTTTTCGTCAGATCCGAGCTAGCTTCAACGGTTCGCCCGCTATCGGGCTTACAAAAAAAGCCTGCAAGGGTAAAAAATGCGTGTTTTTTTGGGAATTTTTTTGAGGGGCTTAAAACTAAAAATTCCCGGTTTTCAGACTTTTCCTGTTGGTTACACGGCAAAAGGTACCTGCGTGCCAAATTTCAAGTTTCTAGCACTTCTAGAAGTAGGTTAGAATTTGTATACATCCATCAGTGAGTGAGTTACACATGCGGCTGTATAGTGTATTAGATATATATATATATATATATATATATATATATATATATATATATATATATATATATATTGCGTTCATAGATACTTTCATTGCCATCGTCAATACAATCTCAAGTTCTATGAAATGTCTTTGTGAGTTTTCAATAGTTCTTCGTGCGTGCGTGCGTGCGTGTGTGTGTGTGTGTGTGTGTGTGTGTGTGTGTGCGTGCGTGCGTGCGTGTGCGTGAATTTATGATAATTCTAAAAACGGTGTGCAAGGTTGTTTACGTAATCATGTTCAAAAACTATAGATTAAACTGCTGAACTACATTTTATATGTTAAATGCCACATACAGTGAGAGTAACATTACAAGGAATATTATATCAAAAGAGATAAATATGTGATTGAAAGAAATATTCTTAAAATTGTACAATAAAAATATTATTTAACGTAAATTTGTATTGTGAATAACGTAACATAAATAAGTTCTAATAAGTAATGTATATTTTATAAATTTTTAAATAAAAATATTTTCCAATTTGAAACATTTTGTAACTACTTATAGCCATTCTAAATGGTGACATTATAATATATTTATTACTGTCAACGTACAGCTGTGGTTGTAAACCTCGGTGAAGGAGGAGAATTATCAATTTATCAGGGTGAGGGAAAGGAACATTGCAGAGATAATTTACCAGGGAATTGTGGCAATCCTTTAACTGCGCTTCACTCTTTTAACACTTCACTGAGGATAAAATATTTTTTACCTCTTTATTTGTTTAAAATTACCATATTATTTCTAAAACCCATTGGTTATAATAAAAGTAATCATCACTGATCAAAACAAAAATGGTGTCTATGTATCCACCACAAAGATTTGTCCTTCGTGGTATATTCTTTAAGGTATTTATTTTACTTATTTATACTAACGATTAAATCTATAAAGCGGATAAAAAAATCTTGAAACACACAGACACACAACCACGTATATTTGGCTATAATGAGCCACATTGAGTGAATAACTAATTATAGCAACAATATAAATCATAGTTTTTTATGGAATGGAATCATCTTAAATTATTACCGTAAGACTATTATTTTACGAAAATCAATATAATTTTATTTTTAGAAAGGTGTTATCCGACACCACGTAGGTTGAGACAAATCTGGATAGTTTTTACAGAGTAAACATTTTGTATCAAAATACAATTTTTAATTTTAAAACTTCTCTTTGACTTATCGTACCGGTGCCGCAATCAGATCCCTGTTCCTAGCGTATGTAGTTTTGAGGGTGGAGTACATCAGTGGTAACACGTGACTATTTGGCTATGGAGCAATGTTTTCTAACTATTAAGAATGTAAGAAAGACTACAATGGGATAATTGATTTAACTCAACAATAGAGGAATCGTTACTGCGTATCTTTACCTCGCATCCATCTTCCTGAATACTTTACGTTTATGATTTACACTTTTTTACTCCACAGAAAGTAAAAAAAACATGCAAAATAATTCAACAAAACGGATGTAAACTACCTGAAAAAACTAGACATCGTCATCGCGTCGCTTCCTACTGAGAATCCGATGATATGACGTTGTGCCAACGCTCATTGTTATGAGCTAAGTAAGGTGCTATAACTGCCAAACGGCCAGGCTTGTATAGTCGAATAGATGCAACTTCCGTATCGGCGTGCTCGGGCCTTCTGACGTTGGAGTGAGAGGGAGAACTGCCTGGTTGGCTACCTGACCAATAGGAGCGAGGAGCGTCTGACGCGGCAACAGGCACTGTTGCCACATCGCACCGCGGCGACCGCTTCTCTGCGCAGTCTTCAAGTGCTACTAGAGTGACTACTTCGAGTTTACTGCTGGGGGCGGTGTTTGAAGTATTTTGACAGCCCCCGTAATAAATATATTTATTCTTAACTAAGCCCCCGTAATAAATATATTTGTGCTGTGAATGCAATATTAGGTTTTCAGAGTACCCAAATTATTTGTCCTTCACGATATCCGAATTATGTAGTAGTTGTAGATTATTATATAGTATAATGGTAACATAATAATATCGCACATATTTTTGTTAAATTAGAGAAATTTCGTTTCTGATTACTAGTGTAAACAATCAAAGACAACACACTGACGCGTTGTTTGTTGGTAAGTACGCTGGCGCGCACCGTCTGATGTTCTCTTCTCAGTGTTCGGTGAGAAAGTGACCGCTCACGGCAGTGCCCGCACCAACGCGGCAACACCGCGGCATCAGTCTCCCCACTGCTCGCTGCCCCTCCACACCGTTCCAATACGGAAGTTATATCTATTCGACTATAGTTATGGGTCTCATACAATAATAAAAGTTATTTCCTCAGAGTATGCTGCTTTGAAGGCAAGATACACGTTCCTCTTAACCCTATTTGCATGTAATAAATGCCATGGATCATCCAGCGCAGAAGAAGACGATCCACCGATATGCACGACAGTTCAATTTTAACACATAAATTAATCAAACATCCTAATTTATAGTCGATCCTCAGTTCACGAGTGTAAAATAATTGGAAAAGTCTCTGAAATCTGCAAGTTATATTGGCCTTGGATTATTCCAAATGATTAATCGTTACCACTATCAAGTACCAAGGTAAACTAACTCGTAAATACAGATGGCGTAGTTGCGTAGGGCCGCAAGAACACAGAGAAATTATTAAATTGATGTGATCAGAATAAACAGTCGGCCTAATGATTGCGCATTTATATTAGAGTGTTAATTTCTGCCTTAATCGGGGAAAATACATAGGTAACCTTGAGAAGCTTGCTTCGGTGAAAATGGTCTATTCCCAGCGCCAATAACATTTGTTGAGTTATAAATGAATTCTGAGATAATGAAGAAAATACGCGCGCGCGCGCGCACGCACACACACACACACACACACACACAAATAAACACACTGACACAAATGTGCTGAAATCCCCTATATCAAAGCTTAATGATAGTTTGTAACAATGAGAAGCTATTTATAATACAATTCAAGAATGAACTAACTTAATGATAAACGTTATTTATTGTTATCCAACTCCTAAACTGTGGAAAATAAAGTATTACTATTTAAAAAGAACGTCTTTAGATGATCCTTAGCGTTAATCTTTAATTTATATAGATGTCACTGTCTTATTAAATAATATATGTATCAACAAACGTGTACTGCAGCAAGCTTCCTCTACTCTACTTAGCAGCCAAGCCAAGCTTATATCTAATATCATACTACGTTTTGTAGCAGACAAGCTTTGATAAATTATTCTAACTGTAACAGCTTTATTTGTTAGTCTCTCTGTGATGAGTTGTGGCTAGCCCTACTTGATGTTTGGTTGTTCCCTCCAGTGTTACAGCATATCCCAATGTATTGCATTAATCTATTCAAAGTAATTTAAAATTATTAAAGAGTATCAAATGCAAGTATTTTTACCTTTGGTATTTTTTATTTAAATTAACTTGTTAACTACATTTATGTGACATTTAATATATTATACTTTATTTTTAAACCCGTAAAACTATTTAAAAAAGTATTGCATCACGTAAATAATTGAATGTCGTTTTAAAAAATTTAAAAATGTCTTACTAAATTAAGTCTATTTACATACAAAATAATTTATATGCGTAAATGATATTATGACTTGGAAGGATTTAAGATAAGGAATTCCTCAACATATCATAGTGTAAATATTCTATTAACTTGCCATAATTCAACATAACATGAAGAATTTAACCATCTCAACTAATAATACATTTTTACTTTGATATTTCAAGATGCCATCCACACTTGTAATAGAAATTCCTTCATATCAATTCGGAAAGAATAATTGTGCTTAAAATGGGTTTATGTTTTAGTTGGATAAAACAAACTTTAATTATGGTTAATTATGGCAATCTAATTGACGGGTTTAATATAAAGTAAGTATTGATGATTGTTATTATGTTTTATTTATACTTTCTATATCACAAAAAATCTGTTTGAGACTACACTGAACATACTGCATAGTCTTCTATGTAATCGACTTTAAAGCATTATCAGAACTATCCTCAGCATTGAAGCAGTGAGGCAAGAGTTCAGACTGTCACATTACATATTGTTATTATGTTTTATTTATACTTTCTATATCACAAAAAATCTGTTTGAGACTACACTGAACATACTGCATAGTCTTCTATGTAATCGACTTTAAAGCATTATCAGAACTATCCTCAGCATTGAAGCAGTGAGGCAAGAGTTCAGACTGTCACATTACATATTGTTATGTTCATTCTGGTGAGTTAATTCTTTTACATAACTTAATTAATTTTTCATTCCGTGTCATTAAGTGAACTCTTTTAATTAATATTTTGCAACAAGGTGGAACATGGGGGGATTTTATACATAAGAATAGAACTATATTCATCTTATATTCTATGAATGTCCATGTACAATTTCATTATAATCTGTTGAATAATTTGCGTGGAAAATGAAAACAAACAAGCAAATACACTTTAAAATTTATAATATTGTTATGATAGTTACATTTCATACTTAACGATGCTGGTATTGCCCGGATCGCGTGGGTTTTGAAACAACTCACCTAACGACCCATTTAACAGTGCAAGAGGTGTGAACATTCCCATTACATTGTGTAACAACACCCGGCGAGATTTGTGGTGCGTTGAAATGGCAATATGTTTGTCACTTAAATGTATGTAGATCTTTATGTTCTGGGTTGCCTGGTCGAGTTTAATTGTAGAAGCAAAAGAGCACAAAACACATATTTTAACCTTACTATGTATATATTACTAGTAATTTTACATAGCAGTATTTTACTATAAGTGTTTGATTATGTCACACATGTCTGGCGCAAAAATTAAAAATGGACACTATTTATTAAATTTAAGTATAAATTCTAGGTGTATAATTATTCAACGACAATTTTCCAACCAATTACAAAACTAAGACTTGGTCCTAACACCTCCAAGAACACTAGTGGTTTTCAAGTCGTGAAACCTAAGAGCTATGATTTAACCACATGAAATGTCAAGGAACATTGAATAATAAACTTTCTTTGCTATAAGCGTGTACACACTTGGCAAAAACCAGCTACACTAACTGGTTTTTACGACACTTAAATATATTAAAGATGTGAATAAGCCCTCTGAGACCCGAACTGACCAGGTGATGTGCTAAGAAATCGTGCACTATAAACACTGTGATATCAGCGCATACACTGCAATCACTGTTGGCAATATATCAATTACAGTAGAAGTATTTTAGTAAATAGATACTGATTCCAATATTTCAATAGTTTCATGTTTGGATAAAACACCTCCTTAATTTCTTACATTACGATTACTTGAATTGTTGAATAAGCACAACATCACTTACTTTCAAATGGTAGCTTTTTTGTCAGTAGTTCATTTTGAATATTATATGTTATCTTCAGACAAAAAATAAGTTAAAATTATTTCTTGTCTTTTATAATCGTATTTTAAAATTACACTTTTAGTAAATTATATAACTAAGAAACGAGTGGGCAATATTGTAACGAATTGGTCTAAATCGATGAGATTTCTTATTATGCACATTAAAATTTACAAAACTAGTTTAAAAGTTCATTTGATAACCGGTCGTTTTTGTATTCCGTATAGGACTAAAAGCGTGTTTTGAGTAAAAACTGTTATTTGTAAATGTTTAAAATTTACCTTTTCATAATACTTTACATAACATTAATAAAAGAATTGGCGAAATAGATATATCATATATAAAATAGTAACAGCACCATAATAATTACGTTGAATGTCTTATACGAATTTGGTATAGACTATTATATTCTAGCATGTAGTAAAAATGAAATAAAATCAATAAAAAATACGTTATTAGTAACAATACGCTAACTTCATTAGGAATAAAACTATTCTTGGACAGTAATACTCAATAACATTCTCAACATAGAGTAACGTCTATTTTGTTTACTGAAAACAAAAAACATATTACTATCGACACAATTAAGGCATTAAAGGACAGCTTTTACCACAAGACTAAAGATATAAAATAAACGTTATATCTCTCTTGGTTCTATGTGGATCTGCAGTGGTTTAGCGTTTGTTCTATTTAAAGCTAAGTATGTCGAGTTTCTTTTCCTATTTTGTATTGCTACTAAACAAAGCAACGAACCAGTTAAAAGGTCCAGAGTAACAAAACAAATACACAGTAAAGTATACATGTATATATATCTAAATTTGTCTTTCGTTGTTTTCTTATAATAATAATAATGTACAATCTTTATAGTTACCAAATATAAAGGTGTAGAAATACACTTTTAGCAAAATAAAATGTTGGGCTATAATATTTTATTTTTAAACATATATTATTTTATTCTGAGAATACACTGCAATGAGTCACGTTAACACATTAAATAATGTTTATTTAATATTTAAATGTAATTATCCCAAACAATATTGAAGTTAAATTTTTAATTTTTACAATTTTAGTCTTATGGAAAAACTTTTAAAATTTGTGTTTTGTACAATAATCTTTGTGAATCTTCTAATTCTGCTGGTTATTTTTCGTTACAGATTATGTCACAGAATAGTTCATTACACAGAGACATTAGAGTCTTTACCAATCGGAAAAGTGTAATAGCATTGTACTTAGCACAAGAAAATACTCGTTTTATATTATATTACTTTAACAACTTACACTAAAGTCTTCATAATTGTCTTTATTAACAAAATAGTTATTTGTGATTTTTGTTTTATTCTTACTATGCAGAGTTGTCCAACACAGATAAGGAATAACGATTTCTTCAGACAGATCGAATTTATTTGCGTTTACTATATTTATATCGCTTTATGTCATAAAATAGTCAATTGGAAATAAGATTATAGATTTTTAGAGGGATATTATGATTCCTTACCCTACACAAATTTCACAAAATCGATCACTTGCAAAGGGTACTTCAAGGAAGACGTAATGTCACATTTAGAGTAAAAATATCAAAATTATGGTTAATTTGGTGTTTATGTACATTATAAATATAGTAATTTTAAACCCACTTGAGACATGTAAAATGTTTCAAAACAAGGGTTAAAGTGTTTTCAACGATTTATAACTTTTTAATAAAACTAAATCTTGTATAGTAGTTTAAAATATGTGTTTTCAGTACGATGTAATTTATATATTAGAATTTTAATTTTAATTATTACCATGCTGCTATAAGTAGCAAGAATAATTATGATTAGTAGCCATGTTGAAATTCAATACAAGAATATCTTCATTTAGTGGATGTAACATCACCTTATTCATACAATTCTTATTCAAAGCTATTCTATATACAGTGTCCATTAGGCTACGAAAATGGTATAAAAAGGACATAATGAATATATATATATATATATATATATATATATATATATATACATTAAATTGTATAAATGGCAATAGCCTTATTTAATTTCAATAAACACTGAATCGCAAAAAGTACTTGCTCCGCCGGGAGTCGAACCCGGATCTCTCACTTGCCGGGTGAATGTGCTACCATTACACCACAGAGCGCTTACTTTTTCCGATTCAATTATTTTGTATTTGGCCGTATCTGTCACATATGAGTTTAAATAAGCAAACTAACATATGATCGGAAGACCAAATACCTGTCAAACGACTTTTATTTACATTAAATTGTATAAATGGCAATAGCCTTATTTAATTTCAATAAACACTGAATCGCAAAAAGTACTTGCTCCGCCGGGAGTCGAACCCGGATCTCTCACTTGCCGGGTGAATGTGCTACCATTACACCACAGAGCGCTTACTTTTTTCGATTCAATTATTTTGTATTTGGCCGTATCTGTCACATATGAGTTTAAATAAGCAAACTAACATATGATCGGAAGACCAATTACCTGTCAAACGACTTTTATTTACATTAAATTGTATAAATGGCAATAGCCTTATTTAATTTCAATAAACACTGAATCGCAAAAAGTACTTGCTCCGCCGGGAATGGAACCCGGATCTCTCACTTGCCGGGTGAATGTGCTACCATTACACCACAGAGCGCTTACTTTTTCCGATTCAATTATTTTGTATTTGGCCGTATCTGTCACATATGAGTTTAAATAAGCAAATTAACATATGATCGGAAGACCAAATACCTGTCAAACGACTTTTATTTACATTAAATTGTATAAATGGCAATAGCCTTATTTAATTTCAATAAACACTGAATCGCAAAAAGTACTTGCTCCGCCGGGAGTCGAACCCGGATCTCTCACTTGCCGGGTGAATGTGCTACCATTACACCACAGAGCGCTTACTTTTTCCGATTCAATTATTTTGTATTTGGCCGTATCTGTCACATATGAGTTTAAATAAGCAAACTAACATATGATCGGAAGACCAAATACCTGTCAAACGACTTTTATTTACATTAAATTGTATAAATGGCAATAGCCTTATTTAATTTCAATAAACACTGAATCGCAAAAAGTACTTGCTCCGCCGGGAGTCGAACCCGGATCTCTCACTTGCCGGGTAAATGTGCTACCATTACACCACAGAGCGCTTACTTTTTCCGATTCAATTATTTTGTATTTGGCCGTATCTGTCACATATGAGTTTAAATAAGCAAACTAACATATGATCGGAAGACCAAATACCTGTCAAACGACTTTTATTTACATTAAATTGTATAAATGGCAATAGCCTTATTTAATTTCAATAAACACTGAATCGCAAAAAGTACTTGCTCCGTATTTGGTATTTGGTCTTCCGATCATATGTTAGTTTGCTTATTTAAACTCATATGTGACAGATACGGCCAAATACAAAATAATTGAATCGGAAAAAGTAAGCGCTCTGTGGTGTAATGGTAGCACATTCACCCGGCAAGTGAGAGATCCGGGTTCGACTCCCGGCGGAGCAAGTACTTTTTGCGATTCAGTGTTTATTGAAATTAAATAAGGCTATTGCCATTTATACAATTTAATGTAAATAAAAGTCGTTTGACAGGTATTTGGTCTTCCGATCATATGTTAGTTTGCTTATTTAAACTCATATGTGACAGATACGGCCAAATACAAAATAATTGAATCGGAAAAAGTAAGCGCTCTGTGGTGTAATGGTAGCACATTCACCCGGCAAGTGAGAGATCCGGGTTTGACTCCCGGCGGAGCAAGTACTTTTTGCGATACAGTGTTTATTGAAATTAAATAATGCTATTGCCATTTATACAATTTAATGTAAATAAAAGTCGTTTGACAGGTATTTGGTCTTCCGATCATATGTTAGTTTGCTTATTTAAACTCATATGTGACAGATACGGCCAAATACAAAATAATTGAATCGGAAAAAGTAAGCGCTCTGTGGTGTAATGGTAGCACATTCACCCGGCAAGTGAGAGAACCCGGTTTAGACTCCCGGCGGAGCAAGTACTTTTTGCGATTCAGTGTTTATTGAAATTAAATAAGGCTATTGCCATTTATACAATTTAATGTAAATAAAAGTCGTTTGACAGGTATTTGGCCTTCCGATCATATGTTAGTTTGCTTATTTAAACTCATATGTGACAGATACGGCCAAATACAAAATAATTGAATCGGAAAAAAGTAAGCGCTCTGTGGTGTAATGGTAGCACATTCACCCGGCAAGTGAGAGATCCGGGTTCGAATCCCGGCGGAGCAAGTACTTTTTGCGATTCAGTGTTTATTGAAATTAAATAAGGCTATTGCCATTTATACAATTTAATGTAAATAAAAGTCGTTTGACAGGTATTTGGTCTTCCGATCATATGTTAGTTTGCTTATTTAAACTCATATGTGACAGATACGGCCAAATACAAAATAATTGAATCGGAAAAAGTAAGCGCTCTGTGGTGTAATGGTAGCACATTCACCCGGCAAGTGAGAGATCCGGGTTCGACTCCCGGCGGAGCAAGTACTTTTTGCGATTCAGTATTTATTGAAATTATATATATATATATATATATTTACAATACTTTGGGAAATGTTTTGGTGAATAAAGGCTAATTAATTTTATACTGCGATAGTTATATTTTTAATATAATGAAATTAAGCTGATTACCATGTAGTTAAGTATAGTAATCTTTCTTTGAACTACAGAAATTTACAAACAAAACAGAAGGATATAATAATACGTCTACAACTTATCATGCATTACTAACATTCAATTCACACATTTATAAAACAATCCAGGATAGTGTTCATTGCTAAATCTTTTTATTCCTCAAACAGGCTTTTAGAGGGCGACACATAAGAGTAGTTTATGGTAATATACCATGAAATTCTTTTGCCGTATTGTAATCGTTAATAATATTACATGAAGTTGCATAACATTTTAGTTCAAAACATAACGTGTTACATAGTATTGTTTCAAATACAGAAATCAGAAATAAAAATCCTTCACTTGAAATTAATGTCCCATGGTGCGGTGTTGCGGATACGGCGGTTATCGATAACTGAACAAAGCAACGCCTAGCGTGTGTGCTGTTTGGATGGGTTACCGCTCAGCGACCCTATCCTTGCAAGCAGCCCGCCTGGTAGACCATTGATGATGGTGCAGACGACACCTTTAATTAAGCCATTGGTTCTTACGTTAGATAGGGCTTCTTAGCCCTAACTCCGTCTGGTAAATAACACATTATTTTACTTGTCTGAAAATCTACTACTAATATGACATGATTCCACATCACCCCAAAGTCTTTTAAACTATAGTAGAATTATTACTCAATATAATACTTGCATAGAAAAGTGATTTTCTTTCCTTAACTGAAGGGATAGTTTTAAATGTAATGAAACTAAATATTACACACACTTCTTACCTCAAATATAAATATTTTATGGTTTCTGTTTTACTAATATTTCACATTAGAAATAGTACTTGACAGAATAATTATTGATTATAAAAATGTGTGTATATTAAAGAAAAGATAAAATAATTACCTAATACACCGCACATTTTCGTTGTGATTGTATAAGCAGACACAGTTAAGATCCTGCTTTCAATAAGCTTATTTAACCATTATTTTATCGTAACAGGTAAACGTACTGATATAATAATCATAAAAATCCCATAAATAAATGTACAATGATATGAAGTAATTCCAACAGGTATTATATTAGTTTACTTCATAATAATTAATTACCTTGTCCAACTCATGGAGTGATTTGTGTGAAAATGTATACATCTTATTTTATGTATATGTTTAGATTTAACACTTTAACGTAGTGCAATATGATTTTAGTATTTTTATATTTTAATTATAACTTTCCAGATTTGTAATGTAATTAAATAAACAATTATTACTAGGAATTACAGATATCTAAAGTAGGAATAATAAACAATTTTATAGAACAGAATTGCAACCTGCCTTAAATAACTTAGTAAAACTGGCCCGAATAAAAAACCAGAAATAAAATATATTACTTTTAAGGATATGTAAATGAGGTATAGCTGCCGGGAATGGAAATGTTTTATATATTCAAGACTTACTCAGGAAATCTCTTATTTTTTAATATAATTACATATGTTTATAAATGACTTTTAGGGATCATAAATAAATACCATGTGATTTGCTCAAGTCTCCTTCAATGTATGTTGTGTAAAAACTCAAATCCATAAATTCCTTTCTTACGTAATGGCTATAAATGCTATAAATTCTTCAGAATTACGTACTCCCTCACTGAGTGATCAAACAGTTTCCTAAATTCTTTTGTCCTCAGGAAAGGTTTATAAAACAGGAAACATATTTCAAAAGAAAACTCTCAATAATTGCTACCTTCTAACATAGAAGAGATCTTTGTCAAGGACTTGTGATATCAAAATTTTGTGATACAAATATAGCCTATTTAGAATATATAAAAATATCAATAAAAGTTGATCTAATAAACTTCAGTGAACTTTCATTTTAAGCTTTGTCATGTATTTTAATTAAATACATACATAATACTGAATTAACATATACCTAGGTGTAAGCATGTATATTATATATAATTCTTTGTTTTATTATTTCATAATATACAAAACAATTATACAAATTAATATTAGAATGCTTTAATTTACGATGAGTTATTTAAATAATCCCTGATTCGCATCATAACTTATTTAAAGACTACATTCTAGACATTAAAAATTAAGTAATTTAAAAATAAAATTTTAGTTATCATAAATAGTGTATAACTTTGTACCGGGAAGCGCCTCCTCACTGCTTTGCAGGTAATTTCCTTTAGGTAACTGATACATAATAAGCATATATTTTTAAAATGTCGTTATGATGATTTTTTTAAAGAAGTGATGGTCACAATGGGTTTACATCACTACGCCCTCACATTTAGCCCTTTTCTGAGATCCAAATACATTCAAAAGTTACACTACACAGTAGACTACACCGATGGATTAAGATCTTCATCCCATTATTTATAAGTTTACGGTTACTGATATGAGACTGCTGGGCAATCTCAGCGTGGCTCAGGTATGACATCGGTACACTTCTAGAAGTAAATAGCCTAATTAATGGTGATTACGTAAGTGAATTTGTAATATTATATTAAACAGGATCAAAATGACTAGACTACGAGATGTTCTAGATACATTTTCATAAACAAGACTAGAATATAAGCTAAGTTTGTATGAGCGGAAAAGGTATACAAGGAGGAGAGAAAGAAGAAAAATATAGTAGGTATGCCAAACTCACAGAAATTGTCTTCATCTGCTACACAGCCTAGCCTTTTCCACCTCCATTGAAATGGTTGTCAAAGGTCTTTACAATATCTAGACACTTGAGATTAAAAGACAATTCGAAATGGACAGAGTTACCAAATAGCGTAGAGGGAGAATATACAATTTTAATGACGTGGGGTGAGAAGGAGCAGCCACCTCGGGAGCAGATTCGACATACACGATATCAGTAAACTCAGAAGAAGAATGTATAATGTATTCGATCCATCCGTAGCGAAACTACGCGCCAATGTATACTGGGGAAGTATCAGTTACTGAGTTAAGCACTTCGCGTGATTTTTTAACAATTAGAAGCAAAAAGCGGTCAGCTTATGTACTGTAGCTCATTCAAAATTTGTATAAAAGTTCATATGTAAACTTTAGTATTAAAACTAACTTTTATGTTGAAGACTCTTGGAGCAATTGGAACAACTTATAAATACTATTAAATGTAAACAAAACAATAATTTTCCAATGTATTTCATTTTCGACGAGGCCTTTCGAAACCAAACATTTCGATGGTGTTTGCATGTCTACACTATATGGAATTTTAATTGTAATAAAGATTATGTAAATATTTATTTGTGGAGTCGCCTGATGATGAAACCTTTGATTTCGAAAGGCCTCGTCTGAAAAATAAATTAATTGGAAAAGTATTGTAATCTTTACGTTTAATAGTATTTATAACTTTTATGTTATAACGGAGTAATGTTATAAATGAATGTATAAATTCTAAATATTAATTGTTTATGGAATTGTTTAAACCAAAGAAAAGTAAACCAAAAAGATGACAAACAAAGAATTATACGAAACAAACAATATGGATTATACAAAATTAACTGTATTGTGTGTGAATGCTATTATATTGGACAAACTGGCAGAGATTTTAATAAAAGGTTTTCAAAGAACATATACAAGCTTTAAAACAAATACAGTTTCTACAATATAACCAAATTTCGCTGAAAATGTATAAGAAACTGGCCATAACTAAAAAAATATTGAAAAGACATGGAAACTTTGGATATCGAAAGGAAAGGAGAAAAATAAAAACAAAAGAAGAATTATATATTTATCTAAATTATGACAAAGATCCTCACAACATATTAAATATCTATCTAACAAATAACACATATTCTATCATTGAAAAAATATTAAACACAGAATACTAATCAAAATTACAACTGTGTCATACGTATTTCACATCTATTTAAATGATCCACGTGTGTTTATTTAGTTGTTTGTTTATTATTTAATTAGAGGTTAATGTTCACACTGATGATGGTTTAACACTGAAACACGTGTCAGAAATAAAATAATTTTCACAAAGGATTTTAGTTCATGATTCATTATTCTAATATAAAGAAAACTTTATAATGTGGAGTTAATAACATAACATTATAATATAATTAAATATTTTCTAATAATTACTCACGAGCTATTGACCTGTGTTATTATTATCGATATATATATATATATATATATATATATATATATATATATATATAATAGTTATTACAATGTATTTTAAACGATATAATATTAATAAGACAGTTTAATTAAGCGCCAAAAGTACTCTGATGAGTTTGAGAAGTTGTTTCACCCTAGGCTCCTAAGCACCGCTCTGATCAGGGACAATCAATTAAGATTGTAAACAGTCCCCCTGTAAATGAGATAATTTGATGAAATAATAAGAGTATTTTGAAGCCATGTGCGTAACACCTGAATTCAGTGATCAATATTGTTATTTTAAAATTACGTAATCTTAAATAAAATGAATTTATAACTAATTACAAATTTTATTTAACGAATTTTCAGTGTTGTTTTTTTGGAAAAGTAATAACTGGATCCCCTAGACCGTGCTTAAGCGACTAAAATGAAATAGAATCGTAAGAATTCGATTAAAATAAGGTCAAGACGATTATTAGAAATTAGCATTGGACATATGGGACTAAATTCACGATCGTTAAGGGGTACTGCGCACCAACTAGCGCCAACAACGAACGTGGTAACGTGGTAACAACGACACTCGTAAATATGTGTTAAGAATACCAGCCTTAATCTTAATGGTACCCAAATACATGAATCCCTAGATCGAGAACTATTAAATCGATACGTATGTATAGGTGTATTTAAATCTACCTCAAACTTTACCTTGTAAAATGGTATTGTTCTGGTATACTCAAACGCATCATAAAGCATTATCTCGATAATACCCAGATGTCACAAGATTTTACCGATCGACGTCAACAATTTGCGGGATTGACGACAGCTCTGCACTCTTCGTGATTACTACCACTCTGCTTACTTCTACTAGAAGTGGTTTGTTTTCATTCCACAGTAGTGAGTGGATAGGAAAGCTTTTAAAATTACGTTCTAATTAGAAATGGTATTCATTAAAGGCTTTTGCACAGTTTCGTACATTTCAAAATATATATACACACACACATACTCATACACAACTGATAGTTTACTAACAGTTATACTCTAATGTGTAATTTCATTTTATGTTTGTGTTATTCCATATCTCTTCAATGCTTACATATTAAAGTTACTATTCCTTAGATCAGTTAAATTGGTAAGACGCCAATAACCAAATTCATTTTCAATAAGGATTGAATCGCAAAAAGGCTTGAAGACATTCAAATACATAGATTAGAACGTCAAAAATCCGAATTAAGTGGGACCGGACCCCATCCGGATTATAAAATTGTCCGAATTATCGAAATTACCTTAAAAAGATCAGTGTACAGTATTTAAGTACACACCCGTTTTAAAATGTTGTACTTTCTCTTATAAAGAAAAGGTTTTAGAGATGAAATTAATCAAAAGCATCTTTTATGTTCAAACAGTGTATTGTAATTCGTTAGTAGCAACATGTGTACAGTAAAAACATCAAACACTATTTGAGCTTTAAAAAACATGTGTAATAGGTTTTTGAACTGCAGTAGTGGTTAGTCTTTTTGCTGGTAAGTCCTTAATTCGTTTTAAAAGAATCAGCTGAGTGGGTGAGCTCTCGTTTTTTCTCTAGCCATGACATTAGTGTCTCCTCTTCGGATTGGCCCTGTTTCTTCTGTCTCATGTTCTGAATCGTCACTGTCAGATTTCATTGTTTTTGTTTCCTCTGAAAAAAATAGCTTAAATAAACAACCAAAAATAAATGTCTTCTTTTCCTGCATTTACACAGTACTATATGTATAAAAGATTATCAATCAGAATGTTGGACAAAACTATAGGTACTGTACAGTACAATGTACACCCCCTTCCACGGCCACTCCCCGTCTCCTCGCTAAGCGCCTTTGTGCCATTGCCCGCTTGACGCCAAGGAACATAGTGCAAGGGCAGATGGTACAATGTTTTAATTTTTGCTAGATACAAATCCGGACTATTGAAGGTCCGAAGTTTTGACGTCTGAATTGTCGACGTTCTACTGTAACAGTTTTAGCATATTATTAACCTATTGGTAAGACAACCCTGACAAAGAAAAAACTATTTCAATGTACACTAAAAGTAGTATAAGATAGTCTCAACTGTGTAAAACAAAAAAAATTGGATTTGGGATTTGATAAGCTAATCAATTCCTTATTGATTTTGTCCAGAAGCTAAAAGTGCATTCTCCTTTCCTCTACTTAATCCGTCTCAGAATAACTATAAATATTAGCTTAGAACTATAATTTTAAATAACATCGAGGATATAAGTCCAGCAACCGTACGTCTCTTCGGTTTCCACCAGTGGGTTGATGACGTCACGCAAAACGTCATAGCTTCCAAGTCGCAAAAGTGAGAGCATCCTCCCTAATGATATTCGTTAAACTACGCTTTACGGCTGATTTATACTTGAATTAAACTTATTTTTTGTCTTAAAAATAAAGAGTTTATTCAGTTATATATCACAGATTCCAGAATAATAGAGGCAGCATAAAATGGGACAAATCCAGAAACTTAAAAAGTGAACTGATGTATTATGAAATGACATACCACTGCATTCATAATGGTATAAAAATGAAATTTAAATAGATTGTGTAAAAATAAGATGTAAGATACAATAATTAAAATTAATTATTCGAAATGACCTAATAGTTGCGATAAATGCCCATAGTGATAATTAAGATAGGTTTCCTAACAACGTCTTAGCTTAAATCACAAAGCTACAGCTTGCTTATTTTATTCAACCACACACTTCTAAATAAAATGTTTAACGGGATTTCGTCCTGTAGAAGCGTGCCATGAGAATCCTGGGGGGTCTTACAGGGGAGATTTGCAGGGACCCCTTCAAGAAGAAAGTAATTAAATATTACACTGTTTCTTACATTCTATAGATGCATATAGCTTAGATATTATTTATCATTACATTTTTTTTTATAAAAACAGTTGGGCTTCATTATAATACATGATCACCACGGCAATTAAATCAATCATATTTCTGAATATGTAAACTACCAAAGTGTTCAAAACTAAAATATTAAACTAAATTACGTAGTATCTGTTACAAGTATGTTACATATGTTATGTAATAGTCCAAATAGCCACACCAATGCCACACAAATGATTTTACTTTGTTTAAATTAGTTTTTTACAATAATTTTATTTTAATACAAAAATTAAAAATTAAATAAACATATTACTACACAAACCTATTGGTTATAATAAAAGTGATCAAAACTAAAATGGTGTCTATGTATCCACCCCAAAGATTTGTCCTTCGGGTAGATTCTGTAACGTATTTATATTACTTATGAATTAATAATAATTAAATATATCAAGCGGATAACTAATTTGTACTAATGAAAAATCTGGCGTTAGTTAACTGTAGGTAAATAACTGTAATAAAAATATTGGCAATAGCAGCCACCAACAAAATCCAATCATTGGTATTCATGATTATCTTTGCCTGAAACCAAAATAGCGAACTGAATTAAGTTAGAATAGACATTGTAAATTAAAGTGTAGTTCAGCTATTAGAGGATAATTAGCAGCCACCACCACAATTGAACCAATATTTATAACTAACCAAATTACCGAAACGTAAAAGTCGATCCGAATTTCGTGAATAATAATAAAACTACACTATGTTCAGCTGCTTTTGTATCTAAAAATGTAATAATTTAATGATGAATAAAAACTATCTAGACTAGTTGGATGGTCTATGTATAAAAGTATTCCCGTGGGGGACTGGCATTCTCATCGGCATCAGCCACTGTCCAAGATGGGATCGTGGGTGATGTACCATCCCCGTCTTGTGCTGCAACTCCTAAGGGAGTGGCAGGGCAAGGGGAGGAAGCCACCTTCCCTTGCCACTATTCCAGTGACAAGGGTTGAAAACCTTTCCCCCCTCTTGGTTTGGCCCTGAAATTGAGAGTAGTTACCTATCCCTTCCTTTCCTGATCTTCCTACCCCTACTTTACCAACAACCCCAGACTAAGGTGTTATGCGACCCGTGCTGAGAGTCTCGTGGCACTGGGGGTATATTCAGTGTCTTCAACGGAGCCTTCTGGAAACCAGTGGGACACCCAGTCGTAATTACCCTTATCTTCCTAATCGGGTCACTGGGAAGATGGACTGCAAACACCCGGTTCTCGTGGGAACAGAATGGAGAAGGAAAAAGTAACCAAAAACAAAACTGAAACTCAAGAGGTAAGCGAAACTCAACCAGAAGAGCTACCGATTGAGCAATTAAGAGTGTCTGAGATGACCCCAATGGAGGAAGACAGACTTCTCTTGTCAGAATGCGAAGTTCGGCCGGAAGAACCAAAAAAGAAGCTGCTCTTGAGAGGCGAACTACGAAAGCGGAGGATTGAAGAGGCTGTCGCTAGAGGTGAGGCTTTCTGGATAATCCCCCGGAAAGACAGGCAGAAGAGGTGGGAACGAAGCCGGTTCCTCAAAAGTGAACTTGGTTGTTGTCGGGGCCTCAGAGCAAGGGAAAACTCATTCCGCACCAGCCCAAAAACAACAAACCCCAAGCTATGCAGGTGTGAAGAGGCTGCGATCGCAGCTGACACCTGAAGAACAAGCAAAGGGAGGGGAGAAAAGAAGGGAGGGGAGAAAAGAAGGAAGGGGCATGATGGAGGTGTCACAAAGAAGACACGCAAAACATATGCCGAAAAGATCTCTGTGGAGAAGCTGGCTATTGTCCGGCTCGAACACCCAGAAGTTAAACTATTGATGGAAGAAGCCAACAACCTGAAGAAAGTGCTGGGCAAACGCGCCTTTAAGGACAAAAACGTTAGGATGTCCAGCTGTCATGTTGAAGGTGCAGCGATAGTGGTCGGCTGTGTAAACACAGAAACTAAGGAGTGGCTGGAGAAGCAGGTCCAGGAGCTGAGTCCTTTTGAAGGAGTTCAGCTGTAAATGGGCCCAGCTAAAAGCCTGGTAAATATTTTTAAAGTTTCAACTTTTATCCCTAAGGACATCGAGGTGGACAGCAAGCAAGAGCTGTTCGAAGCCCTCAAAAACCAAAATGACCTTGACACGGATCAATGGACTGCTGTTGGAGGGAAATCTAGCACCAATGGCGAATTCCTGGTCCTTCATGTGGACGAAAACTCCCTGAAGAAGCTGAAGACTATGGCGATGCGCCCATTTTTGGGCAGCGACAGGATCACCTTCAAGCTGCAGGGAGGTAACGACCAATAGAGGATGACAGCGGTGCTCCAGATAAACCTACACCACAGCAGAGCAGCTACGGCAACACTCTGCCAGAAGATCCTGGCTGACGACATAGGCGTGGTCCTGATCCAAGAACCATGGACCGTTGGCAGTCGTGTGATGGGGATGAGCACCGCTAAAGGTAATTTGATATACGATTCTGGCAGTAACAACCCTAGAGCATGTATATATGTCAGTAACAAAATCAAATCACTAAAAATGGCACAAATGTGTTCTAGAGACACAGCCGTGACAGAGGTTCACTTGCAGACAGGTGATGGCAACATCAGAATCCTGTTTGCAGCGGTTTACCTCACATACGATTCTCCAGAACCACCGCCAACTGCGGAGATGAGACGGATTGTGGAGTTCGGAACCCTTACGCGGAGGCACCTGATTGTCGGTTGTGATGCAAATGCCCACCACACCGCTTGGAGGAGCAGCAACATCAACAATCGGTGTGAGTGCCTCTTAAATTTTATAGTAGAATCTAACTTAGTTATTATGAATCAAGGCCGTAAACCAACTTTTGTACAAAGAAGAGGTACAGGGGTAAGAGAAGATATCTTAGATATAACTCTGGCTAGCAACTATATTGCAACTAAAGTTTTAAACTAGAGTGTGCTAGATGAAGCATCTGCTTCAGATAATAGGTATATCTCCTTTGACATGAGGTCGTACAAAATAAATGAGACCTATAGAAACCCAAGAAAACAGATTGGGTAGCTTTCAATGCAGAGCTAAAAAGCAATCTAGTAAGGGACAATGGGTATCAGGGGCAAGGCCACGAGGACATGGCAAACTCTTTGCAAAACGCCATGAAAGAATCGTACCACAAGGCCTGTCCCGTGATAGAAAAAAAGCATGTTGGTGGAACCAGGGGCTGGAAACCTTGAGGAAAAACCATCGCAGAGCATATCATACATGCAAACGTGCAGGGAACTGGGATAGGTACTCTGCTGCCCTAACAGAGTACAATAAAGAGGTGAGAAGAGCTAAGAGAAACTTGTTGAGAGAATTCTGTCAGAGTATTGATAAGGTACCTGACTGTGCAAAACTCCAAAAAGTCCTAGCTCGAAGCCCCATAAATGTGGTGGGTACTATACTTAGGGAAGATGGGACTCACACCAAGGATCCTGAGGAGACTCTTCAGTGTTTACTGAATACACACTTCCCAGGATCTTTTCAAACCAGTGAAACAGTTGTTAGTGAATGGCGGCGAGAACCTAGAGATAGCTCGTCTAAGGAGGACTGGAACTGTGCAAAGACTGTTATCAACTACTTAGGGATAAAAAAGGCCCTGGAGTCTTTTAAGCCGTTCAAATCACCAGGTACAGATGGCATTTTTCCTGCTTTATTGCAGGAAAGTGGGGACTTGGTGATACCTCTGCTTCTACGACTGTTTAGACCCAGTCTAGCGACAGGAGTCATACCCTCATCCTGGAGGACCTCTAGGGTTATATTTATCCCGAAGCCAGGTAAACCCTCCTATGAGGTTGCAAAGGCTTATAGACCAATAAGCCTAACATCCTTCTTTGTCAAGACCATGAGAAAGTTCTGGATAGGCATTTAAGGGACACAGTCCTCATCAACCGTCCCTTACATCCAAATCAACATGCCTATCAGAAAGGCAAATCTTGTGAAACAGCCCTACACTGTCTGGTTGGCAAGATTGAGCAAGCTATTCAACAAACGGAAATAGCTTTAGCAGTATTCCTAGATATAGAAGGAGCTTTTGATAATACGAGTACTCACTCTATAGTGTCTAAGCTTACATCCAGGGGTACGGAGAAAACTGTTGTTAGATGGATAAATAACATGCTTAAGAGCAGAAGAGCACAGATATCTCTATTCGGAGCCACAAGAGAGGTCAACACACAGCGAGGATGTCCACAAGGAGGTGTATTATCACCAAGCCTGTGGAACATAGTTGTGGATGAATTACTCTGGACTCTGAATGAACAGGGTATGTATGCTCAAGGCTATGCAGATGATGTTGTCATACTCATAAGAGGCAAGCATATGGTTACGTGTCTGGAAATGATGCAGAGAGCACTAGCCATTGTGGAGCGATGGTGTGACGAAGAAGGACTTGCAGTGAATCCTTCGAAGACCGTCATGATATCATTTCCAAGTAGGAGGAAACTGGTAATCACACAGCCAGTCCTATGTGGGGGCCAGATACAGATAAGCAGGGAGTTCAAATATCTAGGAGTCAAACTAGATGGTAAACTCACCTGGAATAGTCATCTGGAATACATAATCAGCCGATCTCAGACTACATTGATGATGGTGAGACGTGCGGTAGGATGCACATGGGGGCTTAGACCCGTCATGTCACATTGGCTGTACACTAGAATCATCAGACCAATGATGGTGTATGGCTCAGTGGTATGGTGGCCAAAAGTCCAACAGGTGACTGCCGCAAAAAACCTGTCAAAGGTACAGCGGTTGGCATGCTTGGGGACAATGGGCGCCATGAGAGGAACACCAACCGCTGCTATGGAAGTAGTGCTTAACCTCCCACCCCTAGCCATATTCGTCATAGGAGACGCTAGGATGGCTGCCTACAGACTGAAGTGCAATGGGAACTGGCATCATCACCATGCTAGTAAGCACTCCAAGATCGTTGAAATTCTCAAACTGGATATTCTAGAAATGATGTCTGACAGAATGGCAAAGGTTACGGACTGGGAAAAACCATTTCAAGTCAACATTGTTGAAAGGAAAGAATGGTCAAAAGGTGAGCCTGACTACATGAAGAAGGCTCTAACCTGGTACACGGAGGGGTCAAAGACTCTGAAGGGTACTGGGGAAGGGGTCTGGGGAGCCAGACCTAGGGTTAACTTAAGCTTTAGCCTAGGTAAACTGGCAACTATCTTTCAGGCTGAAGTTACAGCCCTTGCAGAATGTGCAAGAGTTAATGTGGAAAGGGGCTACAAAGACAAAACTATCTACATTAACTCGGACGGCAGGGCTGCTCTGCAGGCCTTGACCAGCCATGACTGCAATTCGAAGACAGTCTGGGAATGCCATAAGGTCATGAAATTGCTGGCGATAACCAATAAAGTTATTCTAACTTGGGTGCCTGGTCATAGAGGAATCACAGGTAATGAAGGGGCAGACAGTTGCGCTAACTTGGGAGCCAACTCTCCTCTTACCGGTCCTGAACCAACGTGTGGGTCTCATATAACTTAGCACGTAGATCAGTTACCAAGTGGATGGTTAACAAACACCTACAACATTGGAGAAATACTGAGGAAAATGTACAAGCAAAGCGGATGCTCAAGGGACCATCAAGGAAACACTGCAGAAGATGCCCTTAGAATGAGTAGAACGGAGATCCGAAAGGTGACTGGTTTTATTACAAGTCATTGGATATTCCGAAGCCACCTGAATAGAATAGGTATTCCAGTTCAGGAAACACTGTGCAGGAAATGTGGCCTGGCTGACGAAACAGCCAAGCACGTCATATTTTAATGTCCGGCATTACAGAGCAAACGCTCAAGATCCATAGGTGTTCTTATGCATACAGAAGAGGGGTTGGAACAGGAAAGCATTGTTCGGAAGATCTCATGGTTTTGTAAAGGCTTGGGATTTGATACAGCTTAATCCTGGGAGAGGGTGCACAATAAGCCGGATGGCTGAGAGGCAACTACCAGGCCTGGGAAACCTGGCCCTCTGTTACAAAAAAAAATGTATAAAATTACAAACAAACGAGTTTAACATTTAGCCTAGTTACATTTTACTATTTTGATGATAAACATGTCTGGCAGCTTGTGACACAAATGATGTATGTCCATCGCCATTGCATTTGTAGCCATTACTCAAATACGTTACAAAGTATATGTGGCACATGAAAAATGAGCTGGCAATAATTAAAACTGTAAAATTAGATCGAACATTTTTATTCAATAGTATAAATATTTCTAATCGCAAATTTCTTCTCTGCTTTTATTGTAGTGGTGGCCGCTTACTGTACTGAAACTATATATTGGTTGAAACAAATGTATAGACAACCCCTTAAGTTTACTACTTTTGGGGAGTTTAATCTAGTGAGGGATTGATACACGTAAATGAAATGTACGTATATATTGCGTTCATAGATACTTTCATTGCCATCGTCAATACAATCTCAAGTTCTATGAAATGTTTTTGTGAGTTTTCAATAGTTCTTCGTGCGTGCGTGCGTGCGTGTGTGTGTGTGTGTGTGTGTGTGTGCGTGCGTGCGTGCGTGTGCGTGAATTACTGATAATTCTAAAAACGGTGTGCAAGGTTGTTTACGTAATCATGTTCAAAAACTATAGATTAAACTGCTGAACTACATTTTATATGTTAAATGCCACATACAGTGAGAGTAACATTACAAGGAATATTATATCAAAAGAGATAAATATGTGATTGAAAGAAATATTCTTAAATAATAAGTTCTAATAAGTAATGTATATTTTATAAATTTTTAAATAAAAATATTTTCCAATTTGAAACATTTTGTAACTACTTATAGCCATTCTAAATGGTGACATTATAATATATTTATTACTGTCAACGTACAGCTGTGGTTGTAAACCTCGGTGAAGGAGGAGAATTATCAATTTATCAGGGTGAGGGAGAGGAACATCGCAGAGATAATTTACCAGGGAATTGTGGCAATCCTTTAACTGCGCTTCACTCTTTTAACACTTCACTGAGGATAAAATATTTTTTACCTCTTTATTTGTTTAAAATTACCATATTATTTCTAAAACCCATTGGTTATAATAAAAGTAATCATCACTGATCAAAACAAAAATGGTGTCTATGTATCCACCACAAAGATTTGTCCTTCGTGGTATATTCTTTAAGGTATTTATTTTACTTATTTATACTAACGATTAAATCTATAAAGCGGATAAAAAAATCTTGAAACACACAGACACACAACCACGTATATTTGGCTATAATGAGCCACATTGAGTGAATAACTAATTATAGCAACAATATAAATCATAATTTTTTATGGAATGGAATCATCTTAAATTATTACCGTAAGACTATTATTTTACGAAAATCAAAATAATTTTATTTTTAGAAAGGTGTTATCCGACACCACGTAGGTTGAGACAAATCTGGATAGTTTTTACTGAATAAACATTTTGTATCAAAATACATTTTTTAATTTTAAAACTTCACTTTGACTTATCGTACCGGTGCCGCAATCAGATCCCTGTTCCTAGCGTATGTAGTTTTGAGGGTGGAGTACATCAGTGGTAACACGTGACTATTTGGCTATGGAGCAATGTTTTCAACTATTAAGAATGTAAGAAAGACTACAATGGGATAATTGATTTAACTCAACAATAGAGGAATCGTTACTGCGTATCTTTACCTCGCATCCATATTCCTGAATACTTTACGTTTATGATTTACACTTTTTTACTCCACAGAACGTAAAAAAAACATGCAAAATAATTCAAATAAACGGATGTAAACTACCTGAAAAAACTAGACATCGTCATCGCGTCGCTTCCTACTGAGAATCCGATGATATGACGTTGTGCCAACGCTCATTGTTATGAGCTAAGTAAGGTGCTATAACTGCCAAACGGCCAGGCTTGTATAGTCGAATAGATGCAACTTCCGTATCGGCGTGCTCAGGCCTTCTGACGTTGGAGTGAGAGGGAGAACTGCCTGGTTGGCTACCTGACCAATAGGAGCGAGGAGCGTCTGACGCGGCAACAGGCACTGTTGCCACATCGCACCGCGGCGACCGCTTCTCTGCGCAGTCTTCAAATGGTACTAGAGTGACTACTTCGAGTTTACTGCTGGGGGCGGTGTTTGAAGTATTTTGACAGCCCCCGCAATAAATATATTTGTGCTGTGAATGCAATATTAGGTTTTCAAAGTACCCAAACTATTTGTCCTTCACGGTATCCGAATTATTTAGTAGTTGTAGATTATTATATAGTATAATGGTAACATATTAATATCGCACATATTTTTGTTAAATTAGAGAAATTTAGTTTCTTATTACCAGTGTAAACAATCAAAAGACAACACACTGACGCGTTGTTTGTTGGTAAGTACGCTGGCGCGCACCGTCTGATGTTCTCTTCTCAGTGTTCGGTGAGAAAGTGACCGCTCACGGCAGTGCCCGCACCAACGCGGCAACACCGCGGCATCAGTCTCCCCACTGCTCGCTGCCCCTCAACACCGTTCCAATACGGAAGTTATATCTATTCGACTATAGTTATGGGTCTCATACAATAATAAAAGTTATTTCCTCAGAGTATGCTGCTTTGAAGGCACGATACACGTTCCTCTTAACCCTACTTGCATGTAATAAATGCCATGGATCATCCAGCGCAGAAGAAAACGATCCACCGATATGCACGACAGTTCAATTTTAACACATAAATTAATCAAACATCCTAATTTATAGTCGATCCTCAGTTCACGAGCGTAAAATAATTGGAAAAGTCTCTGAAATCTGCAAGTTATATTGGCCTTGGGTTATTCCAAATGATTAATCGTTACCACTATCAAGTACCAAGGTAAACTAACTCGTAATACAGATGGCGTAGTTGCGTAGGGCCGCAAGAACACAGAGAAATTATTAAATTGATGTGATCAGAATAAACAGTCGGCCTAATGATTGCTCATTTATATTAGAGTGTTAATTTCTGCCTTAATCGGGGAAAATACATAGGTAACCTTGAGAAGCTTGCTTCGGTGAAAATGGTCTATTCCCAGCGCCAATAACATTTGTTGAGTTATAAATGAATTCAGAGATAATGAGGAAAATACGCGCGCGCGCGCACAAACACACACACACACAGACACATATGTGCTGAAATCCCCTATATCAAAGCTTAATGATAGTTTGTAACAATGAGAAGCTATTTATAATACAATTCAAGAATGAACTAACTTAATGATAAACGTTATTTATTGTTATCCAACTCATAAACTATGGAAAATAAAGTATCACTATTTAAAAAGAACGTCTTTAGATGATCCTTAGCGTTAATCTTTAATTTATATAGATGTCACTGTCTTACTAAATAATATATGTATCAACAAACGTGTACTACAGCAAGCTTCCTCTACTCTACTTAGCAGCCAAGCCATGCTTATATCTAATATCTACGTTTTGTAGCAGACAAGCTTTGATAAATTATTCTAACTGTAACAGCTTTATTTGTTAGTCTCTCTGTGATGAGTTGTGGCTAGCCCTACTTGATGTTTGGTTGTTCCCTCCAGTGTTACAGCATATCCCAATGTATTGCATTAATCTAATCAAAGTAATTTTAAATTATTAAAGAGTATCAAATGCAAGTATTTTTACCTTTGGTATTTTTTATTTAAATTAACTTGTTAACTACATTTATGTGACATTTAATATATTATACTTTATTTTTAAACCCGTAAAACTATTTAAAAAAGTATTGCATCACGTAAATAATTGAATGTCGTTTTAAAAACTTTAAAAATGTCTTACTAAATTAAGTCTATTTACATACAAAATAATTTATATGCGTAAATGATATTATGACTTGGAAGGATTTAAGATAAGGAATTCCTCAACATATCATAGTGTAAATATTCTATTAACTTGCCAAAATTCAACAGAACATGAAGAATTTAACCATCTCAACTAATAATACATTTTTACTTTGATATTTCAAGATGCCATACAAAATTGTAATAGAAATTCCTTCATATCAATTCGGAAAGAATAATTGTGCTTAAAATGGGTTTATGTTTTAGTTGGATAAAACAAACTTTAATTATGGTTAATTATGGCAATCTAATTGACGGGTTTAATATAAAGTAAGTATTGATGATTGTTATTATGTTTTATTTATACTTTCTATATCACAAAAAATCTGTTTGAGACTACACTGAACATACTGCATAGTCTTCTATGTAATCGACTTTAAAGCATTATCAGAACTATCCTCAGCATTGAAGCAGTGAGGCAAGAGTTCAGACTGTCACATTACATATTGTTATGTTCATTCTGGTGAGTTAATTCTTTTACATAACTTAATTCGAGGGAACTTCAAAATTATTTTGGTTCTAGACATGCAGCTGAGTTGTCATTTTTAGAATTTCTGGGAACGGTATTAAGTCAATGCCCAATTATTCTTAGGCATCTCTTATTTGAGCACGTACTCTTAGTACATTGTACATACTTTGGACTTAGACATAGACACCACAAAGGGTTCGTAAAGGGTTAAAGTGAAAAATGTAAACATCCCACTGTGTCTTACTCTTAGGCATACGATGGTACTAAGATCTCTTCACTGTACGTTAAACGGCAATCATGATAATACACAGACAGCTTACGTGGACATATACACAAAGAAATTTCCTCAAATCGTAGTCACAAAGCGAATGTTTTTTTGAATTATGATAATGCCCACTCCATTTTTGTACCTCCAGCCTTCAGTAAATATGTCTTCCCACATTATTTAAGAAAACCATATCCAATTCCCTACATGTACAGATTCACAAAATAATTGGTTTCAACTCGTTACCGCTGCCATCTATAGTAAAAGTCATATAAAACTGTGTGTCTTCACTATGTGATCCACAGAAAGATAGTTATTATTTTTATTGAAACAAATAAAAAGTAATTTTTCATTCCGTGTCATTAAGTGAACTCTTTTAATTAGTATTTTGCAACAAGGTGGAACATGGGGGGATTTTATACATAAGAATAGGCCTATATTCATCTTATATTCTAAGAATGTCCATGTACAATTTCATTATAATCTGTTGAATAATTTGCGTGGAAAATCAAAACAAACAAGCAAATACACATTAAAATTTATAATATTGTAATGATAGTTACATTTCATACTTAACGATGCTGGTATTGCCCGGATCGCGTGGGTTTTGAAACAACTCACCTAACGACCCATTTAACAGTGCAAGAGGTGTGAACATTCCCATTACATTGTGTAACAACACCCGGCGAGATTTGTGGTGCGTTGAAATGGCAATATGTTTGTCACTTAAATGTATGTAGATCTTTATGTTCTGGTTTGCCTGGTCGAGTTTAATTGTAGAAGCAAAAGAGCACAAAACACCCATTACTATGAATATATTACTAGTAATTTTACATAGCAGTATTTTGCTATAAGTGTTTGATTATATCACACATGTCTGACACAAAAATTAAAAATGGGCACTATTTATTAAATTTAAGTATAAATTCTAGGTGTATAATTAATCAACGATAATTTTCCAACCAATTACGAAAGTAAGACTTGGTGCTAACACCTCCAACAACACTAGTGGTTTTCAAGTTGTGAAACCTAAGAGCTATGATTTAACCACATAAAATGTCAAGGAACATTAAATAATAAACTTTCTTTGCTATAAGCGTGTACACACTTGGCAAAAATCAGCTACACTAACTGGTTTTTTTACGACACTTAAATATATTAAAGATGTGAATAAGCCCTCTGAGACTCGAACTGACCAGGTGATGTACTAAGAAATCGTGCACTATAAACACTGTGATATCAGCGCATACACTGCAATCACTGTTGGCAATATATCAATTACAGTAGAAGTATTTTAGTAAATAGTTACTGATTCCAATATTTAAATAGTTCCATATTTGGATAAAACACCTCCTTAATTTCTTAACATTACGATTACTTGAATTGTTGAATAAGCACAACTTAATTTATTTTCAAATGGTAGCTTTTTTGTCAGTAGTTCATGTTATCTTCAGACAAAAAATAAGTTAAAATTATTTCTTGTCTTTTATAATCGTATTTTAAAGTTACACTTTTAGTAAATTATATAACTAAGAAACGAGTGGGCAATATTGTAACGAATTGGTCTAAATCGATGAGATTTCTTATTATGCACATTAAAATTTACAAAACTAGAAAAAACCAGTACAAATGTAGTAAAAATATATCTGCGGTAGAAACTTAAATAAAAAAAAATTTAACTTATTAGCAATAAAGTCATTTTTATTTCAGATAAAATTTTAAAAACAGAAAGAGATTGTAATTAAGTTACATGAATATGAATATAAATTAAATACTCAAAAATTAATTGAGAAAAATATTGGAAGAATTAGGCTACACTCCCTTTTACTCAAATTAAAAAATTGTTTTAAATACCTGGACATACGTGTTTGAGCTGGAAATGACCAGCAAGGCTCTGCACAATTAGTGACCACTTAATTTCATTACCGAAGGAAATAATTAAAATTTAGTTTTGCCAAAAGAAACGGTCATCTGATACCAGCACCGTGACGTATACCGTATGGTGATGGTTACGTCATATTAAAATATATATCAAAATTTGATTCAAGGTTACATATTTTTAACGCAATCTCAATTTTCCTATTACGGTTGTAAATTGAGATGATGTCTTATTTGACCAGGGCCAAGAAGACCTTTCTAACATTTAGTCTGTGGACCAATATTTAAAAGGCTGGTTGTAAGGGCACCTATCTTGATTTACTTAAAGGTAATGAAACCAATATTAAATATCAAACCCTTTTCATTTTACTTTTTAATTGGCTGAGTCGTAAATAAGTCACTCGAGGGACTAAATGAATTTTATTCATCCCGTTTGTATGCCTATGTATTAGTTCGTCATCACGACATATAAAAAACTAAGTCAACTATAGACTTTACATTGACTATAGTCTATTTAGATGTGATAAACACCTAGTTCGATTATGTCACGCCTTGGGATTAGGCTGAGCGTTAGTGAATATTTTACTTTGGTGTAAGGTGTAGCCATGATGGGAACGAGAACATATCTGAATAATTAAATTAGTGAGCTACTGAGTGCAACTATATGAAATTTTACGTGTGCTTTTTTATTCTAGATTGGAAATTTTAAAAAAAAATATAGAGAGAAAAGTCAATATGACAAGGCGGTGACCAGATTTGATTTCAGCACACTCTTGTGATTTCATACCCTATCTACGTTTCATTATAACAATAACGTTGAACCTTAAGTAAAGAAATGAACAAGAAATCTGCCTCATTGTCATTGTCTGCTTGGGCGAGGTAATATTTTGTACCGTATGATTGTCCATCTGACTATCTGAAAGCAAGATATTTTGAGGATGATATAATCTATAGATTTGAAATTCCACAAGCAGCCTGTGTGAACACTGTTAGAAGACACGTGATGTGAAGTAGTCCTTTTTTGTCCGTGAAAGATAATTTTCTTTGTACTTTTTTATTTGTTGTATTTAATAATTAAAAAATTTACAACAAAAGCATAGTAGTGCCTATCATTAAAATCTTCAAATGAGTGGTCTCTTACAATTGTACGACCTGAAACAACAAAGAAAGACTAATTGAACATAACATTTGTTCTCATGGTATGAAATTCATGTACTTAGTTTTTTAACTTATTCATTAAAATCACCAGCAATGGATGGGGAGACTGGCTGCTTACAAGAAATTATCCCTCAGTGGTAATCCATTTAAGAGTAGCCGATGTTTCCAACTAAACTGCGTCATTGGCATAGTGTTACCATAATTTCCTAAGATAAATATATCAAAGAGAACAAATCGTGATGTAATCGTCAAACGAGTTTTGAATGAAGCACAGTCTTCAGAATTTAAAAGAGTAAGTAGTCCAAATATTTAAGAATCCAATATAAAATATTTTAATATGAGTAAAAAATCATGATTATCACAGTTTTCTCACAGACTCTGGACAACAGATATTTAACCCTCAGATAATATAAATCTAGTAGGATACATAGAATTGACTAACCATTTTAACGACACTATTTCTATTATTAAACAACAAATGTCTAGAGCCAGTGCATTATAAAATCATCAGTTATTATTACTAGATAAAGCAGAACTTATTGATAAATCAGATTGAATTGATATATTATGAATTAACAACAATAACAGTAAAAGTTGTGTGGATTGAAGAGAACATTATACTAATAAAGAAATAATAATTTCGTATATAACAGTTAGTTATTAAGAATGATTTGTTGTGAAGAATCAAAACTAACATACTTTTACATATTATATGTATTTATTTATACTATACTTTATATTACTCATAAACAATAAGTATACAAGAGTCTGAGAGAGTTATGAAATTCGGTTTCTAAAAATGGTTTGGATTAACTATGCTTATATACTCAGAACGGATTTAACTCCAATTCTACAAAACTTTAATTTACGCCAGTTTTAGAATACCTTGTAGAATTGGCTATGAATAATATTAAGTCAAGAGCACTAACTAGATACCAGATTTCAATAAACACGATAAAGGCCTCTTATTTTTTTATCCACGGTAAACAATTGGTAAAAGTGTTTATGAAATTCTAAAACATTCCATATCAAGTGAGTGATACTTTTGATAGTATCAATGTATTAGTATGGAAAACTTTGTGCAAAGCTTCAAATCTATAATTAAATTACATTTTTTACTAGCACTTGCGAAAATGTCAAGTGAGTATATTCAAATTTGTATACTACATGTGTCAATATGTACTTGTAAAAATTAGTGCTACTATGTACTTTTTAATTTGCAAGTGATATTATTATCTTTTACAATTTGCATTTATTCTTTGCCTTAGCGTGTTAAATGTTTAATAATCTACAGAACCTTTCAGTTTACCATATGCTATTGATTTATGCTAATATATAGTTCTCGAAATATCTCTTCAATTGTATGAGATAACTATGATTATTTAACATATATTAATAGAAAACGGCTAATAATGGATACACCAAAGTACATGTCAGTTTCTGTGAGCGGAACATTATCGTCAACGGCGAAGTTAAATGTGACTAACAGGAATCGATATGGTTATCACACGATGGTAGAATATTGCTATTTGTTGCTGTATTCTTTGTTTAAATTATTACCTTTCTTGATTAAGCCTTATTTTTCTATTGTTAACTTCGGAAATTTGTATACAAATACTGCAATTAACTAATTGTTTGCTGCATAAATCCCTGGAATCTTCTATCATAAATACTAATGTTTTTTGTAAAAGTTATTGAAAATCTTATTAATGCTTTAGTTATTAAGTATTATATATTTGTATCCTGTTCTAAAATCAGAAAGTAAATGCATCTAGTGAAGTTTGAGTTCGAAATAAAAAAGTTTTACAGCATAAATTGTATCTATTATTTTTTAAGTGAAAAATATATTACATACAAGTCTTACAACATTAAACATTTCTAATTTTTAGAAGATTTGGTTGTGAACACACAGTTGTGGGTTTTAGAAAAGACAGTATTAATAAATTTTATGTTTACAGAGAAAAGCGCAAAGTGCCATTTTATTTCAAAATTTATGTTGCTGATTTATACGTTTTAACAAGAATAATAAAATTGAATTTATTGCAAGTTAATGGGTTTTTTTTACGAAGTTAGTTAATGTAGAATGTTATTTCTTTGGTAACACCTTTCTGCAGGACAAGTAATGTACACTAATTTAAAAGACGAGATTGGTTGTATGAGTTTGCCGTTCTCCAAAAGGCTGGCAATATACTTCGTCCCATACATCCAATTACTCTAGTGTACATGAAATTCTGTATGAGACAATTCATTGTTTTGTTGATGATTTACATCGTAATGTTCCGCCCAATATATAATATCTTAATGATCATAATGTAGTAAGTCAACTCTAAAGATAATACTGAGAGAAATGAGAAGTCTTAAAATTATCTAGAACCTATGTTGTGCATTGCACTGTTGAGAATAGTGCTGGTCTCTTTTTCTGAGAGGTCACGTGTTAGATCTCTAGAAAGTATACTAACAACATATAAATGTGCTTAGATTCTTTCGTGGAGTCTACAGTTATAAGCATTATAAAACTTCCTTTCTCCCTATATAACAATCCAAATTTGGATTTGGACAAACTTGAGTTTTACGTTACTTAAACTATGTGTAAACTGTGCTTTACGTTAATCAGTAATCAGTGGAATATCATTGAAGATAAGTATCTTAACGATATTTTATTTGATAATATGACGCTACACTCCCCTGAATAAATACGTACTTTTTATTTCTCCACTGGAGCAAACTATTCGTAAGAATTAGTGGTATACGAAACATTTACGTAATGATTTGTTTAAATTTAAGTATTTACATTTGTGTAATATAACGAAATAAAGAATTAATAATTAGAGTACTTTTTTGCTAAAATTGGGTTACTTATTCACTAAGCAGTCAGAGGTTTTAGATATCATACTTTTAAAGTAAAATAAATAAATCGAATTAAAATAAAATTAACTAATGGCCTTTATATACCTGTTTGTCGTGTTAAAGAAACGATATAGTGGAGAGAATGATTTTCACTCTCGCAATTGAAAATAAGAAATTTAGCTATGATATTATACACATGGTTTTTTTATATATATATATATATATATAAAATCATGTAGCAATAAGTACATTAATATACCTAATAAATAAATAAAATAAGTACAAATTCTTTAGCAAGATTTTTTGGAAAAATATTTTAAGTTGTCGTTTAAACCACCCAAAGTAGACACTTGTGATACGCGCAGTAAATGCATAGCTAAATATAAAAACAATATTACTCAAAATGAAATAAAAATGACAGATTATGAATTACATCATTGTACACGAAACTATTATTTATTACCTTTTGTTTTATAGTATTTTATCCTAAAAGAATAAAATATAAAGAAATTAAAATGCTCTACTTTTTTGCCATACACTTCTTTCTGTGCTGTTACAAAAGTGTGTATTTTCGGTATTGTACCATTGTTTATTTATATTATAAAAATAAATTACATACATTTTTACAACCATATAACTCGTACCTGGTTAGTTTAAAAATAACCCCCGATATGTATACATCGGGGAGCCTTCCTCATTTGTGTGTTTAATTCCCTTGCAGATCGTGCTGAGGTCTTCCGAAGATCAGTATCTATAAGGAAATGAAAGACACAGATGCAGAAGGCTCCCCGTGAGTATTCAATAAATACATAAATTTGGATTAATTCGGCTTTAATTATCTTTGGAAATATTCAAAGTGAGCATCCAAACTTATTCCATAGTAGGGATTTAAATATTAAAATTATCTTATTCGTATTCTATCAAAAGTTGTTAATAAAAGTATAATATTGTATATGTTGTAAAAAAGCATTTGAAGAATAATATTCTGAAATATATTATTATTCTGAATACACGAGCAATTTTAAGTTTTCATTGGTATATTTGTTGCATATCGTATAGATAGTAATGGAGTAAATGAAAGATATGTAATTAACAGTTATAATATTGGTATAATTATAGCTAGGAAATTATAGCTTATTAGTGTATTACTGATATTATATAAAGCGTTCTTGCTATCTTACGGAACACATAATGGAATTAAAGTATTTTAAAATATCACTTTTGAGATATAGAGACTGATATTTTATTGGAATTGCTTCATTATAAAAGTTTTACCCGACTCCACTACTTCCAGCTGTGTCAGATGTCACCGCCATACACGCCTGGATGAGAAACACCACTCAGAGATATAAATGACTTTACACTCTAAACCCAGTGGTAAATTTCATTCCCAACACTCACACATGCGTAAAAATGTATATACAAAATATTTGCAATGTAAATATTATGAACGTTCTAAACATTTCAATAATTATATAGGTAGCAATAAACAACTATATATTTTGTAAAAATATATGTAATATATTCGTAAATCCAGAACATTATACTTTTTTTATTTCTTGAAGCATAACTTCATAATTTTCTCCAATATAGAAAAGATTAATCTGTCTATAGAGAAGAGCATTTTTACGTCTTAGTAAATGCTCAAAATTTATTCTTTTTTATTTTTATTTTATTTTATTTTTTAGTTTTTTTTTTATATAATGTTGTGATAAAGAGTGCCGATGGTCGACCGGTCTATGATATTGGACATTGGGCCCGAGTTTCACCTGTTGCGTCTACCTGTGACTGTTTGTCAGTACCATGGACCTTGTACTGTAACGTATCTCTTGCTTATTATGTTTGAAAACAGTCGCTCATGAGAACGGGAAGAATAAGGATGAAATGGGGATTGGCCGTTACTTAAAAATATATAAAAAACCAAAACGGTTGGACATTACTTTGTTTTATTTTACTTATAGGCTTAAGTGCAACTTATTGGAATACAAAAGGTATATAACACCATTTAAAATCCTATATAATTAATATGAGGTGTATAAAATTGATTTCACACTCAAACAAACACACAAACACATGTGTGTTTTTAAGTTTAGTAAAACAAAAGTCTGCCTATGCTGCTTTTCTATTGAAACATCCAGCTATTCCGCTTCACTGACATTCTGAGAGACTTGCTTTTGCATTACCTATGTAAAGGTTTTTTCAGATAAATAATGTCAATAATACATATTACTTTCAATATTTCCTACGTTATTATGATGGCTGTCCAATACAACTTTGATTATGGGTTAATTAATTCTGGTATGTAATCCGGAATGAGAACTAAGAATAACAGAAATTTCAAGACCATCATTTCCACTGAGAATGTGCATGACTGTACCTCAACATAAGCCATACCCCTCATGCTGTCGTATCAGAATGACACCTTCCGGTTCTTAAGTATCAAAATCGTTTTACATGCCAATTCATGCGATTTTTATTTCCTCATCGTACCGAGCGATGGTATATTTCATATAATGCCATATTTCATATTATTAATATTTTTTAAATAAAAAATTTTTTATTATTTTGTGCACAATATTTTGAACCTAAAACATTTGTTAGCAGAAAAACATATTTCTCTGTAAAATGAGCAATAATTAGTTATTCTTAACAAAATTGAACTAATACCCCTATAAACCACCCGAATAACACGGGGATAAGGATAAATTAGATTTCACTGTAGTTTGTACTGTACATTTATTACATTGAGTAAGCACAATTACATTTGTAAGGAACACAGGAGACAAACAAATTAGTGTCACTTTCCCACTAAGTGTGTTAAACAATTTTGTGTTATTCCCAAGTCATTTTAAACATATCCACTAAAGCTGAGGTTTTACTTATTGATTCTGCTGCAAGGCGAGTTCCTAAAAGTTATGGAACTCGACTTTAAAGTGGCAGTTTATTATACCACTAAAACTAATTCCGAGTTTAATAATAACATTCAAAACAATAGGTTGAGGAGGAACTGCATCATTCAGTATCCTTATACTTTAATGGATTCTAATTTCTTTTTTGACCAGATTAAGATTTAGTGCTGCAATTAAAAGAATAATTTCATGAAGCATTAACGTTGTCATTTAAGTTGCTCAGTAATTATTTTCTCTTTCTACGAACAGAGACCCTACTACATTTACAGAATGATCCATTTTAAAACGCTGTGAGTGGGGAAGAAATCGTAATATTTTAACCTTAAAGCCCGTTTTTAAACGGTATTGTTTTCCATTTTCTCAAAAACTTTTCAAGAATAAAAGCATGCATACACATTTATTTACAAAACGTTCGCTCAAGTGTTTCTTTGTCACTTATTGTTTGGTGCGTTTAGCCTTTCCCAATGTACGAGTCAATTTCATAGAAATATTAGTAGTAATAGTTTTAATAGTAATATTGTTTGCTTGTTTTTTTTTACGAACAACCATGTCTTACATGTATTCACCAATCTGTTAACCACCAAAAAGCTTCTCCAATATGGTTATATATTTGTAAATATGTAGGTTTATATTAAATAACTTAATTATTGTGCTAATAAACTTAACAAAATAAGAAGTATTTCATACATTTAATTATGACGATATGAAGATTAATTTAAATGTGTAAGTATTTACATTTTCAAGCTTAGCTTAAGGTCTATTACTGTTGGATGCTAACGACATATACAGTTTTATACCTGGAAGTTAACCCTTAAATAATTTGAAGTATAAGTAGCCTTTTTTGCGTCTTAACAATTAAATACTAAACTATAGGGTGAGTGTAATATAACTAGACATTAACACAACTGTATATATTTCCTAATATTTACTTTTTACAATTTATCTCCAGAATATCTATGACATGAGACACTCCGTAAGGATCCACAATAAAATGTTTCATTTCAGCACAGGCACCATAATTTAAAAATTTTAGGTATATAATTCATAAAAAACTACTTCTTTAAAACCTCGTATTTTTCAGAAATTTTACTGGGTTCTTTACTAATACTTTTAACCTTTTGCCTTCAATTCCGCAACTGCGAGGTTTGATTTTATTAACATCCTTTTTGGTACAGACTCATAACGATTTAAATCTGAGATTCTCAATGGCAATTCTTGATATTCACACCGTCCATTGCAAGTTCCAGAAATTTACACATTTAATTTTTGAAAATACAAAGGTAGTGTGATTATTGATAAATTGCAGTAAATAAGGCCCAACGATTGTTCGTACCACACTGAGAGGTTGGAGCGAGTTTACATCCTCTCGACGGTCATATAGGGATCAGTATCTCACAGTGTCCCTTAATGGCAGTTGTGGGGATTGACAATAAAAATTGCATCCCACATGAAATATGAATTCATCGTCCACAGTATGTTTCTAACAGTTTTGTTCATTCCTAATGCCAAGCTAGCATTGCTTTTTATTTCATTCGTAGATTTCAAATTTCAACCATTGAACATAACAAGATCATCATGTATAAACATTTAATTCATAATGAAAACCACACTTTTTCAAAGATATAGATTTTTTGCGGCCAAATATTCGTACTTTTGCCACATTTTTTCTCGACGTGGATGTAACTAATTGTCCACTTAGACAGACATTTCATAATTTTCTCTTGAAAAATATTAGCATTCATCTACGCGACCTGAATCCACACCTGTATAAATTCCACACTTTATTAATTTACAATAAAAATTTTCTACTATATAACTTGACGGTATTACTATATATTATGGAGATTAAAAATTATAATAAGTAAGCAGAGACTTTAAGTAAGCAGAATATTTATGAAGTCTTAGAAAGATGTAAGGGTACATTAAATCAGCTAATTGCGCTGCGTACGGATACGGCGGTTATCACGGCATAACCGACTCAAGCATCGTCGAGCGTGGTTGCTGCTTGGAGGGGTGCTAGAGCCCACACGCCCGGCCATTGGCGGTGGTACTGAACTCAACTTTAAGCTGTTGGATTAAGTTTTTAAAAGGGTAGCTCTAACTTCATCAGGTAAAATAAGACATTACTTTATTTTACTTTTACTTTAAATGAATTTAAATCATCAACTTACTTATATAACTTTATTTTTCCTTTTTAGTAATATTTGAGTAAAATAATGATCACGTTTCAAATTTAAAAACGGTTATCTTGATTTCAATTAACTAATATAAACTAAATGTATAGCTCGTGACCTAGTTATTGCATAGTTCTGTTTTAATTGCAGGGTAAAATTTTCACTAAATGTTCAGGTGCTAAATTATTTTTAAATACCTTGCTTCCGTATTAAAACAATTTTAGCTTATATAATTTTAAGATTATTTATATTCTATTTAACCTATACTCTCGATTTACCCTATACCACAAGGCCCATTGCACAAAGCCCCTTTACCCGCAACTTGCACTATTTGTAAAATTCCTAGTAGACTGCCTTTATTTCATCATCTAGTATCCATTACTGAACCCGTTGGCCACGTCTTCGGCACTAGAACTGATGTAATGTAATTCATTGGTAGTTGATCTAATTCATCAATATGTTTGGTCGGTAAGAAGATACGTCTATAGGTAGCTATAGAAGGTGTTATGGTTTCATGAATACTATTTTGTAATTATTTATAGGTATATTTCACGTGGAAGTTAATTTACATATATGTTTTATGTTGTGTGGTCGGTAAACATTGATAGTTACGTTAAGTTCGGATATATTTATTGTGTGTGAAGTGCATGCTCAGAAGATTAAATTGCTTAAATACAGTTGTACCATATTTAAATTATCATCTGAAATATTTCAAGTGGTTTTAGTTTTAAAATGTTTATATGATTTACTGATAAATATATCCCGTATACTGTTTTATGTTTGCAAAGGGAAATAAACACTGCTGACAATTACAATCAGACTAAAGCAACGACATTTCTTTAAACATCGTCAAAATTAGGCTTCGTCAAGCGTGTACAGAAGGGATATTGCAATGGGATGAAATAATTAGTGCACAGTTTATTACTGAAGTAGGTTTCAGTAAGTAATTGTCAGTATCGATTTAACCGTATACTGAAGCTTTCGACGAGATTAAATTGTAATAAAAGCATTCCTTCCTGTTATCATCTTGATGAAATTATTTACGTCATTAATTATATACCCCGATGTATAACTAGTTAGAACTCTGTCTTTGTAAACTAACAACTGTATATTGTAAAGCAAACATAGCACACTATATATATATATATATATATATATATATATATATATATATATATATATATATATATATATATATATATATAAATAATAGTACAACAGCTCACTCCATCCCAAAACTGGGACAATCATTGGTAAAGCCTCACTGATTAAACAAACAACTGGGATTTGATAATGCGGTAATTTACACAATACTGTTTGTTTTGTCCTGAGGTGAAGGACTATTGTATTTAAATATTGAGCTCTCAAAAATATTTTGAAACTGAAATGTAACTCACATTATTTTTATCGCCACCTTTAAGCAGAACTTGATCAGAATAGGTTGTCTTGGTGTTTTTTTAAATGTCTGGCAGTTTAGGAACCCACAAAATAATGACAAATTACAGTGAACATGTCTTAAAAATCTGTACAAACCTTAGTCTTCAAACGTTGAATTTTGTTTTCTGTTATCCAAAGGGCTACAAACAGTCATGCATATTTTAAAAGAAATATAAATGGCGGTATGCATTTTAGAGTGGTTATAATAATTTCTAGTAAAGCAATCATCGCCTACATCGCCACTAAGCTTACTAGTATTAGATGAGTTCAATAACACAAAATACCCAATTATGATAAGTATTATTCAGTTTCCTTTTGAGCTTTATGCATTAATATGTAGTGGGCATATATTAATTTCCGCTGAGAGCTTCTAGAGGTTAAGGACTCTGGGGTCTCGCAATGACGGGAATCATTAATTAAATTTTAATTACTATAAATACGTTAGTCATCAATACCCTATGTATATTAGTAAAGTATTGACATCATAACTTTTAAAAAGACACTTTTGCCGTAAATTAACACATAAATAGATACAATATAAATGATATAAATAACACTTGAGCTCGGATACCGTCGCTTCTCCTGTGTATTCTTGAATGTCAATATTAGTAGATCTCGATCGATGTCGCTCGTTTTGAGACAGAGCACATACCGAAGTCGCCATTTCCATGTTTTAGATGTGAATTTACTCACCAAAGAGGACTAGTTTTTTATTGATTCGCTTTAAATGTATATTATGGACTTTACCTTTCTCAACCCTCGTTAAGTGTTGTTTTCCCTTGTAATTGATCATCAATACCTTGTAATTGAGCCTCCCTCTATACCAAGTGACTCCAAGTTTGAATTGTGTTTATACACTATATGTATATCGATTAAATGTACCTTTAGCCAGTGATTACACCCTTTGGTCGCTTGAGAAAAAGGACCAGTCCTTAATCTAGCCGTGTGGTTTGTGCGTGAAAAAAATACAACTGAATGACATGAACTGTCTATTTAAATCTTTTTCATAAGTACACCTATCCATTTCTTACGCACACGGTGTTTTAATTTTCTTATAAATTAAAATGATTTAGCCCATATGTTTATAATTGATTTTAAATTATAAGTTACTAACATTTTAATAATTGTGTCATTTTCTTAAAGCAAGAAGACTATTCCCTAAATATTTTATTCTGTATCATTACGTGGAGTATTGTTTATATCGGTATTTAATAAATTAATACATTCTAACTTCTTAGGACTTCTCAAATTTGGGTCTTTAAAAGTTAAACTCGTCAAATGCCTTTGCACTTCTAGAAATTAAGAAAACAATGGATTATTATTTATTTGGTTATTATCAGAGGAAAGTAATTCCATTTCATATAAAACAAGTGATACACATTTTAAACACTAATAATTTGTATAACAGTTTTTTAGAAATGTTGAATCTTATCACTGAAATTATTAAACTTTAAACTAAAAAATATCAAAATGAATACAATTTTATGTGAAGTTGATTTTAGGATTGGTGTATAAAACTTTAAAATATTTATTAAAATAGTCTCCTAATTTATAGAAATCATTTAATCTACTATCACATCTATATTACACCAGTAGATAAAGTAGATATGTAACTGCACTGGTAGACAGAATTATCGAACTGGATGAGAGGTTCACAGATAACCTTTAAAAAGAAATGGGCTTGTTTAGATAGAGTATTACGGGAGATATCAGACTTGAACAGGAGCATTGTTACAGGCTTTTGTGAACAGGCTTTGTTCCTAACAGCAAACAAATTAATGAAAGATCGCTTGTTCTCTTTGTTTCTGGTAATAATTTTATCATCTAGATGTTGTCTACATTTTCAAAGCCTTTTTATCATTTATTATAAAATAGTATTAAACATTTTGTTCACAATATGTTTTTATATTATTTACTTAAAAACACATATGTCTAATATTAATAAATAACACATAAATGAAATACGAACATCGTGAATAATGTTAAGATACAAGTATTATGTTCTTAACAAAGCTTCATAGAAAGTGTGTACAAACTGTATAGTAATTGCAAAATATTTTTGTGTATCAGTTTTGATTCTAATAAGGAGTTAATATAAAAATACATTATTATAAAAGATATATATATATATACCATGTGTCAACAGATCATGGAATCGTGTCTTATAGATTCATCTTATTATAGCTTACAAAAATCTAAATCCTACAACGTATAATACAAAATATAAACCGCTGATTAGAGAGACTAAAATTAAAACAGTTGATTATTGTGGTTCACAATTAGTGTAGTCACATAATGTCAGTTAATATTGTTTGGTACATAAGCTAAATTGTGTCACCTGTATCTCAATAGATTTTAAAAACATTGTATCTTTGAATTTATAGTTAAATTGCCAAAATAAATCGTAAAAACGGTGATTTTTAACATATTGTATCTAACAATTTTTAAGCCACCATTTTAAAAATAAAGGTCTTGAACATTATTACTTTTGCTATAATTAGATTTTTATTTTATTCAGTTATGTACTTTATACTTCTTACAAGAATCAGTTCAAAAATTAAAATTTATAAAAGAAAAAGTTACAAAATAAAGGCCGTTCCTGTAACTATTAAGTTGTCGATAGTTTGAATTTTATTATGTTATTTGTCTTAGGTCCAGGTACAGTACCTGAAAGTATTCTACAACAGACTTCCTCTCCCCACAATGGATCCACGTTTTGTAGCAACCAAGCTTTGATAAATTATTCTAACTGTAACAGCTTTATTTGTTAGTCTCTCTGTGATGAGTTGACGCTAGCCCTACTTGACGTTTAGTTGTTCCCTCCAGGGTTGCTCCAGCACCAGCCTGTATTATGTGTTAAAATCTGTTCATTACCTTCGGTGTTTTTTATATAAATACGAATTATAACATGGGTTTTTAGCAAAATGTTTGTCAGATTTTAAAATTATTATTTATTTTGCAACCCGAAACATTTTATGTAACCAAATTATGAATCATTTAAAAATTTGAGTGTCGTTTGAAAAATTGTAAAACGAATAGTGTCCGAAGAAGTTTTTATTGGTATTTAAGAACGTTTTTTAAATAATTTTTAAACACTATACCTTTTTAATTTTTTATTGGTTTTGACTCATTTAGGTACAGAGACGGTATTTAGACGTTTATTTGACAGTATTAGGTATAGTATGTTTAAAAATGAAGATCATCGGAAACGTATTACAACTTTTAACATTATTTCTTGATATATTATGTCAAAAATATATCACAATCAAACTCTATTCTTGTGATATAAATCCAAGCCTATTACAGATTTAGCTGGCAAAATCATAAAAATAGTTTATAATTCTAGGTCATTTACAATAAAGATTGCTCTATCGTGTTTTTATTATTTCGTATGGTTTATAGGTAGCAGTAGTGAAAGTGTTTAAGTAGTGTACTAAAATAATATTTACAAATTGTGCTAAACACTATAATTGTCATAAGTGTTAGCCGATTTAAACCAAACTTTGTGTCACTACAGTACTTACACATTCCATGGATAAGTTCGTTGATACCAGAAATAATGATATTTTAAAACGATTATCAAACGATATAACTATTATTAACCCAGTAAATCAAATGATTATTATTTTTATATCAGTGTTTTATATAAACTATATATATATATATATATTATTATGTATGTATTATATATATATATATATATATATATATATATATATATATATCCATTTGTACTTTCGTTTAAACATTTATTAGACATGTAGCGTAATATTCTGGAGTTATTCAATATATAAATACATTAAAAACCTGAGGTCATTAAGATACATCTGACGAGTCGAGTTGAATTGCAAGCACATAGTTACTGTATAGATTTAATAAGATCTTTCATTGAATAAGTACCAGGTAAAATATGTAGTTGTATTAAAATGGTTTAATAAGTGTATAAAATACACCTTTTTAGCATTAGTTAAACATTTATCATAGTAAGAAACCAACTTTAAAGCACTTTACGTTAAATAACAATCAGTAAAAATAATCACGTTTAATAACCAAGCATCAGCTGCATCAGAGTTCACTAACACAATAACAAAGTGGAATAGATTTTACCAGATGAGTTACCGGTGGTTCGAGAAATATAAACTCAATTATTACTTCCCCTGTCAAGCGTGAGAAACAGTTTTGGGGAATATTATTACACTTTATGATTTGATTTATTGTAATAGAAATATGAGATCCATATCATTGTTTAATGGAAAGAAATCTTAGCCATATTGTGATAAAACTTTATAAATTAATTCAATACAATCAAAACGACACGACTGTTATCTCTAACAGTTATCTCTAATACATTTTCCCAAAAGTTATTTGGTGTGTTAGAACATTTTTATAGTCCACTGAGAAAATTTGTCTGTGATTTTCAATGTTATATAATAGCTCGCTATTTAACTGCACCATAATCAGAAACATTTTTTTTTAATTTGCTATTACATCTTCTCTACAAATAGAACTTATGAGAATATAATCCTTTAATTATTTTGCGTTGTGTGATGTAACACTATATCAAACCAATTACACAACCCAAAATAAAATATAATTTGTACAAGATCCAAATTAACCTTTTATAAGTGTTTAATAATCAAAACAAATCAAAAAACTTTTACCGACAAACCCAAATAGTAAAAATACCGCTTAACACACAATACTATCACACTTAGCAAACTGTAATTAATTTGTACATGTAGAAGAAGAAAGGTAAAAATTAAACAGCCATTGCGACATAAATACGGAAATTTATTATTATTTCATAGTACCTTTAGAAATCTATTTAGAAAATGAGTAATGTTCAAATCTAATTTAATTGTATACACATTTTTATTTACTTCCTTCATCATAATTGGCAACATAACCATTCATTGTAGTAACTGTTAGAAAAATAAGCTCTCTCATATTTTTATTTACAAGCAATTTTATATTATTGTTTTTAAATGAATAGCGATAATAATAAATATAAACACAATAATTTTTATATAATAATTCTAGTTAGAAGAAAAGTAGATTTAACATTTGGTTGTCGTTTCTACATGTCAAACTCAACATATATTATTAGTTTATATATTTATATTTTACAAATTTGATAGAGCAATAACTCTCCGTGTTGGCGTGTTAATATAATTGTAACATTGTAAACCCTTAGAAACATATATATATATAAGTACTGTATAATAATAAGTATACTGTGTAAGCATATACATTGCATTAATTTTATTTGTAAAAATGTAGCCTTAATTTTGTCATATGTTAATCCGAGGTTGTGTTTTTAAACTTATTCACTTATAATAATTCAGGTGTAGGTAATACTCTTGTACCTCCAAACAGACATTATTTTAAAACCTTAAGGGCTATCATGAAATAAGTAATGTAAATTTTGCTTAAAGTGGATTAAAAAAAAGGAAAATGTCTTTTTTGTGCTACAAATTTACATGATAAAGGTCTGGCTCAAATATGAACGACCGCTATATTGAACGTTTCATTAAGACTGACTAACAAACTGAAACAACATTTGTAAGTACTTTATATATATCTGTACCGACAAAAACCACGTTAGCTTTCGTGTTTCGAATTATTACCGCAAACGCTGTATAGTACTATTTAAAACTGTACGACCACTATATGTAAATATTAGGACATATATAAAAAAATTATTGTAAGTGACCTCGTAATAAAAAAACTATTTTTGTTGAGTGCTGTAATGTATGATAATCGATTATATTTAATTCATAATAACACTTTCTCCAGACTCTGAATGGCCACCATCTTGAAACCTGAATAAAGTAAAATAACACAAATATTGCCAGTTCTTCAATGTAGTAATTCACAAGCACGGAATCATTGTGGATAGGGTGGTTTGGTTTCATATCGTGACGGTATGGAAGGGTGACGGTTTGAGACGTTTTCTTGGTACTTGCTGTTCAGATGACAGGATTTGACATTTATTTTGTATAGGTATTGTAAACGTTTATTTCCTACCGTTGTTGCTTTTACTTTTTAATTTAAATTTGGTTCAATTCTGCCCAGACTTCAAATTTGAAATCTTGCACGAAGCTTGCTGATCTTTTAAACACTGCTGTTCTGCTTCTACAACTTCTAAGGCCGTTTTCAGGCAGCGAAGAATCTCAGTGTTTTCGGCACAACGCGCACACACGACAGGCTGTTCCGATAGATAACACTGCGTACCGAAGTGTGCAGCAGTGGGCAACGGCTCGCATCGGACACCGCAGTCCACCGTCGGGGAGCGCGGGCGTTCTGGTCGTGATATTGTCCGTGAACTCAAGCTAACGAGTGTCCGATTCTGTAGTGTGATTTAGCAGTTTTTTTATTCACTCTAAAGGCGCTCAATTTCTTTTGCTGTTTGCATCTATCTGTTCTTTATTACCTATCTATCTTCTTTATTACCAGGCGGATCGTCGAGCAGTAAGTAATCTTAGGCGGGTGTGGAGCAGACGGGCGTTGCACAGCAATTTAGTAAGTGGTTTGTGGCGTAATGGTAGCACATTCTCCGGCGAGGTTTCTCCAAGTGAGAGATCCGGGTTCGAGTCCCGGCGGAGCAAGTACTTTTTGTGATTCAATATTTATTGAAATTAAATTCGGATAATGCCATTCATACAAATTTAATTAATGTGTATATATATATATATATATATATATATATATATATTTGTTTTATATATACATAAAATAAAATTGATGGCTAAAATGCAGTAAAATATTAAAAACCATCACCAAATAAAACAATTTGGTAATAAATAACAATAGTTTAAAAATAAAGCTAACACGTATTGTTTTAAATAATAAAACATAAGTAATTTGTAACAAGATCGATTACAATAAATGTACTTAATAAAACCTTTAGGATATGGTTAAAGTTTTAAATGAATTAAAACTAATTACACTTACGAAAAATAAGAAGGGATAAACATGAAGTTTAAATATTGTGGAAAAAGTTTCCGCTTATTCTGAGATTTTTGGATGTGAGGCCGTGACCCTAGTGTCTTGAACAAGTAAACGTGTTGCAGGATTGTTAAGCTTACTTTAGTTGCGGCGCTCCTGGTTACGTCAAACATGGATTGCATTGATATACGCACGTCTAACCTTGTTAGTCCGGTGGTTAGATATGTAGCTAGTAATTACTTACGGAAAGAAATGTTCTGTTTACTGTGAGGTCATAACTATGTAATTTATTTAAACAATTTCCGAAGTGAAAAGTATTCGGTATTGCAGAACATCTCATAAAAAAAACACGGAAGGAACGTAAAGTAGGTGTTTGCAGGGTGTAGGCGTTGTTGTTTCCAAAGTACGTGTCGTTTCCAAGGTTTGGACGTTGTTGTATATATTTTTGCCACTTGCCACTGTTATCAAGATAAGAGTTAATCCAGCTGAATGAGTTCTCACCAAATCCAAAGTACCGTAACTTCGACAGTACCAAATTATAGTTTATAGAGTCGAACGCCTGGCAATAGTGGAGCATGAATTATTTTGGAAGCAACGAGTAATATTTTTAAGGACCAAAGTTGACCATACCGTTCAGATTTTGTTTCTTTGGTAGTGGGTGGACAAGTATATACTAAGAAAAGTCTCCACACGTACATATTTTATGTATCTAATGAGTTAAAGCTCCTATAGCATATGGACTAACTGCTTTGATAATGACTCCTTTGAAAGCGATTTTATTCATAGCAGACGTAACTTCGTCCTTCATGACTTATGTAAATGTAAAATCTGCATTTACATTTTGGGAATAGCTCAAGAAAGTCCCTTCATCGATGTTTCTTATTGATCACAATGCAGTAAAACATTTTATATAATACTTTTCTATAATATGTAATACAGCAATTATTGTTTATAATAATTATAATCCACAGGCAATATGCAAACAATGTTTTATTGAATAGAAAGACGGAGCAAGTAACATAATCCGAGTTCCACATAATCATTTGCCAAGTAGAATTCAACGGAGCAACACTGTTAACTGGTATGAAATGGTCAAATAAATTTACGAAGCAGATCAAAATGTGCTGAGGAAACACTATGATACTATAATAGTTGTGTTACAATTATAGTCCAATATAAAGTACATTATTACTTGGAACTTACGCTGTTAAACTTCACTCGTTGGAAATTCTGCAACTATTTATAAATCTAATTATTAATAAAATGGGTATATATTTAGGGTAAAACATAATTTGGGGCGAGTATAATGCAATGTTACCAGCATTGCAACAACACGCTGCGTAGTGTTACATATCTCACTCCTGTCGTCACTCTGTAATGGGAATGTTCACACCTCGTGCACTGCTAAATGGGACGTTTGATAATGGCTTCACAAGCAGTAAATCTTCGTTTACCAGCTGTGTAGTTTTGATTGTACAGCAGATATGAAAATGGAAACCCATTTTATTTTACTATACGGTTTGTAGTAATTCTAAATATTGGGCGTAGTAATGCAAATGGGGTGAAAGAAATTAATATTAAATAGAATGTACCCGTTATCAACCAGTTTTTCGCAACACCTTTATAGAATGCAAAAGTAACAGCATATACAAATATATATTTTATTCAATTATCAAGATCAAGATCTAATTTCAATTTTGTTATTACCAAAAGGGTTATGAAACACTTTACATAATTTTTAGGAAGTGTTAAAGAAGTTTATTTATGGCTGTTGAGACACATTTTACTTATTTTAAACAGGTTATAAAGCAACAATAAAATTATATAATAAATGTATAAGATATTAGGAAACAATATCTCTACACATTATCAGACGAAACTACAAGAAACACAATTATTTTAACCCTCTGAAGCACTGTAACAGATAGTGTTGATGATAGTGATGAATGTTTGTCTTCTGCTGTCGAGACGAGAGGATGGGGTGAGTAATGTAAACAAGAACACCCAAGACAATTTACAAGCTCAGCCAAGGTATTATAGTCTAAATATAAGAGTTTATATTTATCAGATTATTTTCTCTCTTGTTTGAGGTACCCATAGCCTTTCTAATTTAACAACAACTTGATTTTTCACTTTATTTTATTAAACGCTCAATATAAAGGATCATGACTTATTTATAATATTATAACAGTAGTTTAATACACCATGGGATGGAAAAAAACGTTTTGAGCCAAAGATTTTATATTAATACTATATACATTATAGTAATATATTTGTACATATATAACGGTTCATAAATATAGGCACAAAGTTATAATATTATAACAGTAGTTTAATACACAATGGGATGGAAAATAAAACGTTTTGAGCCAAAGATTTTATATAATTACTATATACATTATAGTAATATATTTGTACATATATAACGGTTCATAAATATAGGCACAAAGTTGCAACTTCATTTTTCCATAGAAAACAGTCCATCTATTTTTGAAATTATCCTGACTAAAAACAATCTCAATATTAGTTTTTGTATTACAGTTATATTTCAAGCTAACAAACGCTTACTACCAAACGCTAGTTGGACTATAAAATATTGTTTAAAGAGGATATTTTTATTTGTTTATATAGTACAGTGTCAATAGTTTACACTGTAATGCACACATGTAATGCGTTTTTAGATCGTACCATTTTTTTTCTAAGAATGATAAATCCAAGATTTGATTCATAATTATTTTTGATCAGTTAAATTTTATGTTCTCCATTAACAGTTTGTGTTTCCATTGTCAATTAATTGCTTAAGTCATATAATACGTTAGATTCATAGTCTTTTATTACCAATACTTAAATCATATTTTTAAGTTGTTATATACTATCAACCCTTAGGAGGACACGAAGATTAGAATTGTTTTTAACACCAGATTAACACATAAAAGCATACTAACTTACACAATATACTTAAAAATTAAGAACTTAGAAAGGTTCATTAAAGGAAGAAATTAAATATCATTTATTTGGCTTTTTAATTTAAATATTTTATTTATTCTTCATACATATCATGAGTATATAATGTAACTAAATGAACAGTTGAAGAATAAACACTATTTTATAAATACTTAAATGTGAATAAATGTAATGAATAAAGAAATAATGTAAATATGAATTACATTTTGTTACTTGCAAAGACATGCAAGCGAAGACATGTTACTTTAAAGCCACTCATATGACATTGATTAAATGTTGCATACTTAGATGAAAGAGATGATTTGTACCCAACCTGTTAAATTGTAAAGGGAAACTTTCGTAAAGATTTGTAAGTGAGGCTATATTATTTGAATAAAACATAATTCATTGTTCTCAGAAATCTAGCTTACTTGTTTCCATCTCAGAACCTTCTAAGCTCTATCAGCCATCTGAAGTATAAAATACTCATACTTTAATTATTGAATTCAATCTAGGTTTTAATTACTAGATTTTAGATTGTATCAGAGCCCTTGTCTGTATTTTATGGTACAACTCCCAAACATCTTTTAATAACCTGCTAAGCAGAGTAGTGATGATTTTCCCCCAAATACTTTCATCCTCTTAAGTATATGGGCCGACGGGGAGAAACATTATTTTTATCACTTAAATCTATTAGGGCAGTAATTTATTACACTCATTGTTACATATTCTTTGGTGGATGTGGTAGACATTGTTTGCCGGTAAGAGATTGATACCGAAACTTTCATAATCCCATATGGGGAACCTCGATGACGTTATTTGAGACTACATAATTGCGACATATGCGTTGATTTAATGAGAGAAAATCCGTTAGTATTTGTAATGAATGATAGAGGATTAATGTGATAGTTTAAAATTATTAAAATTTAATATTTTTATGTAATAGTAGTTTAATTTTCCCCTAGTAAATTCTCTAGCATTTGAAATTTAAAACAAGAGCTTCTTTGCTATACGAAATGTTTCCTCTCAGTAATAGCATAGCATTGTGACAAAATATACCTATTATCAGATTTCTTTTAGATTTCACCACTTAAAGACCCGCTAGTCTCATCTCATAAGCTTTAAACTTCCTTACACTGCAACACGTAATCACCGGATAGATAAAATAACTGTTAAAATGGTGACTATGAAAATAACTAATGAATTTTTAAAATACTTTAATTGAGAGAAAATACATATTATGCAAACAGAATATTTTCGTGACGATAAAACAGCATGATACTCGTATTTTGATAAACGAAAGTAACACTTATGTGTAACAAGAAATGAGACGTTTCTTTCATAAAAGGATATGGTAAGGAGCTCACTGGGTATCACTACAATCTGATACATAATTGAGAATTATTACAATGAAATTCTCTCTGACATTCGTTTGAACACCCCTTGGAGCGTGGCGAAATGAAGATGAATAAGGGGCTCTTCATAAAGGCATTTATATGACACTCTAAATGACAAATGAACCTTGAAGGCTGCCCTCAGTCGATAACTTGTAATATTCGAGTTTTCCATTTGCTAAAATGTGAAACGCGTTCTCCTCACTAAGAAATAATATTTCCTTACTGGAAAAGACTATTCTAATTCATCTTACATAGTAATCGTATAACTGTTACTAGAACGTAAATATATTATCCTATAAGCATTCAAAAACCCATAATACCATAAAACATACGATATGTTGATTAGGGTTGATTTAATACTGTTATTCAGAATAGTAACATTTTTCTCAATTATAAAAGTATATGTATATGTTACAATGTTTTTTAATTGTTCGATTCCATTTCATTTATTAAACCATATTTTTTTTTATTCCGAACACAGTCAAATCCCTTAGAAAGACCACATAGCACGCTCGCTATGCAGTGATAGTTCATTATAAAATATGTAATTAGGCTTACGAAAGGAGTGAGTGTTCAACACAGTTAAATCCCTTAGAAAGACCACATAACATGGTCGCTATGCAGTGATAGTTCATTATAAAATATGTAATTAGGCTTACGAAAGGAGTGAGTGTTCAACACAGTTAAATCCCTTAGAAAGACCACATAACACGGTCGCTATGCAGTGATAGTTCATTATAAAATATGTAATTAGGCTTACGAAAGGAGTGAGTGTTCAACACAGTTAAATCCCTTAGAAAGACCACATAACACGGTCGCTATGCAGTGATAGTTCATTATAAAATATGTAATTAGGCTTACGAAAGGAGTGAGTGTTCAACACAGTTAAATCCCTTAGAAAGACCACATAACACGGTCGCTATGCAGTGATAGTTCATTATAAAATATGTAATTAGGCTTACGAAAGGAGTGAGTGTTCAACACAGTTAAATCCCTTAGAAAGACCACATAACACGGTCGCTATGCAGTGATAGTTCATTATAAAATATGTAATTAGGCTTACGAAAGGAGTGAGTGTTCAACACAGTTAAATCCCTTATAAAGACTACATAGCACGGTCGCTATGCAGTGATAGTTCATTATAAAATACATAATTTGGCTTACAGTACCTACATTTATAACATAATGAAATTTGAAAAAATTTTAAAAAAAGTGGATCAATAAGATAATAGATTACATTCCTATACTTCCTTTTCTTATCAGAACAATTCTCAATTTTATGTTACATGAACCCAACTTATATTGTGGTTGTATTGGTCATTGTTACACGTTTAGGTCAAAATCCTATCCATGCAATATAACACTTATGTCAACCAAGGCTCTGTATCATTGTTCTATCCAACAGAGCCGCATAAAGTAATTTCACTTAACTAGTTATTCATGATTTTATTATAATACAATTTCAGGTAGAAAATTAATTATTGCGTTTTTTTTTAAATTTTACACACAACTCAGTTATATTTTGGGAAATGTGTAAAATTTAAGTTATAAAGCATTAAAACTCTAAAAAATTTCAGTATTTTATTCAGTCAGTATCTCTAAATAAAATCCAACCAATTGCAGATTATCAAATTTTATATAAGAATCAAATTTTAACAACTTCCCCAAGATCCCGGCCTACACCAAGAGCTTAAATATAAACAGAATTAAGACTTTGTGGTGTGCACCTAGAGATCCTCTTCGACTGACTGCAAACTCCATGTTCCTATAAACTTGTATTTTTATTAACTTAGTCAACCCAGTTGATAATAATGGTGACCTGTGAATGTCAGAATTAAATAAAATTGTTCACATACATGATGGTATCGTTCTGAGAAGGTGCAATGTTCAGAGCGTGTATTCTGTGCAACGGCATTGCACTTGTTAGAATCTCTTTATTATAGGCTGGAGTTTTTTTTTTTTTTTTTTTTTTTTTTTTTTTTTTTTTTTTTTTTTCAAAAAACCTACAATTTTTTTGATCATAACTAGAGCTAATTTCTCGCCACATATTGAGAACAGATTCCAATCACCATAAAGTAGTGTTATGTTTTGTAACCTAACAATGCATGATGTGTAAAAACCAATACTCTTTTCAAAACTTCCATCATCAATATTAAATTGACAAAGAAGTAATTAGATGGATTACCCATTCTGATGTTTCTATTGAGCGCCTAAAGGCAGAAATATGAAATAATTCTGAGGGAAAGGAAAGCTGCAGTAGATATGGTTCAGTACTCTTTTACAACATTTCATACATCATGTTTCCACATATAAAATTATGGATGTATCAAATACCAAAAATTTGTATAAGGTCAATTGGAATAGAGTCATAACTTCATCTAAAATTTAGCCAAATTTAACTAATCTATAATCTAAAGAATAAAATATAGGTCGTTGATGCAGTGTCACAAAGAAGCAAATTAGTAACATCTTAAAGCAATGGTGTTAGTGGTACGATAGTCGTTTGATGTGTTCCTTTAATGACACTTAATAAATTATGTGTACTGTACATATTATTGAAGAAAATGCTACATTTAACAATCTGTGAAAATAAAAAAAAAAACATTTTTACATATGTCATTACTTTTGTTTAGCTTCTTTGCATCGCATGACACATATGGCTGTATATGCCAAAACTTAAACTTTAGTATACATTTGGCCTAATAATGCATTCCATTTACATAAAACCAAGTGAATAAATAAACCTAAGGTCCCTCGGTTATATTAAGAAGAGGGTAAGGCCGTGGCCATAAGATCATGCATACGATTACACAATTAATAATAATATTTATATTGACTTTAATTTAGGAAGTTATATTTTAAATTATATACATCTATATATAAAATATGTTAAATTATATATATATATATATATATATATATATATATATATATATATATATATATATATATACATCTACCTTTATAAAACGACAAGATCATATATGCTTTGGCTAACAGCGGCATATGTAATCTCCACAGCTGATGTGAGTTCTCCAAGGACTTGTGTTCACAAAGCTGTTATCGTTATTAAAGCCACCGTATATCTACAATGAGCTTCTGAATACTAGTTTTACATTAATTAAATCGATATAATATGTTAGACTAAACAAATTTAGGGTCATATTTTGTTCATAAAAATAGTGTATGTTTGCTTATAGGTTGTAGTTTGAATTTGTTTTAACACACCTATAAGTACTTTTAGACGTTGTACAATGCTTTTGATAATAATTCTTCAAAGTACAAACTAATTATGAGGTAAATTTATTCAACGAAACAAACTTCAAGTTACTTTGTTGTATATCCTTTGGTATTATACCAATATCCAACTTTGAACGTATTTGATCGTACTATAGTAATTTATTTATTTCACTTTTTGTTAATTTTAAAACTACGTACTTTTATATGAAATCATCTACACATATTAACTTTATCACAAGAAGGTCTTTTTTACTAAATTATAGTATTAGGGTATACATTTCTCTTTATTATATTTTCCATAGTGGCGTAGAATTATATTTGCTAATTCTAATGATCGTTCAAAATCCGAGGAATAATGCTGTTCAGTAAATTGAGTAAAACATTGTTTTTTTGAAAATTTGAATATTTAAGTAAAGAGCATAGTTCGAAATGAGAAGTATCAAACAGCAAAACTGTATGTAAAAGAGTGACAAGTTATCATAGCTTTTAAAGCACATTAAAACAAAATTTTTACATTCTACATGTAAAGCTTCTTTAAATTTTAATTTTAATATGTTGATCTAATGTTTAAAAAATAATTCCTTAACAAATATAGATAGGTTTTTACATTTATAGCTCAAATTAAGTTGACTATCGAAAAAAATGCATTTTAAATTTAGTAGAATAATTAACTAACTTAGATTTTCAGGATTTTCCCAATACAGATTATCCAGATAAGGACAAATTATCACTGTTTGTAACAATCTATTATGAAGTTGCTAAAACAAGAAGGCAAGAAATGTGATTAGTCAAGGGGTCAGTCTCTGCAGCAGACGGTGTGCCCTTGCAGCAAGATTAATAGATTAGAGCGGGACTAAATCTCTCACTTGAACCAATACTTATTTTTAATGACTAACGTTATTAAATAATGTCTTCAAGAACATGTTGGCAAATTCTTTTATCCACAATAATTCAGGTCAAATACAACAAATACATTTTTTAATACTTGCTAACTTCCATATAAAATACGAGACTTATCTTAGCCCTATGCACACGGTTGAATAAATTTGACGTAAGGTGTTTTATGGAAATAATATTACAGTATAAATTCCATATTTATAACTATCGTTTTTTTACAATAAGTAATATCGTACTAAATGCTGTTAATGGAAAACTGTTCAGACCCACTTGTAAAGTGTTATTAACTTGCCGTCGAACCCGTGACCCTCTCCGTTAGAGAACAACAGTCGTATACCTATGCTATGATAAATGATTGTCTAGTTTAAATGATTACTGAATGTACTCTGTTTGATGTGTCACATCATATAAATTCTATACAACAAATTTAACGCTCAATTAAAAGTGCCTAATTCTAATGACTTGTTTATTATTTTCGTAATTTGTATCATATACCCGTATATAGATAATAGCACAGAAAATAAGCATATTTAGTAGTTGAAATATCAATTTTTAAAAGGTGATTTCAGGCTACCAAAATAATGAGAGAAATGCCGGCTCTTTTATACAAACACAATTCTCTCTAAAAGAATATTTTCTGGTTTGTTCACGGTAGCTGACAAATTGTAGTCAATGAGATGCTTATCAGCGGAGTAGTAGAGTCTGTCTTCATATGTCACTGGCGATCATTCAGACTCCTTTCCTTTCTTTATATACTTGTATGAAAGAAAATTTAATGTTCCCGTTTCGTTTCAAATGATTATAATTTTAAGTTTAGTAATATATGAAAAAAACTTTAATATTTTTAAATCACTCCTTAAAAACAATGCTGGTTATTGGTGAAATTAAGATTTTTGTAGATTTATTTAAATAGCCTATTTGTTATAATTGAATAACATTTTTTTCTCCCAAATTTGTATTCCTTTAACTTTAGAAAACAAAATTTGCGCATCGTTATCATTTATATATAGAATTTACGGTAAACTTTACATTTAACTATGCAACTTATGCAAAAATACCAATCCTTACACCTATTCTTCTTAAAAAAGGTTATTATAATTACAAAGGAACGGTTATGTTTGAATTGGATGTATATTTTTAATAATTGTTTAGGTAATGTTTTAATAATGATTATGTATAAAGTATTACTCATTACACACATGAAATTCAGTACAACTGTACAAATCATGAACTCTTTACCCTAGAGGATCTTTACGTACTTTCGCATTTGAACATTTAGTGATAAGATGTCTAGTTTTTAAATTTGTTAATAGGCTCTTATTTAACAGATTTTATTCAAAACTTATGCACTTTCTCAGTAGTTAAGTATTTCTTAAGAACATTTTCACCACACTAAGTTATTTTATACAGTGCATTTTGTTATTCACTTGTCTATAAAAGAAATGTAGTATTAAGTAATAAAATTATATGAAAACACATTGAGTAAACCATTAACTGAATAAAAGTAAATCAATCACAGACTATACAATGTCGTGTGGAAGAAAGAAATAGGGGACATGACGTACAGGGTACTAATTCATGATTTATATAGATTCAGACTGAAATTGAATGATTTCTTTAATCATTGCTTGTTAAAACATTTACACGATCATGTTTATTTTGAGTTGTGCAACACCAAACGCGTTTTATAACAGAATTATCTTTGTGTAAATTAAATTAAGAAGCTAGGTAAGATGTCTAACACACTTTTATAAAATCTTGGCGAGGATACTTGCAAGGGTGATAGGCCTGAAACTAATGAACTGGTTTTTTGGCCTATATATATATATATATATATATATATATATATATATATATATATATATATATATATTATATATAATATATTATTATATATATATATATTAAACATACATATAATATTTAATATAATTATATATATTATATATATATATATATATATATATATAAAATAACTCGGTATTATTTTGCAATTTCGAGAAATATTTGGGTAACGAGAACTTTTGTTACACATTTTTAATCCTCAAAATTAATCATAGTTGACATAATAGGAACTCTTAAGATTTTACTAATTTTAAAATTATGATTATAATTTAAGTATAATCACTGATTTAAACCAATGGTACAAAGATAAAGGGTTCAAGAAGAGATAACGTATCAAAGGACTTAACGATCTAAATAAACAACTTCGGTTCAATAAACAAAATAAATAATATAGCTATATATATATACATACATGTATACATACTCAATCAACCAACTAAAGTACCTAAGCAATATACAGATCTAGAAATGACTACATTTGTATGATTATAGTATCCTGATTCGATTGTTAATAACATAAATGTTTCAAATCTGTAGAGAATAAAATACTTCACCTATAATGCGATTCTTCATTTATTTAAACTACAATAATCAAATAAAGTAAAAATAAACTTTAAGTTTAAACGAAAACCGCCTACCTACTCAAACTTGGACAAAATTAGGATGTAACTTTATTCTTCGAAATGAATATTTTTTTAGAATTTTTGATGGAAGTGAAATAAATATTAAATTTGTTTTACAAAATAATTATAATAAATCAAGAAAAGACGTTATAGCTTAATTATAATAAGCTATCATAAACGTGGTACAATGCATTTAACTGTTCCGTATGCTCTCTCAACTCAAATATAAATTACAAATCATGTTTCATTAGTAATTACCAGTAAAGAACGTTTTACATGTGTTTAAAAAAACTGAAAATCCATGTTTTTCAATTGTAGGGTTTCACAGCTACCAACATACTGTAAAGTATTGTGTACAGTATTTTGGCACGCTTATTATATAGCTATATAATGAATAGTGGTTAATAAATCCAAATATTTTACCTACTCTAATTCTCATGCTGCATAATATTGAAAAGTAGGCTATTTATATTATAGGATTTCTTAAGTTTTGGCAGATTTAAAGGAAGAGAGGCAATAAAATGCCATCGTTATAACGATATTGTGCAATTGAAACTTCGAAATCATGAATGCTAGTCGATACTGATATTGCATTATGACAGCCATAAATAGAGGTATAAAGTCTACCTGTATCCTGAGAGTGGCAGAAGAAATGTAATAATTTAATTTCTATGATGACTGATAGATGTATAAATGTTCCCGAGTGAAAATAGGATGCATATTAAAAAACGTGTCATTGCGTTTGTATCATGACTAATGGTCCTGGTATAATCAATTAAGGTGTAATGGAATGTAAATGGTGGTCTGTTATCTGACAGTCCATGTTTCAATCCGAAATTGGAAAATGGGCATTAATGTGCAGCTGATATAAATGAAAACATGGAATAACATTCCACGATTATTGCAAAACATTAAACACTGCAAAATATTTTTTGTGGAATTTTAATAATTAAGGACTAACTTAGATAGGAAATTGTTCGCCTGGGGATTTATAATTTTTGTGTGAATAATGTTAATAGTTGTGTTACGGATTATGACAAACCCTTTCAATAAATTAATACAAAAGTATATGCTGTAACATATTTGAGCGAATAATGTTTTACAAATGTATCTAAAGAAATGTCACAGTTAAAAGTTAAACAGGGTGATTTTCAAATCCGTTCAGTGAATATTAAACAATGTACAAAAATACTTCTATAAATATTTGTATATTATCTAGTAAAAGTATGTGATATGTAGTACTGTGGTATGTATAAATCGTTCTTTCAATGATAAGTTGGTGTTGGGATTATATCATATGGCAAATACTCATTTTTAACTTATGGTACAAACATACTGGGTTTTCGCAATCATTAGTTCCCAGACAGCGAGACTTGAAGTATGGATCTAAAAGATTTTACAGAAAATTAGAGGCGCATACACTTTAAACCAAAGAAGTAATTTTACAATTGTTTATTTGGGACTAAATACTAAATAAGATATACACTTGAATCCATCTTTAGAGTATTATCATCTGATATCAATATTCATGAAGTATTCTTTGATATCTTGGGTACATAGTTTAAGACTAAAATCTGTTAAATTATTGTAAAATTTAATCCATATAAATAGCTATCTTGCTTATCGTTTGGCCATCTACTACCAGACATAATACGGTTTTATAAAACAGAGAAAAGCTATTCAATATATGTTTGTAAATTTTTAAGAGTTAATTTTGTGGTACCATGAAATTATATATTATATATACTACTATAAAAATATTACGTACAATAATTTTTTGGTATCCCAAAATAGCACAGGAATCAAAAGTTATTAAACAGTTTTAATAGAATATGAAAATTACAATTAATTATTGGTTTAGGAAGCTACAATTCAGTCACTTCGAGTTTTAAAACACTATGAAGATATATAGGTGATAGCTTTGAAAGTCAATCCGTAAGTCATAAAAAAAGTATTAAATAGAACTTGGTTTATGATTTTTGTAATGTCATGGTAATTATCTTAACTTAGTCACAACAATTGTGTTGAAGATCCAACTAAATTACCCACCATTAGCAGTGACATTTATACTCAGAAATTATGATTTCAGTGCAATGGGTGTCACCCGTAATACATGATACCACGGTAACATCGACACTCAATTATTGTCAGTTAAATGCATGTTAACTGGATAGTAATTGCCTCTTGTGGAATACAGTCTTGCACAGAAATCAACATCTCTCTCGGTTATTACCAAATGTAACACAGTCGATGTAACTGATTCACTTATTCTTCAAATATTCGTCTGAAAAACGTGTTATACAATTAAGAATTGTCTGTGATTAACAGTGGTATCATAATGGAATTAATTTCTTTCTATTATTATCAAACATAAACCTTTTAGTACAATTCTGAGCTTAATGTCTATTGCCGGTTCTGTTATTATGCCTGTAAATCTGTTTTGAGCTTCTAAAAGGTATCTACGTCTGAACTACCAAGATTTCTCAAGATGTTATTAATTGACTTTTTTATCGTAAATTTATATGCAGTATACGAGTATATAAATCACGGACACATGCAAACTGATTACTATCACAGCATTATATCAAGTACAGAGAGGTCTAGTTTACACTAGAAAACTTTAAAAATGTGCAAGAGTTTGGGAATTATACCATTGCATTTAATACTAAAAGGACTTTGCGCTGGTTCCACATTGATTGAATATTCAGTATGAAAAACGTTGATGGTAAGAGCCGCTTTCTTTATAGATAAAAGTTTTAGATCCACCACGAGCTGGGATGGTGAGAACTATCCCAATCATTTCAGTAAAAAGTAAAGGCTAGTTCTATTTCCAAACTTCAAACCTAATTAAATTTTGATAAAACTTTATGCCTATATAGTCAAGAATGGGTTCTATGATTCAAGGTACGGAATTTGGCTGAGCGTAATTCAAACCTATCACTCATTAGGCTGAGTTGATTTCTATTTTATCTGCAGGAAGAGAAAGTCAAAACTTTTTTTCTGTATGACTTCCTGTCTCTCTATCTGTTGTATAAATCCCGAAAATGAAATGAGATTTTAAATTTTACAAACAACCACAGCGAAGCCTGTTACACATATTGTTTGGCTTAGTTTTACCTTGTTTAAATACTTAACTAAACCCGCATCATAGAAGGTATATTCTGTAATCAGCACAAGGTTCAAATTATTAATATTTCAGAAACTGAGAGCCTGGTTTTGTATGAAATCAAGAGAGAAATTTCAGCAAAGAAACAAATTCATTGTTAGCCACGACATTTTTGATAGAGGAAAAATATAAATTATATGTTTAGTTATTTTTCTCAACCTTAAAAACTTAAAACCTATCAGACAGATAAATATTTATAATAAGACTTGTTATTAAATCATATACAAACCCTTACAATGGGTCTTTTCAATCTCAATATATAGTTAGTTACCTTACAGTAGTATAGTTATTACATATTACGAACGGTGAATGTAATATTCCCTATAGGGAGAACTGTTTTTACCATGTAAACTATCAAAGGTTTTTTTCTTCACGTTTTTAATACTTATGACCCGTTTTATCAACTTCAATTGGTCGTTACTACCGAAAGTTGATTTAAGTTTGAAAGTGACGTGATACATCTCGAGTTGGTGTAACTGTAAGTAGTACATGTTGGACACGTTGTCACTAACTCCAGAAATAGTCTTGGCTGGGCATCGGACAGGTTAGCGCAGTGACATGAAACACGCTATCTGTGCATCGCTGCTGAGCCGTTGCCGCTATCAACATTTCAGGAACTAATTTCCCTCTAACCACCGCTTGCTACAGCCGTCCAGCACTGTCTTTTAGACTCCATCACGGCCGCTTACTGCTGCGCCTATAAGTTTGTTGCCGCAATATATTATTATTGTAACTGAGCATGTAATATACAGAAGGCACTTCCACACCGCACGGAACAAACTATCATTTATCTGCAATACCTGTATGTCTTTGTAGTTTTAAATAGAATGTAAGTATTGTTTAATTTATTTAGTACTTGTAAAATTTTATCACTCTGTTTTTAATTTTTTATCGGATCGTAAATTTGTTGGTAATATTAAAGTACATATTTTAATTGTTGTTATCTAGTTATTATATGTTTTTTTTTGTAATTATTTAAAAACAGTTCTAAATTGCTAATTTATCTAATTTAAAATTTTTTATTTTTACAATGGCAAAGTTGATTAGAGGAAGAGGTCTGTTGAATTGCATAGACGGTTTGTATTTTCTTGACCAAGACGTCATTGAAATAGATTCCGGGTTTTTCACTGAACTTAAGAAGACATATGGTGACAAAGCAGTTAAATTGTTAATTCCACATGTAAGCTAGCTCATTTTAAAGGTTAATGATACTGTAGATGTAAAATATGCAGCGCTTTTCATACTGAGTTTGCCGGATTACAAAAATAACTTCAAACAGCTGCGTTCAAATTTAATAAATTGAACACGAGTTACAGAAATAAATGTGAAGAGTGCCACTCGATAGAAGACGACTTTCAAAATTAAACTGAGGGAGTGTAAGCAAAAGAGTATAATTTTAAGAAACAGATTTGACTTGGCAGATAGTACTTTAAGTAGCCGTACGACAGTGTCGATTTCCAACGTCAAAAATTTACCAACCTTTTTTCATAAAATCTTTTTTCGTAACATGATGTTGATTATCGATTCTCGTAACACATGCACAGTGTATTCTTGGTCAGGGAATTCAATTCGAATGTTGCCTTGGACGTAGAGTGCTCATTTTGTGAAGGCGAACTGTTCAATTGGAAGACGGGACTTTGCTCGTGACGGGAGATACCTCAACAGGAGGGGTGCTTCACGCCTCACTACCCTGTTGAGTCTACGTTCAATGCGACGCTGCAGTAGCCTGGGGATGGTCCCGCAGGTGAGCACACAGCACAGCCGGTCCCGGTGCCACCAGCTAGTAAATTGACATTAAAATATCTTTATTGTAGTTTAAAATAATATCTATTGCATTGCAAAAGTCAGGGCACTAATTATTAGGCTGGAGGCTAGAGAGTTGTGGCACCATTAACGCTTATAGTATTACATATCACAGAGGATTAAAAATAACCGATCAAAGGCTTGTTTATTGCAGCATGTATTGTAAAGGATAATAAAGAAATAACCAAGGTCATAAGATGTAGAGATTGCTCCCAGTTTTATATCATCACTCAGTAGCATGGCAACTTTTCCTTCTATCTGACTTGGAGTGTAAAGTATTCTTTTCTGTTCGACTATCTGTCTGTTCAAATGGTATGAGAGTTAAATAAGAGTTTTATGAATTTCAGACTTTAAACTGTGCATGCATTACCAGAAAAATCTGTTATGCAATATATGGTGTGTATTATTATTGTAATATATAATAGTAACAGGAATAAACTAATAATAAAATGGTTTACGAAGATCCATACAATTATAATATAGCTGTGCTAAATATTGAAAAGCAAGAGTGTGACTTTAAAAGTTGAAAATTAAGGAATTAATCCTTAAGTAATTTGTTCACGTACATGCATTTTCATTGTTACACTCTTGCTTCATATATGACAAGCCAAAAACCGGCGTATAATGACTACGCCCAGATTACAAACAATTACAATATGAAGCTTAAGGCAAATTACAAATAAAAATAAATTAAAATGTAGTAAATTAAAATGAATATCAATTAACTATTTTAAGTCTAATAAACTTGTAAGTGAGGTACAGTAATGCTAAAGCATTATGCCATGATGGAAGTTTCATAGCTTGTTCTTCATTGACAGTACGTGGTATCAAAGATGGTTAGATGAAATATTGTAATCTAATTTTAGCAAAAACTTTATCTTCGATAGTTTTTAAACTACACAGCCATATCTATTGTTTTAGTTACTAAACGGTGACATACTTCGCCACTCTCCTTCGATTGCCCAGCAAACTTCTCTGCTTCGTGTTTGTACTGTCCTCGATCAAACATGTGGCTGTTTGTTCTCTGTATTAATAGCCCTATATTTTCTTCTTTTACAATTTTATCTATCTGTGGAACCTTTATTCCAATAAAAGCTATCAATTTTCCACATGGATTACTTACATCAAATTTGTCTTGTAACGCCGACAAGAAAATACAGAAGCCTTTTCTCTTTTTTTTGTATGATTATTTATAGCATTTGACTAAACTAATTCCCTACCCATTTCGTTTAAAACATAGAAAATAACTGTAAAAGAAAACAATAACATTAAACTCTTTCAGTTAAGTTGTCATATGTTAATGAAATCTACCACTAAACTAAAAACATACTATACTTTTAATATCTATGTTAGAGGAACAATTTGAAGTAACAATACAGATTGTTTATTGAAATCAAAACACAGATATTAATATTTATAAATTATATCAACATGCTCCATTTAAGTTCATTGATTTATTGCAGTACTAACTTACCTTAAGGTAAGTATATTGGGTTTAATGTATTCTTATTTTATTTTAATTAAACCATAAATCTAATTTTTACCATGTAAAAATATTTATTGCAACAATTACAGTTGCTGTAAATTTTCTCGTTAACTATTAGTTCATGCTTTATTAAGAACTGTATGCATATAGTATGTTTACTATAATTTAAATATTAAAATCACACATTAATGAAGAAGACAACTAAAACCTTTTTTAGATCAAGTGTAACCTTTATAAAAAGTGAGTTAAAATGGTTGTCAGGCAATGTTTAACCTAAATAGTTGATTTATTTACTTTATTATAAATATACTCTACATCTAATTGATGAAAATGGAATTAATGTTCGACGTTAAATATAGAGTATATACACGTTCTATCAACATCGAAATTCAAAATTTTTCTTAAAATGTTTTGTTTTCATCCAAATTATTAATATATGTTTTAGTTTCATATTGATAGTAGATAATAAAAATGTTTCGAAAAGTTCGTTGAGGCTGAAGAATCAGCAATAAGCTATCGATTACATTTCAACGGCGGTTTATCGTAACTATGGAAATAGAAAGTTCCTTTCTATTTCTATTTTTTTTTATAATTCACTCTTTTATAAAATGTAACGTTTTTAGTACAACATTCAAGCATAATGTGGGTAAATAGTAATTTAACTTACAAGTTACATTTTATTCAAATGCAATATGGACGTTATAACACTAAATTGGGTTCTCGTTAACTATTAGTTCATGCTTTAATAAGAATTGCGTGCAAAAACAATACACAAGCAACCTTTTTTATACACTGAAATGTTAAATTGTTTGTGTCTATCGGTGCAAGCAGTAAGGTTTGTAATATATAGAATAATTTTATTATTTTTACCATTTAACCGAGGGTGCCGAATTAAAGCGAATAATATAATGTGTTACTATCGCACTATAGCTTATTACTGATTGCATCATTTTGATAGATATAATATTAAATAGCCAACATCATATACCATATATTAGTATTCTAGAGATTGTGCTTTACAATAATGTTCTTAGTAGATTGATATTCTTGACTTGTATTTGCTCAAAAGGATTCTTCTCAGAGTTACTTATATCTCGTGTGCTTTATAATTCAACTTTTGACTTTTTGGACCCGATGGTCTCAGGGTTCTCGGTATGTGTATCGCTTCCCTCTAGAAAACCACAACTTAATAACTTGCTTTGAAAATGTTGTTTACATAAACAAGCTTTGTCTGTAGACTTAAAATTCTCTTGACAATTTATTTGGGGATAAAAATAAGGTAATGCTTGATTTGTTATAAAACCAACATTTTCCATGCGTATTGGTTATTATTTTACATGGCTTCAAATACGTTGCTTAGTAGTTAACATCCTTAGATAATTCTTTGAAGATGCTAAGATAATTCTTTTCGTAAAATATCCATACTAAAATGTAAATATTATATTCTCCTTCTCTTCATTCTAGTTAATTTTATATAAGTAGGTATTTAGAATATTGCAAACGACGATAATTAAATTCCAAATTTTGTACAAATTATTATTTAAGAGGTTTGAATTTTTATTAATCGTTGTTTGTCCTATGTAGCCCAGGTATTTAGGACTTCCACTCGTTTAGATTACTAAGCAGTGAACCACAACTTTTTTCTTTCATTGTCCCTACCTCTCTTTTCTTGGGGCTAGGAATGGAAACAACTTAGAATGTTTATGGTTCATTTTCATTGTTTTTTCAAAATTTCGAGATTAAAAACTTTTTTTAACTAATGGTTGTATTATGCTCCAACTAAAAAGTATTGTATTATTTGACAAATGTCCCTATTTGTATTACGAGAGGTAATATAAATGAATACAGCCACCCTAGTCATTTCATTTTCAGCAAACTCAATAACAATGCTCAGTATACAACAGCTGTCTAAAGTTCACTACCCGCTTAATGTTCCCTGCTCTCTAGCAGTAAATATGCGGATGAAATGACTGATATACTGATATACTTAGAAAACATGTATTGCGTAGCTACCTGCTAGAGAGTACATTACTTCAACAATTACACATTCATTATTGTCTAACCTAATTCAATATGTAACTATCCAGATCCCACATCACCTAGGAATACTAAGGCGTATTAACGAACTGTAAATTTCCTCTTTCAATAGATATATACGTTTTGTAAGTATTTTTTTGTTTCTGCGCATAAACGGGCAGCATAACCTTTATTTAATTGAAATGATATAAAACTATAAACAGTTGCAGGTTCCGGTTTAAATTTACAAAATTTCCTAATGACAAGCGCTAGTTCGTTTATAAATATTATTTTTCAATACATGTCCACAACGTTACAATGTATTATAATAAATTTTACTTTACCAGACAATTAAGTTTTAATAGAAAACAAAAAACTTTAAATAAATAATCTACAATTAAAATGTGATATTTCACAGTGCATTCGAAGCACTTAAAATATAACTGCAATTCCACAACTCACAATAGAGCGTAATACGGTTGGAAAGCGAGGAAAATTTCAACTTAGTGTATTTAAGGAATAGTGTATAAAATTCAATCTATAAAAAACATACTTTAGCCTTATTTTTATGTTTCACTAAATTTTCGCACTGACTACTATAGAAGTTTATTACCTTATATAAATTTCATACATCATGATCCTATACATACATTACCAGTTGACGTTTATCGGGTAAATGTATAATCATAGTTTAAAGATTCATTATATAAATACTGATTGCTAAGGGATTTAATGTCAATAAATAACTAATGAGAATGATCGATAAAAAGTATGAGGTGTTTGACATAATAATAGATTATTCACTTTGACTGATGTTGATAAATATAATAGTACAATGTACGAGGGTTGTAGTTACGAATAAATATTTCTATTTAGAAATTTATGGGACCTATATAATTTTTAACTTTTATGCATGTCGTATACAATTATAACAAAAGTTCTATTCTTTTACCAGTATAATAGTAAACATAGCTTTTTAAGTAAACAAGACTTATCCGGAAATAGCTCATTTCTTTAGGCATAACATTTTAAATTAGACCTCTGTCATTTTATAAATCTAATAAATATACTTTGAAGAACGTTGACATTTTTGAACATCAGTGTATAAGAAACAGCAGAGTTTCAATACTTAATTTTAATTATTTTGGAGAAATCGGTTTAATTAAGATCAGATTTTAATCATAAACTGTTTAGATCACACATTATAGAGTTAAATCCTAGTGGTAGGCTATTATTAAAAAAAATCACAAACTTGGTTCATAATAATGCTGAGCATTGTTAAGCAGCGATTTTCGTTACATGATCCGTTGGTGCGATGACGATATAACAGCTTTACAAGCAACCACTATTTTTAATATGACAAGGCGAAATGTGACAACGTTTAATTTAAATTTAAAAGGTAAAATTTTCATTGAGAACTCTGTATGATATTAGCAAATTTAGTCAAATAAAATTCCAACTTAAAAAAGTAATTTAAATTTTTTGTAGACAATCCTGGATTTAAAAAAAGATTGATCTCAGTAATAAATTAAAACAATTACTCAACCAAGGTTTCCAAGTTGTATATAAAGTATGGAAATAATATGCGTATTATTAGTAGGCCTACATTTATAATTGTTTTACATTTCAATGGAATCTGATCCAAAACAGTGATCCTTTCTAATAAAATGAACTGTAAAAATTTTGTGCTAAATACATTACTTTTTTACATTATTCAAACGTCAAAACTCCTGTTATCCTGAAGAGGGAGGGTTTCTTCTTCCAATGTGGTATGATTTAGTTGGACAACTGTTTACATACTCCAATAACCTTAAAAACATACCAATTAGTTACACAATTTTCTTGTAGATATCCTATACATTTGCTATATTCAGTTACATACACAATCAATATTAAGTGAAACACGTCATGTTAATTATATACACGCAACGTTACGCTACTTAGCAACCATTCCATGGAATAGAACCGATATATCACGATCTTGTTAGCTCATCTTCTGAAGCTGAAAATGTGTTGAGGGCTTTTTAATAAGAGTATTGTTACTTATTAGATCATTTAGAAGTTTGTAAATTGTTGTTCAGCTATAAAATTCTGATTGACAGAGATTTAATAAAATTACGAAGAGATTTTAGGTTTGCTTTTTATGCACCCTGTTTTGTATTTATACTTCAGAACATGTAACCTGTCAAATGCGTTTAAAAATACATTAATATCAACCAAATTTCCGAGATGCTTTCCCCGAATTATAAACTGAGATGGCAAGAGTAATATTTTATCGCTAGTTATATTTGAAGCTTTTTTACTCGTATTTTGGCGAAACCTTTTGGTTTATTGAAGCTATTAAAGATTAAGCAAGGGGAAATATTAAGTATGAGAGGCAAAGCTATTTTAACCCATTCGTGACTGAATAAATTACTATAATTTTTGGACTACAGAACTGGATATTTTCCATGCTTTCGTGTAAGAACAGGTGCACATTGCATAACACTTAATGTATAACATGCTATGAATATTATACATTTACTCTAGTTATTCCTTGTTATTGTATGAACACAAAATGTTAGTTTTTTTTATATAAATATATTTACACCATTTACAAATTTTTAATATACATCTTTAGAATTTGGTTCGGGTGTGAAACACCTCAAAACATGTTCCCAGATGAAGTGGAACATGACACTTTTTACATTGGTAGACTGTTTCACTTCTTTTCCCCTGTGAGGCACAAACTTTACATTTTCTTGAGGGCTTGGCTTTGGTGGTTGGAGGTATCTTTTCAATAAAATGCCCCCAAAACTTTCCTTGAAGGCGCAGTGGTGATTCTCCACAAGCGGGAAGCCTACCAAAGGGTTACCTGAGCCCAACATGTTTCGTCACAGAAGTGATTAAACACATCTGATTCAGTGCAGTTTTCTCTTAACTACCTCGAAATGATAGGATTTATTCCATCATTGCCGGTAAAACGCATTGTACTAACAGTATTTGGTCCAACACTTCACGCAAAATCACAAGGCCTAGCCGGTGGGTTATCGTCACTTTCATTATCACTGCTGTCAACGTTTGTACCATCAGACATTTAATTATTTTCATGTATCATGTCATCTTGTTCGCTGTCACATTCCTCATCACCACTTCATCTAAAACATTAACAACGTAAGTCGCAAAATCATCTGAATTTACGAACACATCATTCCGGTCGCGAGACGCCATCTTGACTGTTTACAAACGAAAGAAAGCTGTTTTGCCAAGATGATTTGAGTCAATATCAGATGATTTTCAGCAACGAAGAAGAAGAAAAACATAGACTAGAATATTGAGAACAAAATATGCAGCAAATGTGAATGCCTCTGCGATCTATCGGCAATATATTCAACTACGTCGATGTAGTGTCTAGCGGACGGGCGCGGCCCGTCTTTAGCCGTTGGGCCGCGCGAAGTGAAGGACGGAAACTGCCCGTCCAATGTCTTGAATGGACATTAAAATTAATAATTAATAAATTAAATATATATATATAAAATAATAATAAAATTAATAGTATAATTTACTGAATATTTTTTTAACGTAATTGTTTAGTAAATTACGTATTCTATAATTGATAAAATCTACTTCATATAATTATAGTGAACTATTCCAAATAAACTTGAAGTCATACTAATACTAATATTCACGTTTAAATATGATATAATTATCTTTTTTATTTACATTTTTCAATATTTACATTTACTTCAACGATGAGTATAGGCTACATTGTATCGATAATCAATCCATAGATATTGGTTAGCAAAATTATGTCTTAAATATAAATTAATACAATAGTTTTTTATGGAACCAATAATTATTGGTTTTTGCCTTAAAATTAAAAAAAAACTATTGGGTCATTTGAATTCATAACATGCTTCACATATGAAAATACGGGAAATATTTGATGAAGCTCAAGAACATGTTACAAAAGTTTATGATTTAGATCACGAGTCTTAGATCTTAGATCTTCACCTTACATCTAAGAAAGTTCTCTTCTTGTTATAAAGTTGAACTTCAATCTGCTTCAGAGGTAAATGTTCCATGGTGGACTTTTTATTACTTCAATTTCGTATTCACGTGTAAGTTAACACTAACGAAATATATTTTGCAATTGACATCAGGTCGACATAATCGTGTAGCTGCAATATTAATCAGGTTAAAATTATGTTACATTATTGAAATTGTTCGGTTTATGTAATGCGTTCTAACCAATGCTATTATTTTTCGTTTTTATTTAATTCACTAGGAACATACTAATTGAGAACAAACTCATGACTTAATAATTCCTATTTAATTAATTTATTAATTGATTAATTCTTATTTTAATACTAGCAGTTTCCCAAGCCTTCGTACGTGGATTAGCATTTCTGGTTTGAGTTAATTATATTTCCTACGCCAAAGAAGGGACTTTCGAAATAAGAATAGGCCTATATGTTATCCACGTAACCTAATAATCTCTATGTAAATTATATGTGCAATCAGTTCCTTATAACCAGTTTCCTTATCATTTCTTATGTGTCAATCACGTAAGAACGTGATTGAGCAACGCACTCAGATAGAAACAGTTAAAATTTTATATTATTGAACTCATTTATTATTATTTTAAACAAATTAAATAAGTCAACATTTAACGTTATGTAATATTTAAATACTTACAAAAACGTGCTATAAAAAATGTTATTAATTCAAATTAACTTTGAATGTAAGATAACAGATTACCAACTAAACTATAAATCTGTATCAAAGATAGGACAAATATTTTTAAACTCCGTTTTTTAATGAATTATAAAGAATGAACTTTGGAGTATTTTCCAACAAAATATGCAAAGATTTGCACTCTTATTTAGGGCTTCGAATCGACTGGTGTGAATTTGCAAAGTAGTAAGTATTTTCCAAAACATAACTAATAATAGTCTGAAAATGAGAATAATATAGATTATTATTTAGTGTTATCGATAAACATTGTACTTGACGATCTGTTTTAATGATCTTAAACTGTCTAACCTTTCTTGTGTACATAAATAAAATTAAACTTTATTTTCAATCAGCATTGAAATGTATACTCCGTTAATGTAAAATGTATTATATAAAAAATAGGGTAATAAGTAAACTTAAAATTAAGGAAAATGTTATTAATCAGTTAAATAAAATATGTTAAACACCAGTGCAAATGTGATCATTTCGAAGGCATCTACAACATTCAAAATGTAAATAATAAAAACTGTGATTTCTTTTATAAATACTGTTGACATTGTGGAGGCAGGAATTTCTTGTGTAAAACAGGCAGGTATTATCCAAACTTAAGTAAGACCTCAATTGATAGTGAAGAATAAATACTGATTTTCAAAAATAAAATATATAATAATAAAGGTTATAAAAATTCAATAATGGCAAGCTTATAACCAAACAAAATAATAAAAAAAGTATTAAATAATTAAAGAGAATACAAACAAAATTAACCAAATATATGTTTTAAATGCCTATTACTTGCTGCATTTTAATTATAAATGAAACAGTGCTATAATTAGGTTTAATTCTCTAATAATAGTGTGTTTTATTTTTAAATGAAAGAGTATCACAGCAAATTATTAACAGAACATGTTTAATCTCGAAGCAATATTTGAAACAATGGCTAACCAGACATAACATCTGGTACCGTTAAAAAGAATCTATAATTAAATTCATACATTTAGGCATCTATAATAATTTCTGGTTGTGGCTGTCAAAATATTACATCGAAAACCTTAAACATCTTTTAAGGAGAATCTTCTAAAATAAATAAAACATTTTAATCAGTGCGCGCCTTCCATCTCGCATCTTAAAAAAACTATTAACATGTCATTGATGATTAGATGTTCACACGTTAACAAGAAAGATACATTTCTGGCTTATACCTAGGAGTTGAAAACCCCCAAGGCAGTCAATCCGTGCCCAGAACGTACTTTACGAACGAATTCGTTTTCTGTAAAACATAAACGAGGACGCAGCAAAGTCAAGTGAACTAGCAACTAACATGAATGTAATTGGTATATTTAAGGGAAATTCTCACACCCTCCAGCCATACCTGAAATATCGTCACTATTGGGGACAAGAAAATATGTTATTATATGTTTGGCCAATCGTAGAAGTTATTTGTTGGAAATCAGTCTACGTATCACGTGTTAAATATGTTTTTTTACTCATGACACAGTTAAATGAGTAAACGTTTTATATTTTATTATAGCACCTGTAAATGTTACAACTGTAACGAAACTGCAAGTTACTTCAACTAGGATCACTTTGATGGATCAGGTAATTAAACGTTAACGAAAAAATTGTTTATTAATATTAATGCTTGCCAGATCATCCTTATTAACGGACTGTATTATTAGGAAAATAATAACTTGAAATAAAACTCGTTGAAATACAAAATGATTAAATACATCTAAATTGCAGTAATGTAAGTAGTAATTTAATGAGCTATACAGGGTGTACATAAAGTCCTGCACAGTTATAATATTTTCGGAACGATAACAGATACATCAACAAGATTTGGTACATCAACACTACACCTAAAAATCTACTTTTTGAAGGAACTATCAGTTTTTTGTAATATCATGGGGACGTCCCGCAAGGAGTCAGAAGGAAATCTTACATAGGAGCATAGGTCAATATGCACATCATTTTAAAGGGCTTATCTAGCAGAGGTTAATTCCGCAAACCGCACTCAAAAAGATTGATCCAGTACAAAATGGCGGCTGTTCAAAGGTTTTACTTGGTTACATTTTATTAGTAGCCATAACCCCAGTAAAGCAAAACTGCAACCAAACGAATACTGCAGCTAAATACTACATTATGCTTGTCAGTTGTACAGAAGTGAATTATGACGATAGTTATCCTCAAGGGTCACAAATTTGGGCCCTAATATATTGATAACGGGGAAAACCTGATAACAGTAACAATAGAAAGCTCTTATCTTTGGGTCGCAGTTGGACTTTCCTATTAGCCAGTCTATTCATAGTAGGATATTCTAGTTTTCTTGTTTTAGTAGTGCTGTCCAACCCTTCTATCAGTGCGCTTTAGTACAAAAGAGTTTGTTGTATTGCTTGTAGTTCTTCAACTACACAATGTCGTTTGAGGAACGTGAACGCATAACACTTCGTATGGTTCGTAGGGGAAACAACAGACGATCACACGTGGAAGCATGCCATTTATTTAATGACTACTTTCACGAGAGGCAGCCAATTTCTAGAACAACTGTAGGGAGAACTGTTCAACGCTTTATGGAAACAGAAAGTGTTTCCGATCGTCCTAAGGTCAGGAAGGCCCGCTACTGCGACAACCGATGACAACTCTTTAGATGTATTGCAGTTATTTATTGGGAACCCGCAAGAGTCCCTACGCTCAGCAGCACAAACTCATGACGTCTGTTACAAAAATCCTGAAAGGGTCTAATTTTAAGTCTTATAAAGTTCATTTGGTGCACGAACTCAACGAAGATGATTTCGATCAACGTATAGAATTTTTTGAAACTATGATGGCCAAAATATATCGCAACGAAATTGATGTAAACAATATTGTGCTTTCAGACGAGTGTTCATTTATGCTGAATGGAAGCGTAAACAGGCACAATTGACGTTACTGGAGTAGCGAAAATCCTCACTGCATGCGGGAGGTACATACGCAGTATCCACTAAAAGGTGAATGTCTGGCTTGGTGTGATAGGTACCCAGTTGGTAGGTCCTTTCTTTATTGAAGGAAATTTAAATGCAATATCATACCAACGTTTGCTGGAAAATGAAATTACACCAGCACTTCCAAACATGTTTGGAGAACATTTGCAGAATATCTGGTTTCAACAGGACGGAGCACCCCCACACTACGGCATCGACGTAAGAGCCTATTTAAACACCGTTTTTTGGCAACGGTGGATCGGAAGGCGGGGGACTGTAGAATGGCCAGCGCGTTCACCAGATCTGTCTCCATTAGACTATTTTGTTTGAGGTAACCTTAAGGACAACGTCTACAAAACAAAGTCTCCAAATTTAAAGGAACTGAGACAAAGAATACTTCAAGAATGTCAGACGATTCCTCAAGTTACCCTGCAAAATTCTTTTAATAGTTTTTATGTGCGTATTTCTAACTGTCAAATAACCGGAGGTGAACAATTGGAACATTTACTCTGAAAACATTTGGTAAGTAAACATCCGGCATTTTGTACTGGGTTAATCTTGTTGATTGCGGTTTGCGGCATTAAACTCTGCTAGATAAGCCCTTTAAAATGATGTGCATATTGACCTATGCTCTTATTTAAGATTTTTTTCTGACTCCTTGCGGGACGTCCCCATGATATTACAGAAAACCGATAGTTCCTTCAAAAAGTAGATTTTTAGGTGTAATGTTGATGTACCAAATCTTGTTGAGGTATCTGTTATCGTTCAGAAAATATTATACCTGTGCAGGACTTTATTTATGTACACCCTGTATATATATATATATACTTTGTAGATAATTGCGTCGTCACCGGAAAGAATCTATCTTGGTATAGAAAATAATCTTAATGAGAACTGAATCAAATTAAATAAAACATATAAAAAGTACGAAAGAAAAATAACTGATATAAAATTTATACATATATATATATATAGCATTAACTCGCTACTCTCATCGATATTGAAATTACTTAAGTGATAATGCGTTTCATAGTGTTACGTTTAAAAATTTGGTATGTTCGCGATTATTCCAATTTGTTTAATGAATCAGTTATATCTAATTACCTAAATCTAAGTGTGCAAAAGTTATAAAGCTATATAAATAAAATACTACTCTTTTTCGTTTAGGTTATAAATCACACTGTAACACAGATTATCCTACTCAAAAGCTTCTCATTTATTTAACGTTAGTCAAGTATTGAAACAGAGATGCAGTGTTAAACCACAGAGTTAAACCGTACCCCGGCGGCATTGTCAATACTGTGCGGCAGTGAAAGTGCCTTGGGGAAATTATTAAGACTTAAGTTCCATTATCTGGCAGTCGTAATCTCTCGAGAGCGACGTCACACTTCCGTCCGTTCCTCATGTCGTTAAAATTCAGCTACACTGCCTCAGACAAATCCGACAACACGGATCTTTAGTTTTTGCAGAACTGTACATACTGAATCATTAAAAGTTATTTTTATTACTGCTTAAAACAAAAACATTGTAACAAATATATTGATTTTATTGCCAGAGTTTAAAAGTAGTATGTATGTTTTTTTAGTATGTTTTGCCTTAATTCTAAAATTATCACAAAAGAATTCAGGCACTAATATTAATTGCCAAATAATATTTAATAATACGGTAAGAGATTTTAAACTTTTAATGCCAATAGTATTTTGTCCTTGTTTGTTTATGTCTATGTTGTATTTTTATCATTAGTTGACGATTCTTTAACATTTGTAGATATATTCTTGGGTTTGTTTTAAGTGTATCACGCTAATAAATCTTTAATCTGAGATTTATTCTAATATCAGTTAATATTCTAACTTTATCTGTTCTTTCTTATTTTTTCTAACCTAATAAAAATAGTGTGTCTGAATATAAATTTTTTTATTTAAAAATATATACAATTTCTTTTGTAGATTTCAAGGAAAGTCAAACTGAAAGCTTATATAATGCTAATTTGATCTTTTCTCTAGACTATCAACGTACGATCGTACTTATTATATGTTAAATAAAGTTAATTAATTGTCACAATAACTGGCGACATCGAAGCATTCTTTACATGCCTTTTATGGGAGCATAAAATTGGAGAGAACATTTAATACTTGCATCAAAGCTGCAAGGTTTTTGGTATGCACATGCTGTAGATATGGAAGTAAATGGAAAATACTAAAAAGTATTTACTATTATTTATATGTATCATATAAACAATTAGTCTTTGAGAGGTTTTGTTCAGAATTTTCTTTTATACTATTGCAATTGATAAAAACAACTATACCAAATGTTTATAAAATTAATAGCCTAAACAGGTTTAAAATAGCAAGTTTCGAAATATTTTTATTTATTCATATTTGTTCGTATAAATTTAATGCATATTTTAGAACAAACAAAAGTATAACCTCAAAAAGAGAATACATTTATTGAATGCACTGTAGAGGAGCATCCCAGATATTAAAATCTTATAAAATTATGTTTTCTAGTTTAATTTTGATTCCATAAGAGATTTATTTTACAAATGGTGCTTGTTTCTAAAGAAATCGACTCTATGTCACTAAAATGTCATAAACAATAATTGGAAACGTAAACACATGAAATTTCACAGCCTTATACTGGTTATGCCGTCATAGTAAAATAAGATACCATTGAGCATTGCATCACTGATTCAGAACTCAACAATAGAATAGGAGGTTCTCTAAACCAACATAATAAGTTATGTGACAATGAGTTGTTGGAGATAAATTAAAAGAGTTAGTTAGGAAAAGCAGGATATGGTCAAATACTATTGTATTCGTGGTACTGATATCAGAATACATAAGTATATTCAGTTCCATATACTTATAGGTATAATAATAATGATGAAGCAAAAGTAAATTAGTAAAAAATATGTACATAGTCTAATGAGTCATTAGTTTACACATAAATAACTTACTGCTTGGGAAGAAAATTATGTTTTACGTTATAGTAAACTCAACAACATATTACGTTAAAAGAACAACAGTCCAACTTTTATTGAGTGAATGCATTTGCATCTATACGTTCCCTGTATGAACAAATTCCATATCGCTTATAAATGTTTTTGTATCTATACTTGATGTAATAATTATTATATTATGTATTTACGGAATGAATGAACGTTTATTCATATTGTTAAAAATTTATTGTATGTTGGAATTACTTAACTACAGAAAAAAATAACGCATTAAAATAAATCTGACTGGTTCACAAAAGCAAAACGTCTCTTTAAAGAATTTATCACAACAAGTAGAACGTGCTTTGTAAAAAACCACTGGGATATGAACAATGAAAGCTCCCCCAACGTCAGATACCGATGTTTGTTTAACGTACGATTATGTTATTTATAGATAAAAACACTCTTTTTTATCTTTTTATCACTTTGCTCTTGATTTTTGTTAGTACTAGTATAAAGTGTGACTGCTATCTGTATTGTATTGGCGTTGCCAATAGTCAATTTTAGGGTCGATGACAATGATCGTAACACTAGGACTTACTTAATTGGGAATTATAGATTTACAATAGAGTATTTATTAGCGTCTATTAATTTATTTATGCAAAATTACTATCTTGTATGTGCATTTATAACTTTAAATGTGTAATAATAACCCGAAAGAAAGTTTATTTAAAATTGGAAATATAATATACATAAAGATTTCATCCCAAGTACAATTATTATAATTTGAATATTTAACGGCAAAACAATATGCTTTGTCAATACTTTTTTATAAAAGGTCTTTAAGCAAATAAAGGGAACATGGTATTGCCTATCTCCTACATGTAATTTTGCATTTTAGAGTGCACTTTTCTCGAATACTAATAAAGGTAGGCTTTGGAAATTGTTATTCTGATTTTAATACCTTACGTATATAACGTACTAAAATTACGTTTTAAAGTTCAAACGTAATAATTTTATATTTAAAAAATTTAACTTTTTCTAAATGCCCAGTTTTAAAAATTCACCAGGTTTTATTTCTCATTTTTGATATTATAATCAACTATTACAGCTTATTTACATACATGTGATGGACAACTGGCAATATGTTTTTCGCTCTCTCATTTTGTTTGCTTTCTTTCTCAAAAAGTGCACCTAATTGGACAAAATTTTTATTTTTCAGGAAACAAGAATAAAGTAAAAAAACAATAGTATTATATGGTTTTAGGTAAATTTAATGTTTAAAACATGCCACGTTAATAGCCTCTATGCAATATGTTCTCTTCTTTCTTTCTTCTCTTTATGACATTTTGATGTTTTTTCTTTTCTCCTTTTCTTTCCACTTATTGAACGATTTTTCAGCCTCATGCACTCTTTTCCTATCGATCTACTGTAGACGTATGCTACACGGTTAACTTTGTTTTAGTCATAAGGACCTTTATGAAATGAAATAAAGGCATTACATCCACCAATTTTTACTTTAGTAATTAAAATTTGGTAACGGTTTTAGGAATTCAGTACCAAATAACTCAATTGAAGGACATGTTCTGGTTTTGAGTTCGTCCCAAAGTACACCTACTCAAAGAGTATTGTTTATAAAATCTTGAAAAAATTATTTCATACGTTTACCACCACTTAATGAAAAGAGTGGTTGTAGATGTACTTTTCCTTCATTACTTTTGTTGAAACCATAAAAACATAAAACCCCTATTTTTTCTTGCGTCTGTCTTTATAATTTCATTTTATTGGTTTATATTATCAGAAAAAACATGAGTGTGGTGTCAAAATGTTCAGATGAAAACCAATACGTCAAACATTTGTTTCTGCCAAATTGTCAACCTATTCAGTAATAAATAGCTGACGTCAAGCTCTTGACTCTTAAGAAATAAGCAGAACATTGCTTTTACGCAATCCAATAATACAAAATTTCAAATTTTAACCAATAATAAGCAGCTTTCAGTAATTTACGAAAATAGATCCAAAAATAGTACAATAATTTAAGAGTTTTAGAAAACTTTTCTCTAACGCCTTCCTTAATATTTAATGGTCATTGAGTTGATTTTATCTAAAGAGTAGAGCCCTTAGGGAGGACTCTTTTTAGTTCATAAACGTTAAAATATAAATACTTTTTTATTAACAAGTACATGAATAACCACTGGCAGAGTTTATTATAAACGTAACAGGAAAAATATTACAGAAATATATAAATATATTTACAAATTATATTTGAGGATTCATTTTCTATTTATTTCTTGTATGGTTACCAAACAATCTATATTATAATAGTATTTCTTTTAATTATAAGTAAACACTATAGTACATATTACTACATATTTTAAAATACAAACATAACGTACTATTAAAAATATAATAAGACATCCATTTCGTTATAAACCATGCTTTGACATTTGGTACATGATTATTATTCTTACGCTATGGAAAAGTTCTATATTACTTACAATTTTATCGATATGTTGCCACTATTATTTAGATTTTTTGTTTTATGTTGTTTTTTAATTTTATATCCAATATCATGTAATAGCTATGGCACAAATGATAAATCAATGGTATTTACATATTTTGTAAAAATTAATGGTATTAAATTAAACTTTAAATGAACAATGGAATGGGAGGAGCTTTTATGGATGGTTTTAAATCACGGGAAGAACCCAGTTATAAGAAATTGTTCATTATTCGATAAACAGTATCTGCTTTACCTGAGCTGGGGTAACTTAACTGCGTAACTGAGTCAGGAGAATGCTGTTACATGAACCTGTTACCTCGATACCGCCTTATTAAACGGCTGATGAACGACTTCTTCCTGCTCTTTTGCGTCTAAATTCCAGTTTCTTCTTATCTACATAAGAATACATGAGGGAAAAGTATAATTTAATAAAAAATCTTTTAACGTATAAGATGTATTTTAATATATAAATGTGAAAAGTCTTAACAACTAAAAGAAAAACGTACGTAAATTTTTTATTTAACTGAATAAATTCAAATGACTTTGTAACGTGTAACTGTAATTCTTATAGACTAATTACATTATCTATAGATTTGTAACTGTGCATAAAATATGGCTTATACATGATCCTAGGTGTGGCATCTTACACTTCCAGAAACTGTAGCTGATAGACCTAGACTTTCAAAAAACAAGTAGGACTACCTAATGTTAAACTTTAAATGGTTAGGAGCTGGAAATAGTTGAGACAGCCCACGAGCAAGGAACTCCCATTAACCATATCTTGTGGGAACTAGTATTGGATCCCGCTGATCTGCGAGCAATGCCTACAACCGCCTGGTTATACCCCGTATCTATGATATATTAAAGACCTGTGCCTGCATTTCTAAAGACCCCCATCTCATATTTTACTAACACCTGCAATACTTAACGGGTCTTAACTGGGTGTATTACCATGTTATGATTTCTAACACCCCTACCTTCAAGTATGCATACGCCTACAGCCACCCACCTCTTTGTTACCCGGGAGTCTTAAGGCCCCCACCAGCACACTGCCATGGCCATACTTTTCATATTATGTCCTATTCTCCTAGCTATGTGTAATGCCTATACACGGCTTTTTGATCGCCTACCGACTGGTATCACCAAAGCCCTTCAGCCGACTATACATTCCAGTTTCTTGTATAAGTTTTGTGTTTGGCAAGTTCTGTTTGAAATTTATTGCTGATAAATCATGTGACATCTTTAAAGACAGAACTAAAACCTTTTATAATCATCCGGTGAATCTGTTCGTGGTGTTTGTGATGGTGGTGAGAAAAAACAAATATATGTGTGATGGCCCCAAACGGCAAAGTTGTTGACTTCCAGTTCTTGCTCATAGATTTTCTCGAACAATCTTAATTTATCCCAAAGCTGATTTTTGTGAGCCACAACATTTATTCTTTAGAATTGGACGATTTGAAATTTATTGATTCAAAAACCTATTTTCATGTCGCCCTTTCGGCACTTCCAAATGCCTTCGACATACCCCCAGAGAACACAACAGATTTCTTCATTTGTGTATTGAACACAATGGCAAACCAAAATTATGTAGGCACAATCCCATCCAGGGAATACTACTGACCTGAATCCCAGTTTTATAAATGCCAACATTTTCACAATGACAAACTTAACCAACACGAATTTTACAGCTTTCAAAAAGAGTTAGTTAAGTACTGTATTTTTTAGGTGAACATTATGGGAAAAGTGAGCATTTAATATAGATATATATTTTTCAAACAGTGCAATAAAAATATGAAATTAGACAGATCTTTCTAAAACTAAACACCATCGATCTGATTTCAAATAATGGATAGCGCTTGGTTGATGAAGGAGCAGAGAACTCAACATTGAGAAGCGTACAGATGATGGGTCCGATAAGAGGGTTAATTTGGGTATCGTCCTTAGACTCAGTCTAGAAACATTGTTAAGAAGAGTGTAAGATTTAATACCACATGTTAAGACTAAAGTTCACATCACTTTTCCATTGTCTTAAGAGAGTGGTCTCTAGATTTGCAGACTAACTTTTATAATAAACTAGCAGTTGCCCGCGGCTTCGCACGCAATTTCCCATTGAAAATAGTACACTATATTCACTTATTCTTTTTCTATCCCTCTTGGGCGCATTATGAAGGTATGTAAAATATTCCTGCCTCTATCTTTCGTGGTTTTTGCTAGGTGTTGATAAATTATTCAGAAAAATTAATGTATATGGATGAATCTCGATAAACTAATTAGGTTATAAAGAATCAAATTCGGTCTGTTAAAATTAATTTTCTGTCTAAGATATTTCCAGTATTATTTGGGAGTGTGCCTTCAAGAAAATGTATCAAAGAAACCCGATTTCGATCATAAAGTGTCTTCTTTCGGCTCTTTTCATTTACTTTCGATGTAACCAAATTGGATTACCTAATGTGCAAACATTCACGGATTTGTACAATGAGCTTATTTTCATAATAGCGTTTAATAGTATTTTCATTGCACTAGATAGTTTATTTATCATTGGTGCAATCTGAATTTAAAATTAGGCAATGACGTCTTCTATGCAACCTGCATTACACTACTGATCAAACACTTAACAATAACAATTTTTCAAAATTTGAATGTAAACAAATGTTTCTGCCTCTTTGATGAACTTCAGCTGAAATTATTAACAGCTGTTACGTACCAGTTCGTTTTGTATTACGTGTCGTAGCGCAGTCTGTCGGATCCAATATAAAACACTCCAACATAAACAACAATTTATAATTAAGAAATTAATTAAATAACCAATTTAAATTGGACGAAATTGGGAATCTAAACCATTCTCGAATTCAACTGAAAACACACAAAAAATTTCATCAAAAAAGGTCCAATAGTTTCTGAGTCAAAAAGGACAAACACAAAAATATTCACACAAATATATAGATATATAAATAATACAGCCTCGCCTATCGAATACGTAGCAGTTGAACATCAAGGTATTGATAATTAAGGTTGTATCTCTTTCATAGCAGCATCTGAATTAACCTCTTACGATTTGATGGTGCTATTGAGAAAACATTTTATAATGTTCAAACCGTGGCAGACCCATTACTTGTAACAGTACCTGTGGTAAGAATGCGAAACAATTCCGTCAATAACTTACGAAAGTATTTCTTCATGTTTAATTTGGTAATGAGGTTCGACCTTGACTTTTATCAATCTGTGCTGGTCGTCTCATAGCGGGACCTAAAAAATCAGCTAGGAAGTACCATTTTTATGGAAAGGCTATCACCTGAGAGTGGGAAGGCTGGGGCTCTTTCCACACTTGGATAGGCCTACTGAGGAAGGAGCCACGTGAAAATCTCCTACAAAGCCTAAGACTTGACCGCATGGGTTGTAGTGGAATGATGGTCATATGAGTGATTGCTTAACTATACAAAATTCACATATTCAACCTCTACGGTATTATATGTCCTTATATTATCTGGTATTATCGTAACACTTATAAACTTTCGTTTACTTATTCGAAGTTTTAACACCTGTAACGAAGGTGATAAATTTCAATCATCGAAACTTAGTGTTCTATTCTTAACATGTAATAATAGAAAATTTCCAAAATCCTATAAATTTTTGACTGATAGCATTAAAAACTGTATGGTGGCTACGTTTGTGTCATTTAATTAGCGTTACGCATCCAAGGCTTGTTACCGAACCTAATTAAGCAGTGCAGTCTGCCTCTGTTCGCCAAATAATCGGGTCCCAGTGCCTCTGATATGTCATATTAGCTCATATTGTAGTTTACTATTATAAGATGTTAAATGGTTGTTCAGAAACTTGCATCTTTCGTGAGTAACCTCTCAAGGAATATATGACACACAGTATGTTTTCAACACATTCGGACATACTGCCTTTGTTACATCTGAAATTTCTAGTATTAAAGTATCTACTTAGTTGCTTATAAAAAGTGAAAACTAATTATTTTGTGTCACGATAAGGCAGAATTTGGTTACATATATAACAAGGTTATCATCATAATGCGGTTGTGTTTCTTCATTTTTTGTTAATACAACACATTACTTAGATTTTTTGAATAATAAGATATGTCCTCATGAGGGTATTAGGAAAAGAGAAATGCATAATTTTGTATTGTTCTTATAAGGATCATTTGACAGGTGAGTTATTCAACATCAGAACTAGAGCTCTTAAAACATTACCGTATATGGAGGATTGGTTTGTATAAGAGTTTTAGGAAGCATTGCTTCCTGAACAGGTATTTCTCTATAGTTGGTGAGAACGTAAAATTAAATTAGAAAGAGGTGGTGATAAAACCTAAGTATTGCCTTATGATGAATATATAGATTTGGGTTTGTTTCAATTTTTATAAAGGCTACACGAGACTCACAGGAACATCAGCAAAGACTGGTATCTGTTTAATATCTACTTGGTAGTAAAGAAAAGAGTGGTATGGTTACTTTTTTACACTGCAGATACAAATAATGAACAAGGTATTGAATGATACGTAATAAATCTTTGATTAATGGTTATCTTTTAGAGTATTTTATTCAATGAATTGTGCAACATGTATTCAACTTCATTTTTAATAAATAAATGGATTCCCTGTGTTATTCACAGTTTAATAACTTTGACACAGGATATGGACTGCGTGTGTCTCACGTACTAACAGTTAAATGATAAGAGATTACATGGCAAAATCAGCTATTGGTATTCCCAGAACTTCCTAATGACATATCTCCAGAACGGCTCATATGGTACAACGAGAGACATGGCTCCTGGAGATACGGTCGGTTTGCGGTAACTCACACTGCCTCACGCTTTGTTTTCTCTAGTGCAGAGTAGTGCCGTCTTGCGTCTCGACGTCCTATTTTTTACTCCTTAGCAATGTCTTGTTGTACAATAGGAGCCGTTCTAGAGATATGGTCCGGTTGCGGTCACTTGAAAGTCTCGTGCTTTGTTTTTGTTGTAGTCTCGTATTGGAGCTCACCGCGTTAGTTCCTGTTGAGCAAAGTTGGGCCGTTTCGAGTTTCAATGCAATCTTTCTCGTACCCGTTAGTGTGTATAATAGCCACAGTCGGAGATGACATTATCCGGTTGTGGTCGCTTACATATTAGTTCTCTTGATGGATTCTTCCTAAAATTGTTCCTACCACGATGCGAGTGACGATTCTCAGTGAAAATGACTCGTTCTTCAGTGGATCCCACTGCAGCACTGGAAGCCCTGGAGTAGCTGGAAGTCACCCCCGCGGATGAAGCTAGGGAAACGTCAAGATCAACATCAGTGAGTTGGAATATTTCCTCAAGATAACCATTTCTACCTCATGTCTCACACGTACTTCCATTTACGGATGTATTTGTTTTCAATCTTAATTTTATATGTATCTCTTTGTGAACTTAACATTTTTTTCATCCGAGTCAGGATCACTAGTTTAATTTTATTTCATTTGTAGCTATTTCTCCATTTAACAACTAAAGGTAAACCCTTAGGTCATGGGCCAACCCCTGCTGTTTGTTCTCTAAGTGAAAAGATCCCTGTACCGTGCAACAGAAGTTCCCGTGTACTATTGTTCTGCTTGAGTGCTTCTGACATGTGACACATGATGTTATCTCACTACTGTATTGTTGTGACCAGACTGCGTAGAGTTTCTTTCCATTGACGTCTTATAAAAATCAGTATCTTCTCTCACCTATGGTTTCCCACGTACATATTCTTTATTTAGTTTCATAACAGAAACCACAATTACTTTTTCTACAAATTCGCTTTACAATATGGACATTCAGTACCAAGAAACACGTTTTTATTGTTAAAAACTTGCTCATCAGCATAAGAAATGTTTATAATTTACGACATAAATTTTCCATTTCAAGTGATTTCCAAAATTTTAAGAAGACTAGTTGAATGCTCATTAAGCCATTTTCTCTTAATTTATGTATTTGACTCATTCAATATTCTAAAACCTTCCTATTGCTTCCCTGAGTAGCTAACATTAAGACTTGAAAAAATAAATATTATAACTATACATTTTATTCCGTGGATCAACATATTGTTCAAAAGGGGTTTGTAAAGGGATCTTAAACTAAAAAGTATACTGTAAATTAAAATATGAGATCTGTACAGATAACTGATAAATTGCAAAGAGTCAGAAAATAAATCCATTTAACAACACTAACAATTGATCGTGACATAGTGATTGGAATCATAGGAACCTTGACTTTCGATTATACAAGGATTTCCTTACAAAGTTTGAAAGAATATTTTGGTTATGTATTGACTCTTACAGGTAATAGCTTGTTGCATTTGTGATTTGGTTCAAGAATTCTGCGGTCTAGTGTTGTATTTACCCATGGATTTGTGGTCTGTTAATTTTTACTTGGGCATCGTTGATGAGATAACTCTAATATGTATGTTTCTATTCAAAAATACTAGACAAATTAAAAACCTTTCCTCTCAGTAAATAAAGAAAGTTTCCCCAAACGATAAATTCAATAATAATTAATTATTAATGGTCAATCATTATCAGAATGTAAGAAGAGCCTATAACTCAAATTAGTGAAAATAATTCTTTTCTCTGTGTATATGCTCACAAGATACTGTATCTTGAAAACAAGCTTACTTATGGACTTGGAAGTTGCATGAAGCGTTAGCTAACATTTTTACATCGATCTTATAGGTAACCATACACACACACGCACACAAACACACACACACACACACACACACACACACACACACACACACACACATATATATATATATATATACGGTATGTATATATATGTATATATATATATATATATATATATATATATATATATATATATATATATAACTTATATGCAAAAGGCAATATTTCTTTAAATGTTAAGCCACATCAATAATACACATTTTTGCACATAGAGTTTTTTTTCATAGCGTTTTAAAAATAAAAATGTCCTGACAAAGTAGAGGTTACTAAAACGCAAAGGTATGCTCAGAAATCAACCTTGTTAACTGGTTATTAACGCAAATTTTACACTCTAGTTTCTATTCCATTTGACTGTATGAATGCCTTACGTTTCTTATAATAACAATTCCACGCGTTAAAAACTCATGAAATTGTAGTCAGTTTGTTTTTAAACATATTTATGCTGATATTTCTACGTAGTCATATATATATATATATATACCATATATATATTAGTAGTAGTTTTAGTAACCTCTTTACCTTGTCAAGAAATTTTTATTTTTATACTCCAATGAAAACTAACTCAATGTGCAAAACAAAGTTTATTGTTAATGGGACTTAACATTTAAATAAATATTTCATTTTGCATGAATCTTCATTTGTGCATAGTCATCGTGGCGAACCGTGGAATTTGGGAGAATGTCATTTAAGACCGTCACTCGTATGTTGTCACAATTTCTCTTGTCAGCCACATGTAAAAACTGTTCAGGTGTAGTTATCGCAGTAAATCTCTTGAATATGAAATTTGTGTTCAATATAGATTGACAGTTTCTCGAGATTATCGAGACAATAATAGAGTATATTGTTTCCTCGTTTACTAATAATAGCTGACACAGTTACTAATAACCGTTGGTCTGAATTCTGACAATATTCCACAAATTATTTTCTTTCTTACCTCCTCGTATAGTAATAGCTATGATAGTCGCTTTATATTTTATATGCTGTAGGCTTAAGTACTTCCAGAAAACTAAAATCATAAAACATTTTCTGACTATAATGATGAACTCTGGCTGTGATTTATTTTATATTATTCCAGATTAAATTATTTTTATACACTTTTTTTTACTCATCGATTTTTGTGAGTAAATAAGTGTTATTTTAAAAATTAAGTAATAATGAAGTTAAGAAAATCAAAAAAATAATAATAAAAATCTTATTTTACAGTAGCTAAAAATGAGCAAAAGAGATTAAGATAATGACAGTATTTTGAATACTTCTTACCAAAATTGTTTAGCTCACAGGTACTTTGCAGCTAGGCGACATGTGAAAAACATTTGCAGCATTTAGGGAATATCCATCTGGCTACGACAATAAAAAAGAAATAAGAAAAACGGCTTTACTATCACATTTCTATTGGCCATTGTTGGACATAGCAGTATACAATATACATAGAAGAAATCGTGAATATCGTCTAGGAAAAGATAAATGAACTATGACTCTCTATAGTAAAAACTCAAAGCTAAGGAGAATGTTAAATACAAAATCTTAATAATGTTCTCGATCTAATGAAAGCGCTCCAAGTGCTTAAAATATTACAACTTAAACTAAAAAGGTTAGATAGTTAAGTTTAATTATATATCCATTGAAATAGGCAACCTTTGAATTAATATGAAATTTAAACAGTTTTAGGATTAAAAAATAAAGCAAATCTGTATGATTTTTTTAATAAATAAATACATATTTTCGTAAAACTACTCAAGTGCCATAAAGAGAAGGTTGTGTGACGTTAGATCACAAGGGAAATTACCGACACGTTGACTTTGTTTGGCCTCAGAGGCCTTGAGTTGAGCAATCATACGTTCAAGCTTTTCTTTGATCGTTTTAAACATTATATAAACTGAAAATTTTATTTTCGTTGGACTAAACACTTTGGAAAACCACTATTCTCATAAACCATGATTACTTATTTACTTGTACTCTAATAAATATTGCTTACTATGTATGTGCAAACGTTATTTTCTGTAATTGGCCTGTTTTCATTGAGACATTTAGCAATATATATTTGTCTAGCTGTTGTATTATCCATTTATATTAGTTTATATATTACTTAAATCCAGTTTTAACATTTTACACTCACACACACACACACACACACACACACACACACACACACACACACACACACACACACACACACACACACACACACACACACACACACACACACACACACACACACACACACACACACACACACCATAAACATATCACAATATAATATAGTATAAGTTTGGTATAAAATAAACTGGCTAAAAATTATACATTATACATACACATTATTAAAAATGTATACATAATTTAAACATTTTCATTAATTTTACAGATAAAACTATAAGAGGGAGGTTTAGTGGTATACTTAACAGCTATAACAAATTCGATAGTTGAATATGTACAGAATACTTAACATTGTAGCTACCATTTCGTACAAATCACAATTTACAGTTATATTCACTATTATACTATGGTTTCCGTTTATAAGATGTTGCACCATCTATTAAAGTATGAATCATAAAAACAAGTATTTAATTTGCTTTGCCAGGAAATTAATTCAGGAACAGCATGTATTTCATAATACCATGTAGTAAAAAATTTATATTATCTTAAATTATATTTTATGTCATTGTAGAAATCTTAATTTATGTACTCTATACTTTTGGTCGATAAAATATATTACACTCGTACTATAACTGAGGTAACATTTTAAAGTATTTTGTATGAATATAAGTACGTTGCCGTTCTTCACTACTCGAAATCCCAATTTGCCTCAAAGTTAAACATAAAATATCGTCTGACCCTTATAATCAACTTAGTAAAATATTTCTTGTCATCCCTGTGGTAAATGGTGGTAATTGCTACAGCAGTAATAATATTATTAACTAATATATGATTTCTGAGAGGTAATTTATGATCATTTGCAGAACATTTAATACCTGATTGTAATGCCATTTCGTTGCTTTATCTTAATCATCTTTCAAAGTAATCCCTCAGTAAGAATGAGTTAACTTAAAGTTATTCCCAATCTCCGCACTTTAGTCCGTAATAAATTTTGTGATGTTTCTAAGGACAGTTTTACTAATTCCTGTTCCAATGCGTTATGACTGATTTTATAAGTTTATTCCGTTATGGACTTCAATTTAAAACCTAACACTACACATGATGTTTACTGGCTTTGGTGAGGTAAGCTGTAATAACTGTAAGGAAACAGAATTTCCAAAATTTACTCTGTCTGGTTTCTTTACGTAGTTTGATATGTAAACGCTTACATATAAGTACTTTTCTACTCAGTTACTCCTCAAATCTTTAAAAAGTTTGAATGCATGACGAATCTCCTCGATTTTTCAGCCTTGGATACAAGAACACAATGTTTTACGCCTTACTGTAAGAAGTAAGTAACACGTCATCTAATATTGTAATTTAAATTTCTTTTGAGAGTGATTAATCCGTATATACAAAATGCTTGTTGCTAAACCTTATATTACCCTTAAGTAGAACCTGAAAAAAGGACGTAGCTTACAATTTTGACAGGGGTTAAGACTAGTAATATAGTGACAGCAAGACGGGAGCTCGATACAGCGCAACCTCAACAATACGTGTAGTAAGTAGCCTACACATTACATGTCACTGTCACTGTCAGTAACATTCTTCCTTTTCTATTTGAAATTGTTCATGTCTAGTACAAGTAGTTTTTAAATGGTTGAAGTCATTGTTTACCAGCACCGGAAGAAGTGTTAGGTCGCTTAAAAGGGTTTTAGTTTGACGATATTAAGGTTTGAAACGATCAATACAATACATTTTATGATACTCAAACTGATTTGACAGCACTTTGTTCTAACAGACAATATCATACACGTGTTAAAAAGGATCTTTGATGATATTAGAAAAGTGTATGGCATTCATGGTGTTTGAATAACAAGAGATGTCATTGAAATGAATTTGACACGAAACAAAATAAATAGCAAATGGAAATAATTTTAGTCTTCCTAGCTATAAATACAATAATCGGGAACTTGAGGAACCAAATGAATATTATTTATACTATTTAATACAAGTAAAGAGTTAAACCAGTATTAAATAAAGAAAAACATTGGAACACATGTTGTCCGGGACAAAAGTATTAAAACAGAAAACTTTGTGGGTAGGAGAGAAGGTATACATATGAGGATACCTAATTATGAGATGATAGGAGAAGTAGGAGAAGGTAAATAACTATGTGATGAAGGAATAAAGGACTGTCAGACTCTCAGAAGTTTTCATCATATGTCACAAAGCACTGTACAAAGCAAAATTTAACTACTCACGAACGTATAATCACCGGGTCGACAGACTATCTTGTCACTGTAGATTAATAGATTACACTAGATGAAATACTAAAACATCTCACTACACTCAGAGTCACTTAGCAATGTGTACGAGGAGGGATAGCGAAATCATGTCGAGAGAGGAAAGGCAAACGACGAAATTTGCTCAGCCTAAAAAAGCACGAAGTTATCCCCAGATATACGCAGAACGATGTGGTCCAGGATGGAACGATACAGTGGTCATGCTATTACCATATGTTTTTGTGGGTATATTGGATTGCTCAAACCAATCAGAGACAAAAGAAATGATTACATACTATACACAATAATCAGTCATTTATATAAAAAAAACATATTAGAGTAAAATTTGAATTTATATTATGACGAAAAACAATCATAAATATTTTAAAACGTTGAATACTGAGTTTAGTTTGAAATAACGTGTAAAAACCAAAAGACGTCAGTGTGGCTGTTTAAACACATTTAGTGACCTCTTGTAAATTTAAAAGTTTTGTAACTGTACATGATCATTTATAAATATTTTAAAGACAACTGAGAAGAGCTATAATTATTCTGTTAGTTTGAAAATATTTAATGTTAAATAATTTGAAAGTTTTGTTTTAACAGACTAATTACCTCTTTACTTTAAATCCATAGCAGTAGGGATCACGAAAATAACATTTGCGATGACTGATGCTTTGATCTTGTACACCATGGACTCATTACTGAAATCTTACTTGAAAAAGTAACGATCGAGGTTTATAGCTCTTTTGATTAATTTTTGCAGTTTACATCTTGGATATACAGTGCAACCTGCTCTCCTCACAGATGACATCGATTTACAGGAATCTAACCTGGTACATACTCTGGAAGTGTCCCCTTTTTAGGTGGTTCTCTTAGAAATACCATTTCTGTTAGACATAGCTCTTCCAAGCACATAGAAAAGTTTTATTCACCAAACCACGCGAATAGAGTGACACAGGAGTTTTTGTGTAAAACAATTAGAGGAAATCTGTAACAATTAAAAAATAAATAAATTAAATATTACAACCGTGAATACTATTTGTTTAGGTGTGGGGATTTGTTAACTTTCCTTACTACAATATTTTGCTTTATCGATTGTACACTAAGTATCTACAGGTGCTTCGATCCATGCCAAGGACGTTCACCAATATAAAGGTAGACGCAGAGTCAACTTCACACCCCAACAACAGAGCTTATCTATAAATGTTTCAGAGCATATTATTGCCAGAATGATCAATAAACTAAAAGAGCTAAAAAGGTGTAGTCATTTAATCCCACCGGAGAATCGTAACACATTCCAATATTAATTTAATTTAGTTATAGTCAGTCGAAAGTTTGTTCCAATCGATTCTTGATTTACAATATTGTTTAATAACTTGAATTATAATGAGCAACTGAGTTATCTTAAACATACCATATTCGAAGTCAAAGCGTGAACCTGAACAAACAGATATAAAGTGTAAGAGTGGTTTGAGAGAATACTTTAATAGTCTTTTCAGTTGTCGAATTCTATTATATTTGACAGATAAAAAAAATCAAATCATTATATTTTGTAGGTAATAAGCAATTCACTTAATCTAATAAATTGATTTTAGAGCTAAGTTTTTAATAATTAGCTGAAAAAGGTATGAAAAAGAATAGTTTTTTTATATATATATTTTGAAACCTAATATTTTCTAGTACCAAAATTGTTTTTAACTTTTTCAAACTTGTAATAATTTCTTGATTTCCGAACTTGATTTGAAACTACCATAAATGATCAAGTATATAAGATTATAAGTTTCCAATATATATTTTATTTTATGTGAGGCCTTTCGAAATCAACGATTTGATAATAAAACTAGCAGTTACCCGCGGCTGCACACGCGATTTTGCAGGTTTTTAACCTTTATTTTCAGTTAATTTTAGTATCGGCGCCAATATTAAGTTTCACATCTTCCCACGATCAAGAAAATGTGTTAGAAAGTGTACATTTATTGTAATTTACTCCGAACTTAATATATTTGTTCCATAGCCAGTTCCGCCTCTTTTCCGATAAAGAACTATATATATATAAAGAACTATATATATAAATATATATATATATATATATATATATATATTATACATTACTGTGAATAATAATAAAACGATGGTAGGCCTACTAAATGGACTGTAAATTTGTTTCTCAGCTAGATTTATTTACAACGTGTTAAACGAATTCCGATGATGTTAAAAACGCCCGAGGGAAATCAATAACGCGCCTTCGTGAATTGGTTGGTTTTCACAAAGGTCAAATTAAACATTTATTCACTTTCTCTGTTCAGAAACTTCAGTTTTCAATTAGTATTATCTAAGTAAATGTTCTTTGTTTATATTTACTATCAAATTTCAGTGTATTTATTTAACGAAATGTCTTTGACACAAAGCTAGTGGCAAAAAATGTTATTTAAATTATATATTTTTACTGTTTGATGCGGTGATAGGTTTATTTTATGAATCATATTTCGGAAGCCATAACTGATTACTTTTTTTACTTGATTTAATGTTTTCATAACTACCTTAAACGGAAATTATAGCAGCTTATGTTAATTTTAAGGACAGTCTAGGCCCATTTTTTGCATTATTCCCAATTATTATTCAACAATATGAATTGTGTTTTTGAAAAAAAAACTCATCAGATAGAATGAGAGGGGCCAGAAAATATGAGAGTTATATTATATAATGTTAGAATTACTGAGTATATTGCATCAATAAAAGTTCAATAAATACATTATGTTTCTTGTGTTCTAATATTAGATGGTTTTACATAAAATCCCTCTAATTAATTAGAACAGTATGTGATAACAATTATAATATTACATTTAAAATATTATATTATTTATTACATTTAAAATATTATATTATTTATTACATTAACAAATGTAATTGTATAATAGAAGTGAACCGCAGGTTGGTACGAACTTTTATTTTGATAACAGGGGCACCATCAGAATTATATTTTAAATTATATTAAAAACAAACCTAAGTAAGTGGTAGTCACTAAAAGATATTGCAAACTCTTCATCAATTTCACATTTAAGTTTTATGAAGAACTACTGAACTATTTTAGGGCAGTGTGGAGGAATCCTAATATAGAGACTTAATTGGAAGTCTACAGATTTTAGTTAAAAGCCTTATGATTTAATAAATTATGGAATTTTGATGTAGTAGATTAAAATTGTTATAAAACACATAATGATAAACATATCCCAGCAACATGAAATTTGTTTGGTAACTGGCTGTTACAGATGAATAACAACACAGTTAGCCTACCTGTTTAAATATCCATATCTTATTATCCGTATTATTCTTGTCTTTAAGAGATATAAAAAAAACATTTTCTTTCTGCAAACTACATCAAAAGTTAGTTTTACAGATTAGTGAGACGTCGCCGGGAGAGGTTTTCGGTATAGGAAGACACCTATATCTTGACAGTTTACACTAATATGTTAGGAAAAAATCTCAGTACAATCAGTCCAATTATTTTTAAGTGATTAATGAACTAAAAATAGATACTAATACATTTTTATATAACTTTATTATATTACAAAAAAATTTTAGAATTATGAAGTATACAACATTTCTATATATTTGAATTTTAATCTGTTTCTCTGTTAAGTCTTATGTATTCCTATATTAAAATTTAAGCTTTACTGTAGTAAATATAGCATTTGCGTGTTAACATATGGATTTTACATGTGAATTGACTGTTTAGATGGTGTAATAATTTTGGTAAATCTAATAAAAACGGAATCACCATTAAGTTAGTAATGAGACGGCCCTATTCGACAAATCACTTAAATATAATATAAATCTACCATAAAATTCAGTCAAAGATGATCTAATCTATTTATAAGCAGCCATAAAGAAAACATACACAGAACTTCAAGAACCTTTCCAATATGATCTTGTCCATTAATTAAACAAAAATAATTTAAATGTACAAAACCTCAAGTCAATTAAAACGTCAAACAATGATATGAAGTTAGTAAAATCTTTGTCAAGAAAACTAAAAGATAATAATTTCCTAATATCAAAGGCTGACAAAGCGCATACTGTAGTAGTTATCGACATCATTCATTGATAGCAAAAAACTAAAAATGTTAAAAGAAATTTTTTTAAATTTTGAAAACATAAAAATATTAAATACAGATTAATATTCAAAATTAAAACTGTTTCTTAAAAATTTAACATATGTTTAAATGGTCCACCTGTGTATATTTAATTTGTTATTATTTATTTAGAGGTTAATGTACACTAATGGTTAAATACCAAAACACGTTTATGGCAATAAAACATTTTTTAAGAGTTTTAGTTGACTTTTCAATATACTGATATAAATTTAACTCTATAACGTGGAGTTAATGACATTATATATATATATATATATATATATATATATATATATATATATATATATATATATACAGGGAGCGGCAAAATGATCTGACGGTTTTATAATGTAAACAACTCAAACGTTTAAAGTGGTACAAAGTGTTTTATTGCAATTTAAGATTGGTATTTATGAACATTTATAAAAATAACCAAAAAAGGGCGAGTTGATCCGTTTAAGATTTGAATATAACGTGTTTCAAATGATGTCCGTCTTTGGCGATGCATTCTTCCAATCTTGCACTGAAATTGTCAAACACTTTCCCTAACATTTCAGGAGAGAGGTTGGCTATTTCTTGGCGTATGGTTTCCTTCAGTTAATCCAATGTGCGGGGTTTGTTTGTGTATACTCTAGATTTCAGCAATCCCCACAAGAAGAAGTCACAGATGCTGAGATCCGGGGAGCGAGGTGGCCACTCAATGTCCCCGAAACGCGAGATGACTCGGCCACGAAACTTGCTTCTTAAGAAGTTTATTACCACATTGGCTGTGTGGGCAGTTGCCCCATCCTGCTGGAACCAAATTCTGTGGCGGTTGAAGCGATTTATACGTATTTCGGGGATCAGGAAGTTTTTCAACATAGTCAGGTATCGTTGTGAATTGACGGTTACAGTTAGACCGTTCTCTTCAAAAAAGTATGGGCCTATAACACAATTTTTTCTTACGCCACACCACACAGTGACCTTGGGACTAAAAAAACTCCTTTTAAAAAAATGCTTCCACAACAAACACACGTTGCTCAGCCGTCCACCGCTCCATGGCTACTAAAAATGTCCGCACGTAGGCTCTGCCACGCCCCTATCCCCACCACCCCCCACCACTCACTCGCTTGACAGCGCGGCAGCGAAAACCGTCAGATCATTTTGCCGCTCCCTATATATGTATATATATATATATATATATATATATATATATATATATATATATATATATATACATATATATATATATATATATATTTATTGTCATTAACATATTTATTTATTTATATTATGTGTGTGTGTGTGTGTTTGTGTGCTTTTTATATATATCAAACCAGTTTCTGCAGCCACGTTACTCGTATATGTTCTGTTATTAGATTATTTGTTGCAAAAATAAACACTAAGTCTTGTACGAGATACTTTATAATGTAAGCTAAGAATAAGCCATCGATTCATTGATATAACTATGTTTCTAATTTTCTCAATTGTGTTTTTGCATAATTTTTAATGGTAATCCAAAAATCCTCTCCTAATCTTCCAATTATATCATCAACCTAATTATGGCTTTCTTTCGTAAACCGTCATCTTTAAGGCATCTTTACCGTCTTAAGTGAACCTTACATTTCCTTTTATACTGTTTCACATACACCAGTTTGTATAGTTCATAATAAGGTACACCTGATAATTAGGCATAGTTGATTCATTGTAAGGATCATTCACATTAGCTGATAAATGTTGCGTTCCTCATTAAATGTATGGAATCAAAATAGATGTGTAAAATTAGCGGTAAACAGTAAGTGGTAACGCCTACATGTCTGTGATTGTTATTATAGTTTTATTAAAAGATTTAGAGCCTAATAGTAACATATTGTTCACAAATGAATCATTACTAGCCTTTTAAGCTGGCATAAAATACTTAATGCATAAAATACTGCCAACGTAGGGTTGAGTACGTGATGAGGTAAATTGGATAATCTCAAATGATTGTTTTATATTAGGCCTATTGTTATGGATATAAGTGTTAAGATGATTGATGTATTGAAATATTATTTTGTGTCTCCACGATATTATACCTTAATTAAATATTACTTATAATTTTTAACCGAATATTTTTATGGAATCTCTTTATTAAAAATAAATTTATTGAAAAACCAGTAGATATGTAACCTATGTTACGTTTTACTTGGATTATTTACTTAGATACAGTAATATCAAAAGCATTGTAAGAAATCCTTTATGACAACAGCACCATTCAACATAATGGTGGATGTGTCTAAGTAAACATTTTACAGCTTCATATGATTTGAATATTTACGTACGGAATTCAGTGTCAGATTGTTTTTTCAACAAAAACAGGATTGAACAACATGATTCCTTTGGATTCAGATGGAAAAGTTGTTCTTTAGGAGTAGACTTAGTATTTTGATACACTAGGATTTGGACATTGGAATATTCGATTTAATTAAGATTGTTTTACAAACTGTCCCAATATCATCATCATATTATTTAATTCTCCCAAACACTTATAATTCAGTGGAATTATACAAATTTTATGTAACTTAGAACACTTCTTGAAGAGATAAAAAAGTTTCACCAACCACTTCAAAATTTATTTTGATTCTCTTTTGACACTTACATTTTATTTGAGAAACAATATTAAAAATAACAATACAATTGATATTATTTATTACTGAATTAAGTGATTATATTTTACCCGCAGTTGAAGGAATATTAGTTTTAATATTTAGGAGTTAGTAGATAATTCTTCGATTGATGGATGTTACAGTAAGAGAAAATGGCTGGCATGAAGGCTATTGGTCCATGAGCACAATATTTTTGACATTGTTTCTTGCCGGTATCTTAAGAGATTAGATATATTTAGTCTAGATTATTAACCCTTATTGAAAGCTTCAGCTGCATTACAGTGGAAGACTATCTGGATATCACTAACTTTGAGTTGAAGCGTTGTAGTGTCAAGCAACCGTTAAAGCAGATTCACGTCACAGACATTTCAAATCGCTTAATATGTCGATCGCCTACCAAAATACGTTAATTTGAAATAATTAGGAACAAATATTTTTAAATATCAAGTAAATGGTCGGCTAGAATATTTTAAAACTTGATATTAAACTACCAATGTCAATGACTAATCTGTGCTGACAACTGCATCTCCACCACAATCATTTCATAGTATTACACTTAGTTTTGTCTGTTTACAATATATTGTGTCCCAAAAGGATTATATATATGACATAATTTGTCACTATTGACATAAGCCAATTTCCGACATAATTTATTTTTTAGCTATTGCTTTATCAGAGAATGTTGCTTGCGTAATGCAGAATTGCCGCCGAACACACGGTAACATTCAACATTATGATTCTGTGTGCATACAGCTCGGCGTGACGTGGTGTTTTATAGAGCACTTAGTCTCTTGCTGCCTGAACTGCGGTACGAGGGAATACACGTAGTTCTACACCGTTCATCTTAGTTCTTTTTTACTGTGCAATGACGAATGTTATTGACACTAAAGATAATGCGTGTGATTTCTGATTTAACTAGGTTGCACACCGCAAAGGAGGCTCAGTATATAGATAAGTAGCAACTGTTCATACTGATCCTTAGTACATAGTCTTTTAATGATGTATGATCATGGTACTGAATTGTAACATAATTGTAAGGGTAGGTTCTCCCATTCATCCCAAAGATAGTCATCGTTAACTGAAGCAGCGTTGTATGAGTTTTAAAGGTGAACTAAGTTGGCTAAGAATATATTTCATTTTACCGTTTCGGTTATACTTTCAATAACTTTCTCGTTAATTGAGGAAAGTTTATATTACAATCAACACTGTCTGCAAATCAATACAAGTTATTTAGTTTTATCCAATAAAATTTCCTGTTGTACTTGTGTTATTTTCTCTGGCAATGTAACTGCAACTGTAAGTTTGCTTGCACGAGTTTCGATTAAATAATGGTTATAGGCATCGGGAAATGACGGGATCTGACCCTTCTGTGGTGCAAGTTGGAAAATGATCAGTAGATCAACAAAGATGCAATTGTTATTATTGCACTATTTTAGTAGTTTCTAAAAGTATGAAATATTTCCAAATTAATCAAAATTTGGTAAAGGTATTATAATTTTTTAAAGTCACGTAAATCTTAATAATTATTAAGTTATAAATCTTGATTTCCTCGTATAATTTTAAATCTAGCATTTCAATTATCTTCAAACGTCTTAAACACATAATATAAAGACGTTTGATATAAAATAGTTTATTGTAGTTAATGTGATTGTTTTAAGAAATACAACTATTGCTTTTTTACTAACACAACGGGTTAAAGAAATACAAGTTTATTTAATGAGCATATATTTTAAGAATACCATAAGGATTAAAACATATGTTAAATGGTAATACTCAGTTACTTACTAGAAATTTATAAGTCTTTCTAAATGCATACGCCAATCTCATAGAATTTTAATACACAGTATTGCTACCAATTGAAAATGAATGAGAAATTGTTTATTCACATCTATGTTTTCTGGAAAACAAACGGATCTTTAAAGTAAAGAAAACACATTTCTCGTTGAAATTAATTAAACCATGTAAGGACTAATTAGCCAGGTTTCTTCATTATCTAGTGAGTTGTATTTAATTTGAAAGAGATGTGATAACTCACGGTAACTTTGCCTTTGCATTTTTATAGAAAATATTCTTAGCTTTTACGTTGTGCGAAGCATCAAGTACAGTTGGACTAAAAAGGACTAAAAAACTAAAAAGGAATTTCAGAACCATTACATACATAACACATTACCAATAGGGAACGATATAAATAAGTGATGATGCATTGGCTAGACTTACTTTTATAATTGATGATTCTGGAATTCTGTATCTTTAAATTAAATGAACAAATCGTATATTATTATTTGGGTCTCATATTGCTTTCTCGTATGAATATGAATCAAAACGGAAGTTGATTTATTTATTTTCCTTAACATAATATCGCAATCGTGTTATAAAATCCAAATCGAATAGAAACACAACTAAATGTTTTGGGATACATTAGGTAGACTAAAAATATTTATACACGAAATAACATTGGTATTAAAAAACAAATTAATATAAATTCCTGGAACCTAGATTGCAAGATTTCTCAATTTGCTTTATTCCACAGATGTTTAGAATAAGTGAAGGTACCAAGAATATCCGTAATTACTGGAATTGGCTTAAGTGGTTTATCACGTGAACATAAACACTAATGAAGCCAACATTCTTGACGCAAACGAGATGATCAAAATGTACCGTGGAGGTTTTTATCAAACAATGAGAACAGGCTTTTATCTAAAGTCCAATCTGTAAGATTTGTATAGTCCCGTCATACATTGAGTAATTTTATTGCCTGCGATATTTGTGAATCCTCACCGTATATACCATAAGATATTAAAGAGTTCTATGGCCAAGCTACGTTGTAGGAACAAATCCAAATCCTCTAACAATATTTAAAACATCTAGTGTGAGAATATAACAAATGCTTGAGTTTCCTGGAGTTCGGAAATATCCTTATTATTTCCTAGTAATTGATTTCTCGGATAGTCACAGTTTGCTTATACCCTCGAAATTATGTTGAAAAACGCCAATTGAAAAATCGATATTTTAATTAATTGTTCATAATGTAGTTTGTCATGACAAAACTTAGTGGCAGGAACTGATTTTTTTTAAAGTTATAGACTTGTTTACAGTATTTAACCACGTTATATGTGGAACAGCAAGGACTGCTTCCCGAGTCAGATTACTTCAACTGCTATTTATTTTTAAATAGCTTAGGCATAAAGGATCAGTTCAGCTACATTCCAGTTTTACGGAAGGGTTTAATCTTAGGAAACTGTCAGAGTAAACTCTATTTTCCTTTCAATTCTGGACCAGATACATGTTCAGCTCGTTTGCTGAACTATGTACTGTGTTCAAATCAAAAGTATACCTACATCGACATGGACGTCCATTGCTAAGCATTCTTATTGGTTTCTCAGACATGTAGAATGATCTCCAATAGGATTTGAATTCCCGTTATTAGAGCCTATCACTAGTATACTGCTAACACAATTTATCTCTTGTCATCCCGGAGGAAGTATATTTTTATTTTCTAATTATCTGTCTATCTGCAGAGCATCTCGAAGATGAAATGAGTTACATAGAGACATAAAAATTTACTTACAGCATCAGTGCAACCTGTTACTCACATATGGTGACATGGTGGGGTATACCTGTTAATAAATAATGCAAAACGCTTGTTATGAAATAAACTCCAGCTCTGCAACCCATTTCGTCTAGCACGAGTCCATTATTGCACAGTTTTCGATAGCCTAAAACTTAGGTGAAGATGGGAAAACTCACACATGAATGATAAACCGTTGTAACACCTAATATTAGGAGTGATAACTTATATCGACCAATTTAATTGTGAAGACAAGAAAAAGTTAAATTCGAGCAGTGCTTTGGGAGATTCTGACACATACATTAAACATCCCATAATATAAAACGTATAATGCTTCCTATTAAAATTGACAGCAATAAAAAATAATACCATTAGGTATTTGTAAGTAAGAATAGGGTTCATGAACATTTTTATTAATATTTTCTACCACAACTTGAAATGTTTTAAATCTTAACGAAAGAGCTTTCCTTTCCTACATAAAGCAGCATGACAGTATTAAATCTAGGAGCACTTAAAGCCAATAAAAGGACGCGCTTGATTATGAAGACCTGTTGAGAGTAGGTCTTATTTAGCTAACCTGCTAATAACCTATCATGTAAAATATCGAAATATCATAAAAAAACACGTCAAACCAGCTGATTGCCTTTCTACTAACTGTTGCTCCTTGCTTCTCCATGCGTACTTTTTAAAGTAGTTATGCTCGCTGAAACATTGACGGATTACCGGTGGAATTGGTATAAACGTTGCAAATTAGTTTGTATGGTTTTATTATATTATAACAAAAATGGTTTTTCAATATTTAACTTTATTTTTGTAAAATTATAATATTAAATATAATTTTTCATAAAGCATAATTTTGCATATATTAAAAGAAATCAAACCGTAATTCTTTCGGTGTTTATCTTATTTCTTACTATCTTTGTGCAAAGTTGAGATATGTTGTTACACACACAGACACACACACACACACACACAAACACACACACACACACCTTTTATTTACATTTTTTCTTATCTTATTCCTAGCTAATCAGAGAAACACTAAACACATTATATATTATACAATTGTAGTGGTAGCACACTCACTAGGCAAGTGTAAGATCCAGGTTCGAGTCCCGAATAGAAATCTTATATACGCGAATTTCAATAAACATAACAGTATTTATCATACAGTAAATAAATGATACAGTAATATGACATTGTTACCAATGCGTTGTTCAAACTATGACCTTACCAATATCATATAATTTTTATAACGAATGTTTACATTTTTAGTTAATGAAAATTATATTTCATGCATTAATTATGTTTGTAAAAGTATACAATATTCGCGAATTTAATTAAACCCAAGCTACCTCTGGTAAGTAAACAAAACCACCCTTGCAGATAGAATGTGAATTTGCTGAACTAATTAAGAGGAGAGACCCTGTTGCCCCTTTTAACTTCCCATTACCAACCGCAGTAGTTGTAACTCAACTCACCGGAACCATCATGGTTACATATTTTTAACAGTTAATGTCACTTCAATGGTAAGTATATTAAATTCCTTCACAATAGTAGTAAAATATATAAAACTTGTTACAGTAGTTACAGTAGTTCTAATGTTATAATCTGTATTTGCACAATATTAGGATATAACTTTTTTTAAATACCTGAAGTTACACCATAATATACCTAAACGTGATAAAACTCAATGAATTTTTAGTAATTTACTTTTTATTACATATGGACTTAAACTCTATTAGAGTTATAAATATGTGATCAACTTAATTGTCAAAACCATTGTATCATAACTTTTAATGTGCATAATGTGTTTATAATTTGCAGACTCACCTTAGGAGGAATAAAGGAGATATTAAGTTGGCTTGGAGGTATGTCTACAAAGCAGGTTACCGTAAATAATTTTATAAATGTCACATAAATAATAATAATGTTTTAGAAGCTATGTGTAAATAATATATTTTTAAATATGTATGGTAATATGTGTCTTATGATTTTGATTTAAATAACTAAAAACTTTAAATAGTATAAAATTAAGTATGTTTCGTGAATATTTCAAGTATTTTTATTAAACCAATAAATTTTAAAAAATTAGGCAATGTACAAATAAGTTTACTCCAAAGATATGTCAAGTATAACTATCAAACTAGAATTAACTGGTCAGTAATAAAACGTTTTAGAACACATGGTTTTACATTAAATTGATAATGATATTTTAATTAGTGTACGTTCCTAACAAAAGAATTATGTAGTGAAATATCTGGAATTACCCATTAAACACAAAAGTATTGGTTAGGTTTTACAAATCCTCCAGATAATTAGAGGAAAACATTATATATCACTGTAAAAATTTAAAATTATTCAACAAAATTAGAGTAACATGTACTTTCCTCATAAAAAATAAATTAAGATAAACAATTTTTACTAAAACAGAAAACCCTCAGAGCGAATGTGTAATGTGTGTATTTAGGTGTTTCGTAAATTTATAAGCTTTAGACAGGCATGCTTTGCACAACTGGCTCAGTCCTTTGCTACGATACTGAACATCTCACGTGATATTGTTAACGTTTCGTGATCATACATATTTTATAAGTTTATTGGTTGTTGTGAATGAGTTCAAATGAGTTTCAAATATCGCTATTTTTTTATCCCTTCAATATTAAACATCTGCTAAATTGCAAGCTCTGTTACATTAAATCTGCGTTTCTGTTCATTGAAAAAATAACTATATATAATATAGTATAGGTTTATAGGTAGTTTAATGAGTGTATAACAAAGTGTCCACTATATTTAATTTTAAAATGAAAAATCTTAAAAAAAATATCTAGGTTATGCAGGTTACTTTGTCTTTCAGCATGTCAAATCATTCAATAGCATATTTTAAAAACGATATATCCTAGTTAAGCTATCTCTTTAAACATCTTTAAAAGATTTGATTCATTTACGTTTAATATTACTAGAGTGATGAAAAGAACTTATAGGGTATTAAGTTATGTTGAGAGATTTAGAAAACACGAATTTGACCCGAATGTATTAAAAAATTATGGCAGAGGATTTTTGAAATATGTAGTTATAAGTTTGTAACAAAATAATATTTGAACTGAAATTGTTAAAAATTAAAAAAGATTTCCAATATAAATTTTAAATAAAATACGTAATACATAGTAGGAGGTTTATCTGGATATCTTGAATAATTTAATTCACTAACCAAACTTATTCATTACACAATACGTTGTAAAATGTTGAAAAACTATGTAAATTACAAAATAAAAATTATTTATAAATGGTTTGCAAGAGAATATAACTAAAAAAATATTATATAAATTTGGAATATATGTTATCGATCAAATTTTTTTACACATTTTCATAACAACAATATTCATAAATATGTTAATATAGCTATTCACATCGTTCAATAAATATGATATACGAATTAAATTAAATAAATTAGTCCCAATATAATACAGGAATTATTCGTTAGTTATAAAACTGACACATCTGTTGTAACCAAATATGTTCTTTATTGATATTTACATAATTTACAATGTATGTACAGTAATATTAAAATGAGTGGTAAACATTTGACAGTTTAAAAACGTGATCAATAAATTACCTATTAAATTAACTAATATTATTACAACATCGTTTTAGTACAAATATATAAAATTCTATACACAGCCTTTTAAATGATAACTTCGTTTACTGACTTATAGTATTGTTGTATATAATTTTGTAACATATATATAAAAAAGATTGAGAATAACATAGTGAGTTTTGATATATATTAAAACGTTAGAGGTAACAAGTAGTGTTTCAGTCATCATACGTGAGTTATTTACTTTGTTATCTTGAACCTGTTGCTACATGACTTACTTCATTGTACGAGCATTTCGATATAGAAAATGTACACTGTTATTCACAAATAACACCAATAATTGAAATTCCAAAATAATTTATATACTCTAGAATCAAAAACTTATACTATCATCTCAGAAAATATATTTATACAACATATAATTTAATATATAAACCTAAAGTATATAACTTTACGTAATTGTCGAGTAATAATATAGTTAAAATTGCTGGTAGTAATTAATTACATGAGTGATGGCTGAAATTTTCACCGATAAGTACATAATATACAAGAACTAAGAATATTCGTTTTGTGTAATAACATTTCAACGAACATAGTATGTAAAAGAGTTCGTGTTTTCATAAAGTATATTTTCATAAATAATTATTTGTAACACTACATGAATGCCAACAAACATCAAAATCGATACTGTTGCTATTATTTTGGCATGATTTATTATTTATTTTTAAATAAAATAGACAAATATGTTACTGAAAGGAATTTTATTATATTTTCTGAACTATAAGTTATTAAAATACGTAAATGTTTTAAATTAAGATTTTCTAAATACTAATCTTCGTTATAATTAGTTTTTATTGACATACATATTAATTTATTGACTGAATGTAATAACTGAATGTAAACGGCGGAACAAATAATGTCAGTTTGCATCGATCAATAATGCATCATGAGGGTTTTCCATTAGATCCTACACTATCTTATCGTTTGACACATTTGCCATAACATAAATATGTAGACTTGTATAAAAATTCCATCTATACCATAGACGTGCATGATACAATTCCGTATGTCACGCAGTATAGACCAAAGTTAAGATAATATTTCATTGATTTAAAACAGATAATAATAAATCAGTTCCTTTTAAATATATCAGAACAATACATTAAAACATAGATTTATTGGGTTTATTTCTAATATTATCGAAAAATGTCTTTTTGAAATTAGTGAAAAAAATTCCATTTTTTACGCTAACCCATAAGTTGAAAATTCCCAGAACGTCTGTCAATGTCTGATGACACGTGGGCTAAAGGTGCAGACTTGGCAGAACTCATCACTTGACTCTTGTCAGAACCTGGTGACAGTCTGTGGTGGTACCAGGACAGTCTGACAACTTGTTTCGAGTAGCGGTGGCAGCACAGAGACCTAAGAACAAAATATGGTTAGTGTTAGATATACCCATGCTTGAGGAGGGTCAACACGGTGGTTTACTCTGTTATATACTATCTAAAGATGACTGAAGAAGAATATTAAGGAGATCCAGAATTATATTAGAATAATGGTGGAAAGCCGGAACATGCAGAAGCAGTAGTCGCAACGTTACCAAGACAGCTTGATAGCTGGGTTCTAGTAGAGTAGGCAGGACAAATATCTAAAAAAAACAATGTTGACTATAGTTTGAGTGCTGGATGTGCAGGTATGAGTGCATTCAGAACGTCGCGTCATATGTTATTACAAACGGTTACCAGTAGAATAGCGTTAATAAAATATGTTATATTAGTAAAACTATGTACTTAAATAACAAATTATACAACTAACGTATATAATATATATTATCTTACTTTATAGTTAAGCCACAAATTATATTACATATAAACATAAGATGATGTTGTAAAAAAGTTTTAAACTTACTAGCCAGAGTTTAGGAAATTATTTGCAAAAGTTGTTAAAGAAAAACGACACAGAAGTGCATGAAGTACTAAATGTATAGAAGTTAATAATTTATAATTGGATGGTTGTTCAAAAATAACTTATTTTCCATCTCATGGAGCTATATAGGCCTAGGTTTTATCAAAACACAAACAGAAAATATCTACAAGAAGATTTTATAAATGTACTGATAACAAAGTGTAATGAAAATTGTTGGATAAGGTTAAATACTTTGTAGGAAAACTAAATATATTAACACTATAGCATATTTCGTTACCACTTCATAAAATCACAAATAAATCGTAATCGTCAAGTACACCCAGTGCTTGCTACTAAAATAAGTGTAAATTATTATCCTCTTTCACAACCTATTAAGACAGTATAGCCAGTATATAGACAGTATAAAGGTTTTAAGTAGTAAATTAAATATTGTGGAATACTTAAAAAGATTTAAATTTAAATGTCAAAAGGAGTACTTGTCATTCCATTATTATTTTAGAGTGGGGTAATGCAGTTTCAATCTTATTGCAATAACTAAAAACATTATATATGTATTTGTGCCAAAATCATATTTAGTATTCTGAATTTTATTAGAAAATCAAGAGGCAACTTAAAAACACCCACCGCAATAATCGTTACGCGTATTTTATGCATATCTTATTCTTATTACGTACAAAAAATAAAAATTGTTCAATTTACACTGCCTCATTCAAAAATAATTACATAATAAAACATTCTAGTGAAAACGACAATTATATTCCCACAAAACTAGAGAATTTCTATCTCGTTCTACCAGATGCCATATTACTTACCCTGATAATATTCTATAAGAATAATACAGTAGAGTTCCGTTGGTTCTACAGTACCTATCATCTCACCTAAATAAGTATCACTATTGCAATTGGAATATAATATTGATAATAAATCGTACGTAAAACAACAAATTAAACATATCTCCTGTTACATACCTCACCTCTATTCTTCCTCTCAACAATGAGAATATATAAATAAGAACGGACATTTTTTTATTTCATTACTAAGACTGGCTGTAGTAAAATGAGCGTGAGTTTTCTTCATAGCATAAATGATAAACGCAATACTGTTTTATTCCCTTATTTTTATAGTAACGTTATGGGAAATGTCTCTTTTGAAAGACTTCAATAAGCAACTAAGTGTTCTTCAATATTTAGTAAATTGTATACTGTTTTTAATATTTAATCAATGAATTAAACGAGCTTTGATATTTTTTGTAAATAACTAATACAAATATGGAAAGTATTCAGAGTGTTCTGCAACTCTCGACCAATATTTTAGGTATTATTCCTGGGCCAAAGGCAAACCAAAACATTATATTAAAATTTATTATCACTCAATATTTATCCGAATAGCTACAATTTTATTTTGGTTTAAATAACACATATTTTGTTTACGGATGTATTGTTGTACGAGTAATAAGTAAAAATATTGTACATACATTTTTATCCTAATCACCTGATTACAGGAAAAATTTACAATATTTAGAAGCTTTTTTTCTAAATGGCAGCTTCTTAAGTCTTTAAGCATACATTAAATAAAGAAGACACACAATAAAGAGTGTTGTTCTTATGTGCAAAATCTCAAGGTACTTTAATAAAATTTATTCTTAAACGATAATGTCTGATGAATAGATACGCTATTTATATGATATATTTATTTATATACTGCATAATTGTAATAATAATTGTAAAAGTCGATATAAAGAATTAATATCGTCAATTTTGTTTGGCCCAAAGCTTTATACAGACAGTAAAATAATAAGTTTAAGACTTTTTATCTATTTATTCCCATATTTATGAGCTATGCCACTTATTAAGCTTTATTCTTAGTGAGAATTTCTATTTCAACAATATATTGCTTCAATGATTTATTTACATCTAATGTTATAAATAACTATCTTTTCTGACGCTAGTAATGCTATTAATTTAATAAAGAATTAGGTTATTTCCATTAAAAAAACAAAAAACGTAATTAGTTTAAATATTTAATTTATCCTCAGATTAAATCTTATTTTGTTATATTTATTATTGAGAATATACTAAACAATTATAGAAACTCCCACGTAACATGTATTCTATTTTATGAACTATATTAGACATCTCAATGTTTTACATCAATAAAAATGTTCTTTAATATTATTGTTTTTGTGTAAATTAAAGAGTAACATGAAACTTTACCATTGCAAATTACGTTTACGAAAGGTTTACCATTTTCATAGTTATTTAATTTTATAAATGTTGAATATTCAGCCTGATATTATTTTACTAAGAACTCGCATCTTAACACGCATCAAAGCCCACGCAGGCTCATTTCTCCAGGACAATGTTCTACATTATTGTGCTTTTTATTTATTTCAAGCTACTTTGCGTAGTTGAAAAATAATCAATATCAAGAATATTTTTAAGATTGTAATATTGTAAATTAAATCTGGAAATAAATACATTTCTTCATACATTTTCGCAAGACATACAAAATATAGCTTTAAAATGAACAAAATGTGTAGCACCTCATTCTTTAACGAACTACATTTTTAGTATTAGCAGATTACCAGGATTTACATGAAATAAAATTGAAATTCTCGACGGTAGTAAACAAATACTTCTTCTGTAGATATCTATTAAAAATTAAACGGACGCTAAACTTAGCAAAATAGACCATAGTGCTAGAGAATTATTGTTTATTTTCACTTTTACCAATATCTCAACATATTTCCCGAAATAATTAAAACTCTATATTCTATCATGAGATGCTTATTTTATAAGCACTCATGTGAGGCTTCTGAAACTAACTAAACAATGTTCCCCCCGATATGCACTAAATACGCAAAGATTTATAACGAACAGAGAATTTCAAAAACGTAAATTTGCAATGAATCTGGTAAATTAAAGCATAATATATTATTAACCATATACATATGATAAAGCATAATGTTTAACCTTCCTTTTGCTAGAGACAAGAAACTAAAACCAATTGGACTGGAGTCAAAAATATACACATTACAAAACACATTCACAAATATGATTGATCCATGTGACGACCTTTCACATATCACACATTATTATAGCAGAATACTGCAGCTCTGCATCTTGTACTGAAATAAGCACTATGTCTTGCTGTATGTGGAAAACATCTGAAAGTAAAGCAAGTCACATCACAAAAAAGACTCAAAGAGTCGTTTTATATCTTTATTTTGCAGCATAAAATGTTGAAAATATAACATAAGATAATGTACAATATACACTAAAATACAATATTAGGACATACGCAATATTATTTTTCTCTTACTATAATAAAGCTGCGTGAATCATTCTATATGGTGTGCTTTTCCTAGTGCATATAAGCCGGTAAAGCAGGCTATATTTAAAACCATTTATTGCACGTTTTATATGAGAATATATAACCTATAAATATAAATATGTAGTTTTTTATATATATATGATTTCAATAAATATTGAATCGCAAAAAGTACTCGCTCCGCCGGGATTCGAACCCGGATCTCTCACTTGCCGGGTGAATGTGCTACCATTACACCACAGACCACTCTCTTTTTACGATTCAATTATTTTGTATTTGGCCGTTTCTTTCATATATATATATATATATATATATATATATATATATATATATATATATATATATATATATACTAGCAGACCGACAGACGTTGTCCTGTACACACGTCTTTAATGCGAAAATTTTTAAACTTTGATTAATCTGTAACAATCTGGGCTGTTTTGATAAAAATGTCTATTAAAAAGTTATTACAATATCTAACTTCATCACATGTACATTTTAATCACCACTTTGACCAACGATAGTGTGTGTGTGTGAGTATAACATGAGTGATGTGAAGTGTAGAGGATGTTTTAAATGAAAACTTACTTAATCTGAAGGTAAAAAAAAGTTGAAACAAACGATTTTATAACAGGTATATTTTTTCAATTTACAACTTAATTTATCGTAATGCCATTGAATGTACAATATTTTTTGTTAATCCTGCAGGAGTATACACAAACAAATTAGATGATTTTCCGATAGGGCTGAAGTATAATAAGTGACCTCCATCACAATCGAATTATTGATATTTTCTGAATAGCCTATATAACTACTATCCGAATTAGATTATAGTTATGTAAAGTCTGAAGTATAATAAGCGGCCACCATCACAATCGAATTATTGATATTTCTGAATGTCTATCTAAACTACCGAATTTCATTATCTTTATATTTATATTTTCTTGTGTGCGTGTGTATGGAGCTGAACTCCTCCTAAATGAGTGGACCATCTTGGAATGTTTTACATTGTATCCAGCAGAATGCGCTACGATCAGTTTCAAATGTTTTCTATTTTAATTCCAGATTTTCCTGACAGTTTGTGCTGCTATCAAATATGTGTGTTGTTTTGTAACAATCGTGTAATTATTGTGTGAGTGCTAATTGTAATATTACATTGATAGAGATTGAAGATGTTTGAAGTATATAAATAACTATAGTTATATATTTGAAGTTATTGAAATAATTTTGAAAATTTATTGAACGAAGTGAGTATATTGGTCGCATAACCTAAGTAGCATACAAATCAAAAGGTTGTGTTTCTATGTGTGAATAACTATTGTTAACAGTTTGGTCACATAAGTGCAAATTAGGTAGGCATATAAATCACATGATTGAATAACTATTCGTCCTCTTCCACAAAAGACGTGGGCATTTTTCTGTAAAAATAAAATTCTGTATAATAGTACACAATGAATATGAGTAACTTATTGAATATGTAATTTTAAATAAGTAACTTCTAGATAAAAATGTATAACAACGTAGACTACGGTATCTAAAATACTAAATAAGTATTCCCTATAGGTCTGAAGTACAATAAGTGGGCCACCATCACAATCGAATTATTGATATTTCTGAATAGCCTATCTAAACTACTAAAATGATGATCCGAATTAGATTATAGTTATTTAAAGGCTGAAGTATAATAAGCGGCCACCATCACAATCAACTTATTGATATTTCTGATTAGTCTATCTAAAACTACTGAATTACATTATAGTTTTTTACAATTACAGTATAGTATCGAAACTGGCCAACAGAACTTAATTTATCTTAATATACTAAATAAGTATTCCCTATAGGTTGAAGTACAAACTACTGAATTGCATTATAGTTACTTTAAATTACAGTATAGTATCAGAACTGGCCAACAGAATTTAATTTAAAACTAATTCCTACATTATTAACAATAGTTATTGACACATGTGATTCTCTATTAATTTAATATTACAATTAGCACTCACACAATAATTATACGATGATACAAAAACAACACACAAATTTGATAGCAGCACAAACTGTCGGGAAAAAACCTGGAATTAAAAATAGAAAAAAACATTTGGAAACTGCGATCGTAGCACATTCTGCTGGATCCAATATAAACATACCAAATAAAAAAACTATTTATTTATAAACAAAAATTAACTGATCAATCGCTGCACACTTAATATTTACGAATTTCAGTTAAAAGTGTATTTTACTAAAACTGCCAATTTTATATCTGGATAACCTCTATTGATATTCCTGATTAGACTATCTAAACGACCGAATTTCATTATAGTTATTTAAAATTACAGTATAGTATCAGAACTGGCCAACAGAATTTAATTTAAAAACCAATCCCTACACTATTAACAATAGTTATTCACACATGTGATTTGTATGCTACTTAATTTGAACTTATCTGACCAATTTTGACTGCAGATTAAAAATGTAAATTACAACAAATTATTGTAAATCCATTAGTTTAAAACTTGATTACCTAAAATGTTAACAATAGTTATTCACACAAAGAAACACACCTTTTGATTTGTATGCTACTTAGGTTATTTGAGGTAATGCGACCAATAATCTCTATTAATGTACTATTATAATTTTAGCACTCACACAATAATTACACGATGTTTTATTTTTTATTTTCTTCTTTTTGCCTGTTGGCTTTTATAAACCTTATAACGCGGGCCACGTAGTACACTTTTTATAACTTCATTCTATTTATATTTTAATGTTATTTGCGTTATTTACTTTTGAAAACATGAACCTTACAAAACAAACACACACACATTGATAGCAGCACAAACTATCAATTTCAGTTAAAAGCTAAAACTTCCAATTTTTATATCTGGTTAATCTCTATCCTCCAAAGTGAGTACAGGATATATTGAAATAAGAAGTGGTGTTTATTTTTATATGTTTATGCTTACTCTATGCTTTCAAGACTATTATTGATTAAACTGTGTTGTAATATTATAATGTTTACATAGAACAATTGGTGAAAATTTAACTTTGCAATCTGCATTAGACTATGATCAAGCACTTTATAATAATGTAATCTAAATGTAAACAAATGTTTCTGCCTCTTTGGGTGAACTTCAGCTGAAAATATTCACAGCTGTTAAGTATCAGTTCACTTTGTATTACGTGTCGTAGCGCAGTCTGTCGTATCCAATATAAAACACTCCAACATCAACAACAATTTATAATTAAAAATTTAATTATATTTGACCGAATAAATAACTATAATGAAATTCAGTAGTTTGGGATAGGCTATTCAGAAATATCAATAATTCGATTGTGATGGTGGCTTGCTTATTATACTTTAGCCTTTAAATAAAACTATAATCCAATTCGGATAGTAGTTTAGATAGGCTATTCAGAAATATCAATAATTCGATTGTGATGGAGGCCACTTATTATACTTCAGCCCTATCGGAAAACCATCTAATTTGTTTATGTACATTCCTGAAGGATTAACAAAAAATATTTTACATTCAATAGCATTGCGATAAATTAAGTTGTAAATTAAAAAAATATTACTTGTTATAAAATTAGTAATTTAAAATTACAGTATAATATCGGAACTGGCCAACAGAATTTAATTTAAAACCAATTGCTACACTATTAAACAATAAGTACTTATTCACACGTGATTTGTATGCTACTTAATTTGAACTTATGTGACCAATTCTGGACTGCAGATTAAAAAATGTAAATTACAACAAATTATTTTAAATCCAATTTAGTTTTAAAACTTGATTATATAAACTGTTAACAATATTCACACACAGAAACACAACCTTTTGATTTGTATGCTACTTAGGTTATTTGAGGTAGGCCTATGCGACCAATATACTCACTTCAATAAATTTGCAAAATGAGTTAAATAACTTTAATAAATAACTATAGTTTTTTATGCACTTCAAACATCTTCAATCTCTATTAATGTATTATAACAATTAGCACTCACACAATAATTACAGAAGGTTACAAAACAACGCACAAATTTGATAGCAGCACAAACTGTCGGCTGGAATTAAAATAGAAAAACATTATGGCTGTGTTGTAATATTATTATGTTTACGAAGAACAATTGGTGAAACTTCATCTTTTGCAATCTGCATTACACTACTTATCAAGCACTTTACAAATTAAAAATATTAAACTTTCTAAATTTTAAATGTGAACAAATGTTTTCTGCCTCTTTGATGAACTTCAGCTGAAAATATTCACAGTTGTTAAGTAACAGTTCACTTTGTATTACGTGTCGTGGCGCAGTCTTGGCGGATTCAATGTAAAACACTCCACCATCAACAACTATTTATTATTAAAAAATTAATTAAATAAACTATTAAAATTGGACCGAATTATGAATCTAAACCATTCTCGGATCCAACTGAAGACACACAAAAGGTTTCATTAAAATCGGTCCACCCGTTTAGGAGGAGTTCATTAACATACACACGCACACAAGAAATATATATATATAAAGATATATATATATATATATAATTTCAGTAAACATTGAATCGCAAAAAGTACTTGCTCCGCCGGGAGTATCCTCCCGGCGGAGCAAGTACTTTTTGCGATTCAATGTTTATTGAAATTAAATAAGGCTGTTGCCATTTATACATTTTAAGTAATGTATATATATATATATATATATATATATCCAGTCCACGTTGTTTCAGAGTTATATAGTTTATACATTTTTAACAGACTTTAATATTACATAATTAAAAATTAAATTAGTTATATACGGTAAATTTCAATATATTAATAAAATTGTAATAAAACCATTTGAAAAATAAAAATATACTTTCTGAACTATGCATATTTTATGTACTTCATTGTATATTCACCTTTTTTTAATGGTCAAAAGAGAGAAGAGCGGAAGGAATTCAGAGTCCAGAGTCTAACGGTTAGATCAGTGTTTCAACAGGTAATATTTTAGATTTAACACCCACAATTATAAAGTTATTTATGTATTTGGATATCTTTACTAACGGCACTGGTGTAACATTAATAATACTGTTTCTTCATTCATTTATAATTAAAGAAAATTAATTATTTTAAAGTAAAATTAAAATATTTAATTAAAATATTAAAAAAACTGTATTTGGAAAAGCACTTTATTTACAATATATCTATATAAGTGTACTGTATATATTAAAAATATTTTCCAATCATTTTTAATATGTCTTCGTAATAAACATACTAACATTTTTGTACAGTAACATAATAAAACACGTGTATCACATTTATTTATTACAGAGTTTGTAGGCTTAATTTGTCTGGCAGTTAAAATGGTATTTTTTTAAATCTACTTTTTGAAACGTGGCAGAGTGCCACGCATGTATAAAACCATATAAGAGCACACAGAACACAATGATCGTCCCTTTTTATTATATAAACTCACATGCTCAAAAATGTGAATATTACACAATAATTAATAGATTTAACTCTTTTAACAGGTTATAAAAGCTGAGCTGACACAGTGCCGGCCAAATATAAATGTAGCCTATGCTATAGAAGTGAGTGCGCTACTAACCATGCAACAACACACAGAAACATGCTATACCGTGCTCTCTTGCCGTCGCGGTAGCATTGGTAGGTCAACCAATGGCTGTAGCTTCGTCATTGAGTATCCCACCTCGCAGTTGTGGTACTGAAACAAGTTCATTAAACTTATTGTAGACCGTGCAAATCAACTATAATCACTGTATCTGTAACGGCCTAGCAGACTAGAAACATGTTAGTTGCCTTAAACACATAATACACTATATCTTTTTAAAGTATATAGATCTGTATCGCTTAAGTTTAAAATACAGTTTTTCCAATTATAAAATCTATTTTTACTATTGTTATGGAACTATGCGAGAAACCCATAGTTTTTGTAACACAGTTAAAGATCTAATAATGTTACTACAATGTACGAGTACATCCTACAACGTGACGCGTTACAGAATTCGTGGAGATGAAATGCATAATGGAGATTAATCGAACCCAAAGTTAATTTTATAGAAATTAAAATCCATGAAAAGTCTGTAATCAGTTCGTTTTTGAGTAATCGTGCGGACAGACTGACAGAGTTTCAAACAAAAATGTAGGTAGAAATGACATTATTAAAACCTCTCGAGTTATAGTCTAAGCTAACGCTCAGTATTAATGGCAATTAATCATTTATAATAAAAATCTTAGGGCTAAGCTGTAGTATTGAACTATCGATTATTGAACATGGGTCACATAGGCAAATCGTTTATAATTCGATGAACCTTAATTTAATTCTTTAATGTTGCTCAGACCTTTTATGATCTTTCAAAATGTTCTTGAATATATCATTCGTATAACTCTCCCTAATTTAGTTAGCTTATGGGTAATTTTATTTAATGAAATTTTTAAAAACTTATTATTAAAGAGTATACATTAACACACATCAGTAAAACAAATCATAAATTTTCCATAAACTACTAAATCTCATTCATAATCTTTAACATCTTAATTTACGCATTATAATATTATATTATTATATTATTTATTATTATATTTAAGTTATATAAATGAATAGTATTCAATTAGTGAACCTCCTTATTTATGTTTTCCATGTGCAAGAAAAAATTTATCTCCTCTGAAAATAAGTGAAAAACTAAATTCTTGAATACGTTGTACCGTAACAAGTTTAACATTTCACACGTTACTGTTAGCCAAGTCTATAGTGTTGTTATTTAATAAGTGAAACTAAAAGTAACAACATAAAAAGGCTGGGAGAGGACTGCACAACGTAAAGTTTGGTTAAGGTAATGTCTTCATAAAGTTCGGCGTACATTTTTAATATTCTTGGTTTGAGAAAAGTTTCCAAAGTGATAAATCTCCCTTCATAAAGATCTACTGCAGACTTTCCAATCTCGTAATTACCTCGGCCTCTGTCCTGATTAAAACACTCAATCTTTTATGTTTGGACCACTTTTGTGAAATATAACAACCTCACGGATTATTTTCATGGGAAACAAGATTACTAGAAGCCTTTTTATTTTAGTTCACAAAATCAACTTTACTTGTGGTTTTATATTAACAACATCATTTTTATATTTCTAACAATTAAAAAGAAGATAATTTACCAGCATAAACAGTAAACTAATAAAATATTACTGAAAACTAAGTGTAGGCCTACATAATATAACAAATCTAACAATTATCGAAACAAATCTGCAAATTTTGAAGAAATTATATTTAACAATACAATTAATAATGAAGTATTTTCAAACACTTTTATTTTATATTTATGATTTTACTTTGGAATATTACAAGACATGACATAAAATCCATAAAAAGAACATGATTTTTTCTAACCTAAATTGAGCTTATTAATAAAGTTTACGTGGTAATATGGTGATTTATATTTGGATCTATGATTACATTTAAAGCTAACTGCCTACGAAATATACGGTTCTACTAAAGCATTTAAGTAATAAATAATCTGGGGAGACATTATTGGGAGAGCAACAGAAATAGTTAATATTTCGTTATATCTATCTACATTGCATTAAACATTTTGTAAAGGGGTCCAGAATTGTCATATCATTCATTATTAGACGTTTCTATGGTTATTTACTAATCACATGTGTGACAGACGTGACGAAAGTGAAAAATAATTGAACCGTAAAAAGTGAATGGTGTACTGGTAGCTCATTCACCCGGATAGTGGGAGACCCGGGTTCGAGTCCCGGCGGAACAAATACTTTTTGTAACGTTTATCATAATTAAATTAGGCTATTACTGATTATAATTAGTTTATGATTTTCCAGAAATTTGATTAACAGTTATAGCTAGGTATTCCGAAAATATGTTAGTTTAATTATTTAAAAAAACATATGAGAGACATGGTATAAATAAAAATAAATTGAATTGTAAATAGAAAGCATACTCACCTGGCAATTGAAACATTTGGGTTTGAGTCCTAGTGGAGCAAGTACGTTTTGTAATTCATTATATATAAAATTATGCAATCTTAAAAAGTAATCGTATTATTATATGTTTTGTACAATACGCCAATGTTCTAACCCATAATCGTTAAGTTTAGCCTATCATGTTTACACACAAGTACACATATTAGAAGAATATTATAAATATGTATGGTATTATGGGGTTTTGTAATCTTATAAGATAACATCAATCAATATAACTACAATTTTACATGTATTTATCAGTTACGTAGTATATAAGTTTATTTACATTTTTAAAGTACTGCACATTTCTTCAAATGTATAGTAGTTCTTAATTTCTTCATAACTAGTTATTAATCAATCAGTTCATAATTAGAAACTATATTTCAATACATAAAATACACATAAAGTTTTAAAACTATAATATTTAATAAGGACATTAAACCTGAACAAACAGATAATACTAGTATTTGAAACGTCGTGTGATTGATACTGTAACTCGTAAAGGTTTCCAAATATCACTAATCCTTGCGTTCATTCAAATCTTTGTTCATCCCATGTTATTACAAAGTATGTGAATAAGTTTTCCGATGTTCAAATACTATTATTATATCGTTAGTAGTAGCCTTCACTGCTTTTTATAGAATATGATAAAGCTTTATAGATTTTTCGAAAGTTGTTCGTCATTTAGGCTATTATTTATAACGGTAAATGTTGTGAAAGGTACATTTTACCCAACATCCATTCGTTTTTTACCATAAATGAAATGACCAATCAATCTGTGTTTCATCGATGGACAAATGAAGATTTTTTATCCTTACACAGTGTGTGTTTTAGTAATTTCATAATACACAAAGAATCATAAATATATTTCTATTTATTTTCAATATGTGACCACCGAACACTTAAATAAGCAAAACATATTATTGTAAAGAAAGTATATTTGACCAGTAAAGCTTTGAAACACCTAAAACAATCATACCTAAGTAATTAAATATAATTTTAAATAGAAGTGTAAATATAATTAGAAAAATATTATATACATTACAGATCGTTAAGTATATGGATCCCATATGGATCAATAAAACATTTACAACAATAAATAATTGCATTAGTAGAGTTTATATAGAATTAAAAACGTCTTTAAAGTTTTAAATGCCATTCGTAACTGATTAACCAGAGTAATAATCAATGTACTTTATTTATTATTTATTATTTTGTATGTACCCATACATATACATATAAGGTTATTTTCCATATATATTGACTTCTACACACTCATACACACATTTATTTAAAATTGGACGTATTATTTCATTAATAGTCACTTTCGTGTAAAGGGATCCCCAAAAATAGTCGGCGACAAATAATGAAGAAGCTCAAACGAACCCCCCCCCCCCCAACGTTTTGACATCAGACACCCAGACCACCAAATGTAGTACAGTATAGTTGATGACGTACATGACTTCAGATTTCACGATTCAAGTTAAGTAACAGTATCAGATGTCAGATGATACATGTAAGGGGAAAGTAACCTGGAGCTAAACTCAACTTTCGTATTGAATCAACACTTGGTAAGCCTGGATTCTAATTGCAAACACATAAATGTTATCTTCCCAATATTTTATCAATTATAATAGTTAAATGCTAGTGTTTCTCACTCTATTTTAAGTGTGGCATATGTGCGCGATATCCAGTTATTACTATTTGATGTAAAATCTCGGGTAAGCTTGAATGTAATCTGTGAACTCTGAACTGTCCTTACTGATAACCAATTTAACCTTCTGAGAATTCCATCTTTATCAAAGCTACCTGGCCGGTTATTGCAATTATAACGTTCTCGCGCATGCGCACTTTGAACTATTGCTGCCAACAATCTGCAACAAGAATTACCAGGAGTCCCTGCTTGGTTTTCACAGTCACCGACAGAGGGCAACACAAGTCGGGCAACTGGTTGTTCTTGTCTGGCGCCACAGATACCTGTCCGTCAACCCGCAACATCCCTGATTGTACTGACTGCGTCCGTCACTCGCAGGCGCTATTGATTTTATTTTTACGTACCTGACCACAATCTGGACTTTGTTTTTAAATCGTTGTTTTTTAGATAGTTGTTTTTAAATCGTTGTTTTTAGATCGTTGTTTTTAGATTGTTGTTTTTAAATCGTTGTTTTAAGTAGTTGTTTTTAAATCATTGTTTTTAGATTTTTATTTTTATTCTTGTTGTATTTGTCATTTTCGTCGTGTCTCTAAGAAATTATTTATTTATCTGGACTATATTTATATATTAGTAACTTATATTAATACATGTGCAATCATTTTTATTTTCGAAAATGACAATTGAAATACAGGCAACTACGAACGGCAAACCACATATTGTTTTTAATGGACATAAATTTAGAGAAAGTTACTGTAGAAAAAAATGGAGAAAAGGTCTGGAGATGCCTTGGAAAAACCTGCGGTGCCACTGTTACAACCAACTCTGACATGACTGCAGTGATCAGCTGTAAACCTCACCACTCGGGCCATCATCCGGTCACTATGCGGAGCCTTGCCTCGCCCAAGGCTGGCTGCACAACACCATCTGCTGCTGCTGTAGTCGAGACCAAGACAAACCTCGCCTCCACCACGCCACCCAGTCGAACTGCCACCTCTCCACCAGACATTCAAGATACCACACAGAACTCTATAATGGAAACACCTGACATTTTGACCCATTCTACTCCAAATATACCAACTAAAAATAATGTCTCAATAAATATAGACCAATTAGAGTTAGAAAATTCTTCTCTTAAGAATACAATCACTGACCTGGAAAAACAATTACGAGATGTAACTGATCACGTAATAGCCTCAGACACGCGACTCTTACAGTACACTAATGAAGTATTTGAGTTGCCACATGGTTTTGTTGGAAATGTATGTCCTTCTATAACTACAGAAGTAGTCGATGAACAGCTCGGGACACGGGTCGAGGACAATGAAGCTGACGAGGACTCCGCGCGCGTCCACGAGTCGTCGACACACGTTGCCGGTTCACCAGGTACAGAGACGGCGGCAGTCTCTGCTGTGCATCAAACCATTCCAGCTGAGCACTCCTCTCAATCCCTAGAAAATTTAATAAAACTGGAAAGGGACAAAAATGAAGAATTGAGAAAACAAATCTTGTCATTAAGGGTTGAGTTGCCATGTAGAAAATGTAAAATATATTATGAAGAAGAGACCAAGAAGATGATAAGTACATTAAGACTGTTTGAAGCAGAAAGTAGAGACCTGAAAGCAAAAATTAACTCCTCAAACTTTAAAATATCAAACGATAAGATTTATCTGCAGAAGGAGTCCACAGCTGCACCGGCTGAAGAGGGAGTCACCTTTACAGTAGTCACCAAAAAAACAAGTAAGAAAAAGAAAAGAAAGCCCAAAAAACACGGTAAAAAAAACTTACAATTCCGCAAAACCTGAGACCGGGACAGGAAATCAAATAAAAACCGGTAATCCTGAAACAACACCTATGGTTAAATTGCCATTTAAGAATGTGACTGTGATAGGGGATAGTCATTCACGCCATCTTGCCTCTCTAATGTGCAAATATTCAAGAGGAACCAACATCGGCGGGATCTGCAAGCCTGGGGCGGGTCTCTTGAGTGTAACCCCGGCCCTCGTCCATCCTCCAGACCACTGTTGTGTACTGCTGGCCGGGACAAATGACGTGGCTGCTGGGAAGCAGGACATCATCTTCAGCAAACTGGAGAAAATTGTGAAAGACTGTTGTTCGTCCTCCGCGCTCCTGGTGTTGTCGCTACCTACGAGGCACGACCTGCCCTCTGACAGCCCAGTTCACCAGACCACGGCTCTCGTCAATAATTATATTGCCGAGCTGTGTATCCGTTACGAGGGCGCGAAAATGCTGGATATCAGCAACATGGTTCGCAGCCACTTCACCCCACACGGCCTCCATCTGCGTGCAAGTGGCAAACAACTGCTGGCCGACCTCATACTTCAGAGGATCTCCGGTATGATGCCTCGGCCCCGTCGCCGCGTCACTGTAGTAACTGCGCCGATCCGTTCCACACCCTCTCCAACACCGGACCCCGTCACCTTGCCCTACGGCACCTATGCCGAGGCTGTCATCGGGACATCGCAACCATTAACTACCGACATCCTGAACGCTTCGATGAAGACTGTTTCAAAAAACTGCCTAGTAATGTACAGTGCAAAAATAGATTAGGGTTATCAGGCCCGGCTTCATTGAACAAAAATCCATTTTACTTGCAAAATTCTAAAAAATGTCTAAAAGATCAAATTCAAAATTGTTCATCTGAATACTCAGTCTGCCACAAATAAACGGAACGAGTTAACACTTATGTGTAACGAGTTGAAGCCGGACATTCTTGTCATCTCTGAACACGGGTTCTCAGAGAATACAATCCAGTTCTTCACAATTGAAAATTTCACATTGGCATGTTCTTATCAAAGAAAACGTTTCAAATGGGGAAGTGTTGCTATTTTTGTAAAATCCCCAATAAAATTCTGTTGTTTCAAAACACCTGAAAGTAATGACCTCGACTTTGAAGCCGCAGGTTTAAAGATTAATGCAAAAACAGAAGGGGAAATCATAATAGTAGGGTTATACAGATCACCAAGAGGCTGTATAAACACCTTTTTTGAAAAATTTGATTCTCTTCTAAATTCCGTAATCTCAAAAAATTCATTGTGATCGGTGATTTTAACATTAATGTAATAGACAACACAAATCCCCAAACCCAGCGATTACGCGATGTTCTGAATTCATTCAATCTAAATTGGTCCATAGACTTGCCAACGAGGGTGACTGCTCACTCGAGCACAGCCATCGACAACATGGTCACGAATCTCTCAAACATCTCGGTCTCTGTTTTGAACGTTGCGATCTCTGATCACTTCGCGCAGGAGGTTGTGGTCTCTGGATGTTCCCTCGTAAACGAAAAAAGCACCTTCTGCATTAAGAGAGACGTCCGACCCCAAAATGTCAAACTTTTAAATAAAAGTCTCCAGAAGGAATCCTGGAATTTTTAAATAATTTTGACTGTCCGGATGCAATGTTTACGGCATTCGATAAGTGTTTAAATTTTCATTTGGATATGTTTTGTCCATTTAAAAAAATCAAAACAATAGGGAAAAATTACAAAAAAACCTGGATCACAAAAGGCATTCTTGTCTCAAGGGATAAACTTAAATTTTTTCATTCAATTTTTATAACATCTGAAAATGAGAATTTTAAAACTTTTTATCAAAATTACAAGAAAATTTACAGACGAGTCATCCGAGCTTCCAAATCCTATGAAATTAATAAATGTTTGCAAAACTCTGATAACATATCAAACACAGCTTGGGAAATCATAAATGGTTACTCTAAATCTAATAAACCAAATAGCTCTAAAGACATCTCAATAAAAATTGATCAAACAATTCTTAAAAATCCTTTCGAAATAGCAAGCAAATTTAACACTTTTTTCTCAAACGTGGCCGTTGTTGATCCAGTTTTACCAGTTCATCGTCCTCGTGCTCACAACCTACAGGGACCAATGTCATCCTTCGCTTTTACCCCTGTGACGGAGGTGGAGGTAGTTCGTGTCATTAAGAGACTGAATTCCAAAAGATCCTGCGACATCAACGGAGTTTCAATGTGGATGTTAAAGCAATGCTTCAGGCATTTACTAACACCACTAACAAAATTAATCAACCGTTCATTTCAAACCGGAATCTTTCCATCAAAATTAAAAACTGCAAAAGTCATTCCGATTTTCAAAAAAGATGATCCCTTACAAACCAACAACTACCGTCCAATTTCTGTTCTGCCGGTGCTGAGCAAAATTTTTGAGAAACTTTTCCTGGAACAGCTCAGCAGTTTCCTCGAAAGTTTTGATATTCTCACCCCGACCCAATTCGGATTCAGAGAAAAAATGAGTACAATAGACGCTGTAACTAACCTCATAGAACATGTTGTCGATGGACTGGAGAGGCGTGAACACGTGCTCAGCGTATTTCTCGACCTCTCCAAAGCATTTGACTGTGTGCATCATGAAATACTTTTGCACAAGTTGGATAGGAGTGGTGTACGAGGTCTGCCTCTAAAATGGCTTGGATCATATCTTAGTGACCGAGAGCAGTGTGTGCAGATCTCGGATGCCTTATCCTCAAAAGCAAAGATCACCCATGGAGTCCCGCAGGGATCTATCCTTGGGCCAGTTCTTTTTCTGCTTTACGTAAACGATCTGAACCCATCGATCCAGAATGGAAAGGTGGTTCAGTATGCTGACGACACGACTCTCTGTGTTAAAGCCAAAACACTTCAAAACTGGGAAATAATTTCTTTTTCTGAGTTGAATTCCTGCATTCAATTTTTTTCTGAAATAAACCTGAAAACAAATGAATCAAAACCAAATTTCATGAAATTTTCGCTAAGCAAACGAGAATCTGAAACAAGACCTTCAGTATTTGTGGATGATCTCCCGCTCGATGAAACGGAATCAACAAAATTCCTAGGAATGTTCCTAGATCGAGGACTAACCTGGGACGTTCACGTGGATCATGTCTGTGCCAAGGTTGCATCGGGCATCTTTGCCCTTCGCAATTTGGCAAAACACTGCCCTATTACGGTATTAAAAACGGCCTATTATGGTTTAATTTATCCCCACTTGGGATATGGAATCAGACTTTGGGGTAGTTGTGCACAGCACAAGCTGGAGCGAGTCTTCAGGCTCCAAAAAAAGGCCGTAAGAGTAATTTTGAATTTAAACAATAGAGAGTCGTGTAGAAGCGCGTTTAGGGAGCTGGGATTTCTGACTTTGCCCTGTCTCTACATTCTCGAGGTGATCCTCTACTCCGTGTCAAGGTGTGCTTTGGTTAGGGGACGGGATGTTCACCAACACGGGACGAGAGGCAGGGACAACTTGCGCGTCCAACAGCACAGGACAAATGCGTTCAGAAATTTACCATCCCAGGTTGGTGTCAGATTGATCAATAGTCTCCCTGAACACATTAAACAACAAAATGGAAAACATTTCAAAACTCAGTTGAAAACTCTTTTAATTTCGAGGGCATTTTACTCAGTTGGTGAGTTTATGATGGGTCGCTGGGATGATTAAAACCTAAAATTCTCAAAGACCATCAAAACAAATAAATTTGCCGGGCCTGTAAATCGTGTGAAAGAGGCGTGAGTGATACAATGTATGTCTGAATGGTGTATTGTCAGTATGAATGATTAGGTTAGGTAGGACGATTGTGATACAATGTGTGCATTGTCTGTTCACAATAAAGTTAATTATTATTATATTATTATTATTACTTCCCACCATAGCACGTTGTATGATAGCGCCACTAGGGCGACAGAGACTGAAGAGGTATATCAGAGAAGCTTATACCATCATGCAAGTTTGTAGGTTTCAAAACGTAGTTTGCATTTCTTTTAATAAATAGCTGCACAAAACAGGCACAGAAGTGGTTTAACCATATAATCAATTTATGCTAGCTACAGAACAGAAATAATAATGTGATCCCGTGGAGGGACATAATATGCTCCAAGTGATTACGTCATTAAATGCCAAGAGATGATTTGGACGGGATTTAAATCAATTTTTATTGGTCGATGGTTTAATGCTTACAAGAAGTTTGTTGATAACACTCCGATACTGTGATAATAGAACGTTCTGCTTGGCCAGGTTCATGATCACTTTCCAGGCTCTTGCCTAACAGAAGTTTATCTCTGCCTATTAAGAACCCCCCTTCTATCAGCATAGAGATAATTGTTTGTTGATTAGTTTTACTTTGATACTGTGATCATAGAATGTTATGCTTTGCTAAGTTCATCATTACGTTCTTAGCCATTGTTTTACTGAAGTGTATCTCTGGAGACTATATAGCTACTTTCAATAATAAATATAAATAATAGTTTGTTAATAGAAATATATGCAATTTGTAAAAATCCAAATTATTCAGACCTACTATATCGCTTTTTAATACGTGTAATGTTCACATTAGAAAGGGAAACTGAAATCAGCATCTTTTTCTTGTACCAAAAATATTTACCTTTTTTAGAACTGCTTCAACGATGAAAATCAATTTTAAGTAGCAAATATTGATTTCAACTGCTATTATTGATCCATGTCACATTCTATGTTCAGTCTGAAAATATTGTCAGTCTGTTTAATCATTAAAACTACTTAAAGCTTTACATAAAATTCAGTAAAGGAAATATAATTTTTCCAGACAATGCCATAGTTTAGATCAATGGTGAATATCCGGAATATCCTTCAAGCTTCACAATTCGTCCTTTGTCTTTAACAAACATTCTACAATGAAATTAAAAATAGAAATTTTGATCGTGGAAAAGTTCTTGAAACGTACAATAGTGTTAAATATTATCTTCAATAATCCTTTATGTTTTGGTAACTACATTTAATTACGGTGTTACTTGAGCCACAAATTTTAAAAATATTCGCGACAATCTATTTATTGTACCAATAATATAAATTTATATTATGTAGATGTAAGTTTATAATATTATTAAACGTACATTTGTATATACATGTAATTTGCGATTAAGAACTGCTAGGGAATCAATAAATAATATTTTAAAACTAATAGCCTGCAGATGCAAGAAAAATTTATTATTCTAACTAAAACTATGTTTACCTCGTGTTTTGGGAATTCTTCATCGTCGTACTCTATTGGATCGTGCAGAAAGTTACTTTCACTGGCGACTATACATGTCTCTTGATAATCTAAACAATACACAAATATAGGTACCCTTAGCATCAGACTAATAATCTTTGAATTTCAAATATCTCATGAAGAGACCATTGTGTAAATGGAAAACTAAAGTACAAGATGAGATGTAACTGTCATTAAACACTGACATTTACATCGCACTTGATACCGGTTTGTATATATACCAAATTGTGTGTAACTCTAACTTGTGTGCAAGATTCTTTTTTGTAATAAGCTCATTGGCTTAATAATAAATGAAATCCAACTAAACAAAATGTAAAAGGTCGATAAGTTAAGTTAATTTGCCATTTATGTAGTACCATTGCTGTGCGGAATGATATCCGGGTTTTTCTCAATACTATCGTTGCTCTCTGAGGAATGTTTAGTAGAGTCTCCAGGTTTTTTATCGCGACGCCGTCTCAGCCTCAGGGCTCCCACTACTGCCAGAGTCAACAGCAGGACGGATCCCGCCACCCCCACCCCCACGGCTATCAGAGGGGACAGCTGCAGAAGTAGAGGGGTAGAAGCTGCAACACACAGAGAGAAACATTCTATTAGTTACCATATATTTTGTGTCCTAATAAATCGTGTCAGAAAGGGTTGCTGTCTTTTCTCATAAAATTGGTATGTTTTATGTTTAAAAATTATAATCCATGCGGTAAATATGTTCCATACGCACAATTCTACTCACAGGTTTATGCTGAAAATTAAAGTAGAGGATACTACTTGTTTTTAAATAACTAACAAAAAAGTGTACAATTAAAGAATAAAACATGCGCAATGAATAACAAAAAAAGTTTAATTCCCTTGAAAGACCCTAGAAATGACTAGTTAGCTATTCCAATATATTAAGGTGTATAATATTACTTAAATATGTAATATTTAGTATAAGCTTTTCAATATAGTGTCCACAGCTACTCGTTTATTTCGACGTCGCTATACTTTATAATGTAGCGAACTTTCTCTCCAATCTAGTTCAGATTAATAACTTCAATCAAGCATTGAGAAAGTTAATTTAAATCATGATTATTTCCGAGATGGACAATTATATTTTCTTAACAGTACATCAGCTTTGTTTAAAATCAGTGACTTTTTTACCAATTAATAATTTATTATATATTCGCAGAGTAAATTAATAATGGATGTTGAAATTTGGGCCGTAAGAAGAATATTTGAGTTACTTTCTATTCATAACTGATATGGTATGTGCATTTCAGTTTAACCTATCATATTGTCTTTGATATTTAATATGTTGCACACATAAACAGGTAATTCCTGCTGACGCATGATAATATAACTTAGGAGTTTTTTATTATACCGTGGTTATAATAAACTAATCCTGTTATTTGTTTCTGTATGACTGTAAAAAATATTATTATTGTTACATATTTTGAAAAATCGTGTAAATTTACCACTGTATACTATACATAAACATGGCTATTTAATTATTCTTAAGGGTTTTTTTCCATGTTAATGGAATATTAATCAGGTATACCAAACTTTTAAAGGAAAGATATTTAAATAACTTACCTCTCATGAATTTTAATCCTTGACCGCTCCATTAAAGAGCCGCGGCTTTTTCCCTATGATACCATGATACAATATTTTAAGAATAACGGTGGGACTTATCATGCCCAAAAACTGAAAGATTGAGGTATCATGGTTCATTTAAAAACGTTTATTTATAAATATGTAGTTTAACGTAGAGTAATGCATCTATTATTTATTTGTTGTTTAAATTGAAATAAATTCGCATTCTGTTTTGGTAAATTGTAAACTGAACGAAAAAATGTTGTATAAATATTTAAATTAAGAACTATTGTTTAGGTAATACTGTTTCCGATATTACTTTTGACTGCGTTGTATACGTTTCCGTTGCTTCAAATTTATGTGGTTCAAAATGAACTAAACATAGTTTTCTTTAAAAATATCTATAATAAATCTAAAATAATGTAACTGTAATATTTGTATAAACATTCTATAGTTGTTTCAAACCCTACATAAATATAATTAACGCTCTATACACACACCTAACAGGCCCATAAAATACGATTTACAACAGTAAATTGATTATTCCAGTAGCATTTTGTCAAGTAATTGTAGCGTAATGAACAAATGAAATCTCTTATTCTAATGCCTTAAGAAAGAGAAATTAAGTTAACGTTTGCATTAACTTCAGTACTATTCAGTAACGAAGTTCATTAACTGAAGTAAACTACTAGATTTTGAAATGGTGTTAATTTAATAAGCGTGGTCTGCAAAGTTCATTATCTGATTATTTTGTTCTAAAGTATTAAGCTGCCAGTAAACTTAGGCGACACAAGTCGTAATGTGATTGTAAGTTAAACTTGTTCACTTCATCTTATCTGCCAAGATATCTTCAGCACATTATGTATGTTAATGACAGATCATCTAGATTAATTTTAAAATTTTGTTTTATTAATTTCTGACAATTCTGACAGAGAACGATTAATGCATTACTTATTAAAAATCCTTTATTCTACTGTTTAGTTTAATGAGTTTATTAATGAATAGAAGGAGGTGGGAAAGTTTTGCAAATATTTAGATTTTTGATGCTAGCCCTATTCTAACTCAACCCAATAATATAGGTTACAAACATAACATAGGTTTGGATAAAAACATAATAACTTTCACCCAATGCAACAGCTATTCTAATGAATCTACTTGTAGTTTATATTAAATTATTATCCAGTGTACGCAAGAAAATAATTACATGATGTCTTTTCAATACCGCATACTCATTTTTTGTAATCTTTAACATAAACACTACTTTTCCCCATAAGATTCGGTAAGAATATACAGACCTTCAAAATTACGTTTGAGTTTAGTGAAAAGATATATTGATATATTTGATTATCATTTAGATTATTTTTGTCAGTAACTCTAGTATTGTATTTACGAGTATATTATATTTATTCAGATAAGCCTTTTGAATATCCACATTAAAGTTTTATCTGGAGTCAGATTTTCCAATAAAATGTAGTGGAGATGATAAATAGTTAAGGAATTGGTTTCTATAAATTTGGTGTTTTTACCCATGAAGAGGCTCAGAGACCTTCAGTTTTTACAATGTTGCACTGAAAAATACTTTAAACAATGAATAATTAGTTTTTTGAATTGGTATGTATAAGATATAATTATTAGTTTATACATTTCCAAATTTAAGATGTATTCAAATTCAAGCGAAGTATAATATATTCAAAACACACAATTAAACTAAAACTTTTGTAATTGACGAGAGATTTCAATTTTTAATAAAATAATATCTATTTTTAACCTCAAAAGAATATATACAAGAAACTTATTGTTTGGTTTTGATGTTATAGTAACATTGTGCAATACATACAGAAATGTAATTTTGAAATACTTCAGAAACTACTGCTGAAATTATTAGGGCCTGATTTTACGTATTAATTATGGTACCTACTAACAAGGGAGGGACTGAGGTTGACCATAAGAACTTATAATTTACATATTTTATATTTTGTTTAAATGCTCCAGTTTACTTGACCTAAAAGCCGTAAAATTCTGAAAGTTACGATCGGTGAAAACTATAAAGTAAATATATTAATTTGAAAATGAAAGAATTAACATTATTATAATGAGTAAATGATTGAAAAAATGTAAAGCATAGTGAAGTGAGGTTTTCATTTTAGATATATTACTAACACCAATGTGTAAATTACCCGTGAAATAGATTCTAATAATAATAATAATAATAATAATATAATAATAATATTCCTTTATTGCATAAAAAACAATTTACAACAATTGCATAGCAAGCGTCAGTAATGGTACAAAAAATACATCAGTTATTTGTCAACATACATGATGATTTGTCAACTAAAATTATTATTTAATGAAAGGCAATAATCAGAACCAGGATTTTTCTCGTTGCTCTTAATTTTCAAAATTTTCATCCCAGCGGCCCATCATGAACTCATCAACAGAATAAAATGCCTTTGATACCAGGAGGTGTTTTTAGACGAGCTTTGAATTTTTTTTGGATCATCGAGTTGTTTGATAACTTCAGGGAGCCTATTGATTATTTCTGACACCAACTTGTGACGGCAAGTTTCAAAAGCAATTGTTCTGTGTTGGTCGATTCTAAAGTTGTCCCTGCCTCTAGTCTCGTACTGATGGACATCCCTACCCTGCAGCAACTCACATTTGAGTCTACAGTACAGGGCGACATCGAGAATATAGAGGCAGGGTAAAGTCAGCAATCCAAGCTCCCTAAAAGGAATCTTTACACGACTCTCTGGGGTTTCAATTTTTGAAAGAATTCTGACAGCTTTCTTTTGAGTTCTAAATACTCTTTCGAATTTGTACTTAGAACAGCTGCCCCCACAGTCTCAAGCCGTAAGTCAAATGTGGATGTATCAGGCCAAAATATGCCGTTTTCCAATACTTTCCAAAGAACAAAATTTTGCAAGATTGTGCAGGACAAAAATGCCCGAGGCAACCTTGGAGCAAACCTTTTCAATGTGATCGTCCCATGTCAGTCCTCGGTCAAGGTGCATTCCCAAGGAACTTAATGGATTCAGCTTCATCAAGAAGAACATCGTCCACCATCACTGCACGCCGTAGTTCTTGGTCTTGTTGCTGCCGGATGGCAAAAATTCATGACGTTTGATTTCGAGCTGTTTGTTTTCAGATTGAGTTTTTGAGAAATGCTCGATGCATGAATTCAACTCAATAAATGCCTTCACTTCGAGATCGTGTTTTGATTTTGATCTGATGCAGAGAGTCGTGTCGTCAGCGTATTGAGTCACCTTTCCATTCTGGATTGATGACGTCAACCTATTGACGTAAATTATGAAAAGGACTGGCCCTAATATTGATCCCTGAGGGACACCATAGGGCATTTTTCACTTTGCTTGACATGGCATTCGCGATCTGTACGCACTGCTCTCTATCCTGAAGATAAGACGAGAGCCAGTCGTGCGGCAGACCCCGAATACCACTTGTCCACAACTGGTGCATCAGTTTTGCATGATGCACACAGTCAAAAAGCTTTGGAAAGGTCGAGGAATATGCTTAGCACATGTTCTCTCCTTTCCAGGCCATCGACAACATTGTGAATGAGATCCGTTACAGCATCGATTGTCGATTTGTTTTTCCTGAACCCGAATTGTTCGGGACAAAGAATTTCGTAACGGTTCAAAAATTTTTTTCGAATTGTTTGAGAAATGCCTTTTCAAAAAATTTTGCTGAAAACAGGGAGGATGGAAATCGGACGATAATTGCTTGAGATGCAAGGATCGTCTTTCTTGAAAATTGGAATGACTTTGGCTGTTTTCAATGCAGAGGGGAAAACGCCTTGTGCAAAAGAGAGATTAATCAATTTGTGATAGGTGTCAAAAAAGTGCTCGAAGCACCTTTTGATTAACCATACAGACATTCCGTTGATGTCGCAAGACTTTTTTGGTCTCAGATCTTGCCACGACACGGGCCACCTCAGCCTCACCTACAGGAAAAAGAACCATAGATGAGACCGGTCCCGTCAATGGCTCTTCGCGAGAGCTGTCCAAGATAAACGAGTTGTCTGGTTCAGCTACGGTCGAGAAAAATGTGTTAAATTCACTTGCCACTTTAAAGGGATCGTCAATTGTGTCATTTATTGTTTTTAGTGTCGGAACCGAGAATTTGGAAAATTGTGGTTGATTTTTGCTGCTATTAATGATGTTCCACGCGCTTTTTGAAAATTTTTCTGATTGTTGTAATTGGTCTTCGACGTCTCGTGCCTTAGCTTTCTTTATTTCAGCCTTATTTCAGCTTTCTTTATATAATATATAACAGAAAATGCGATTATATTAAATATCGATTACTGAAGAAAGCAAAAAGGTTTATTGAAACTAAAAATAGGAACGACATTTGCATACTATACAAATAAAAAAAATAATAGAAAACTCATACTGACCAAGATGCAAGTGGAAGCCCTCCAAGCGGCCTTCAGTTCTCAATGTATTAGCTGTGAGCACAGTGACTTCGCTGCGACCTTTACTGTTAGCGGCGTATAACACAATGTGGAAACTGAGTCCTCCTCCAAGACCCCCCACTTTGAACCAGGGCGCTCGTGACGTCACATTGCTTACTATCACGTGACTGCTGACGTCATATACCTCCATGACGAAGACCTGAGGCAGCCCGCCGTCGAAACCCTGTTCGCACTCCACTGTTACTGATTCGACCGTCTGGTTCACCAAGGAGCAATTACTAAGCCCGTCAGGCTTTCCTGTAACAATAATACACAGTTTTTTAGAATAAAATGTAACTATTTCTTATAAATACTATAACCCATAAAATGATTTAGAACTTTAATAATAATAAAATATTCTAACGCTGTTATAAATATAGCAATTCATTATAATGGAATAGATTTTTACTATACTTACAAATTACCATCAGTAAGAAATTAATAGAGTATTTAAGCTCATAAAAACATTACTTTTAATTTTATTGTAATGCTTATCTAATGGAATATCTAGCGCTTTTTTATTTTAAAGATATAAACGAAATGAAAATTACTTAAAAGTTGACGTTTTTTACTTGTTAAGCGTTAACTAAATGTTTTCTGCATTTCTAATTGCTCAATCAAACTATACAAATAAATATTTCTTTTATACGCTCCACTGATGTCTTTCAATCGATAATAGTGGTTGTGTGACTCAATGTATACTACTTAATGTAAATATAACACGTACCATAATGTTTAAAATGACCCCACAAACTATTTTATGAGTCATAAAACTAGTTATGATATTTTCCTTTCTATGTCTCTATAAATGTTTTAATTTTTTTCTGTATACTGTAATTAGACAATATATTACTATTGTACAAGATTTTAAATATTTCCCATGTCTTATTTTCAGTAACATTTAATCTCCTATAAACTGTTTCTGTTTTCATAAATAATTTCAAATTTATTAAATGAATGACAACAATCTTACAGATAAACGATCACATAATTTTATAAATTTACTGCAAGTTGTATTGCCTTATATCAACGGATAATATAGAAGAAATATTTTTCGTACTAAACAGGCCGATATACAAAAATTGTATTGCTGTCTATCCGTATGTCGACCCGTGCGTTAAATCCTAATAGAAATGTCCCACGATTATAAACATTTTTACGTTGGTCCACGTTAGCCCAAGGAGAATTATATTGATTCAGGAGCCAAAAGGTAAAAATAAAAGTAAAAAGTTTATTTTTTTGCATTGTGTTTATGTAATGGCAACGAAATATACGCATATAAATATTACTGATAATAATATGAAATTTTTCTGTACGACACCAACACATGTGACAGTCCTAATGTGAGGGTATTGAATTGGTTGGTAAGAATTATGTTATGTTATATCGGATCCCTTGATACTACTTTATATCTATATATGGTTAGTCTGTATGTAGAGAAGATAAAGTCAGTAATGGCGCATGTTACGTGGAATTTGACAGAGCATTTGTAAAGCCTATATTATTTATTTGGGTTCAGATGTTTTAGTTACCAGCAGGAATGACGGTGATGACACAAGGTGTCTTCTGTTCCCCCACAGCGTTCTTCGCGATGCAGAGGAGGGTGCCGTAGTCGGACTCGGTGAAAGGTTTGTAGCTAAGAACACTGCGGGTAGGTTCTGTAGAGTAGCGGTCTCGCGGCACATCACCGCCGGCCGCACTGCTGTTGAAGACCCATCGGTACGCTACAGCGGGTGGGCGGGCTTCCACTACACACACTATACGAGCATCTTCGTACCGGGCCACGCCCACCACCGCTGGTATCGAAGACTGGCACACGGGGGCGACTGCACAACAAACAATGGAAAGATATAAATTTACTGTAAAGAAACCTTCTGTGGTGTTTGTTACAGCTTGAAGTGAGGCATCTTGCGGTATAAACAGTAAGGCATCAGTTATGGACACTTACGGAAAGAAACCAGCATTTTGAAGAAACTTATGTACAAAATGTAAATAAACTTAGGACAACTAAACCATCGTTTTATAACCTTTCTTCCAAAGCGTGTGACTAGTTTCCAATCCCCATTGCAACCCTATAGGTAAAATTGTGCTATAGAAAAGAACATTTATATCATGTAGATATCCTATCATTATCATCCTATCCTATCATGTTTGTGAGTATGTATCCCGGCGGAGCAAATACTTCAAAATTTTTGTAAACTTTTCATAAATTTTGTACGTCTCAACGTACTTTTTTGGACATAGCATTATATTAATATTTACAAGAATGAACTAACTAAAAAATATAAACAAGAAAAAACATTTTTCATTAAATAACTAACTCACAACAAATAACTCACAGCTGATTTTTCACCAGAAAGTTCTAAAAGTAAAAACATTTTTTTTATTAACGAAGATTCAAATGAAAATGAAATGTTTATTTGAAGATAGGCTGATGAGCGGTTTCGCTCCTTCTCAAATAAAATTTATTTATATTTTCGTAGACATGTAATGCGACATTAATGATACCTTTATATTTATTAAATTTTAAATTGTTTTCTGATTGTGTTCCCTGGAATATACATCAAGGGACTTAACATCTCCATGAACAATACTATGACGATGACTGTCATTCTAATACGAGAGGGTTATATATAGATTTGGCCAATATATTGTTTTTTACAAAAATTAAATTTTGTTTGTTATATATAGAGTGAGTAAAAATATAGTAAAAATATATATAAGCGAATTAGGTGGGCCGGTGACCCACGAAATAGGCATATATTTCCTTGTGGAAATTAAACTAACATTAAAAATATTATTTCTAAATTAGAGCAGTATGACAGATTTATGTCTTTCTGAATATTTGTCTGTATATGTATTTTTGTGTATGTCCACATAGGTTTGTCCACATATAGGTTTAACTGTATCTTTGGAGTTTCTCAACATTGATCTGGAATATGTTACTGAAGTCGTTGGACTTATTTAATATAATTTGTGGAACGTTAGATTTAGAAATTAGGGGCCAAACTGCGGTTAAGTGTTCATTTTGACAAATAAGTTGTAAATCAAGAATGTGTAGTATTTTATTATTAAATGTTGATATGTGGTCTACCCTTAAATATTGGAGGATTTAGTTTCTCTTATTAAAACACAAGAAAATAAACATATTTTCAATCTGAAAAAAAATTCTTTACTTATATAGTATTGTTACTAAATATTTAAATTGGGCGAAACTTCTTTTTTTATCAAAATGGAGTACAAATTGGAATTTGGACAATTTTGGCTAACTCTACTGACACGGTTAGGATGTGTAATCAAACTGGGCTGGCGGTGAGAATATTAAACATCACTTATTCAATAAGGGACTGAAATTACTCTTTAAATTCAAAACTTTCACTTAATCTCTTTTAATACAAAAACTTATGTACATTCGTTAACCTATGCGGGTAAATATTTTCCTGTATCTTTGTCATAATTTGGCCCAAAAAGAACCAAAAATACTACTTTACGTAAGGATATTATGACTTCAATGCAATAATATAATGTTAAAATGGCGTTTGAACAATCGGGTATGTTAGTGTTAGCCACTTTTTATATTTAATAGTAAATTAATACAGTGTTTTTTTCATTTATTTGATTATCATTTAAATTTAATGTTTGCGTAGTTCTGTTTATAATTATAACAAATTAAATCCCAAATAAAACGAAACGACCTTATGTCGGATATATTATTTTGTCTTTTTATGTGAAATAACATTTTATACACTGAATCTTATAAAAACTGATACATTATTTCCCACAATTTAACTCTTTGGAAAGTAAATGAAAAAGCTGTCATTTAGCGAAGAGTGGTCGTATATTGGTTTTGCGTCATAAAACTCAACAATTCAGAGTTACTCATCTGCTTGACGTTTTAGTTTAAATTGTATTCATCATTTTGCCTTTTTAAAATAAATTATTGATATAAAATAAAAAAGCAAATATATTGAAAAATGAATCCACGTATTCTCAAATCAACTTCAAATTGACGTAGGATTAAGGGACCTTACTTATTACGGAACATTAAATGATAATATGAAATACACAAAGAAAGTAGTTACAATAATTTTTTTTTAAATGTTTCTTAACAGTCTTTGTTTAACAAGTCGTAATAAAAGAACCAGAACAAGGGATAGCTTTTATCATGTTGTAAATACGAGTATTACTGTGTATTAAGTTACACACTTTACATCCATTAGTGTGTACATAATGTTACCATTAACGATTCCTTGATGTGGTTCAATTAACGATATATAGATGCATCTTATAAGTATAAGTAATATACCTAATATAAGTTGTAAATAAGTTAAACGTCTAAACATTAAAGGGAATTTTTAATTTTTGATCTATTCCCTTGTCGTATTTCTTTAGAATCTTAGTCGAATCTGTACACTTTAACTGTGTTATTATTAATCTTATTACTTTGTACAAATATATCACACCAGTAAAAAACCAAATATCATAAAAACGTGATATAATTCAATTTAAAATTTTACTCTTAAGCAGTTGGCAACTGTTAATAGGAAAAATCCTAAGAGACAGACTAAAGACGAAACTGGTACCGGTTTCATAAGAAGGTGATGGATATGAATGAACATAACAATTGGAATCATTACTTCAATGAAACGGACTCCAGTATAAGCCGTAAAACGATCACAAAATACGTGTGCAGATTTGGAAACTTAAGGCTATTTTTCGTTTTTCAAGACGTATTTCATCGTTTCATTGATAGTTCGTGGGTGTATTATTAGTATTATTAATAAATGCAACATGGCATATCACAAGTCTGTTAAATCACGTTTTTTAAATTTACATAATTGGCACTGGAACAAATGCATCCTAAAATAATATATTTGCACAGGTTTTTGTCATAGTTGGAGACATACTGTGAATGTCTAAGTTAGACCTGTCCACATGAAGCCTAAAATGATATAAACGCGATAAATTTTCTTTGGTCAAACCATACAGTAGTCTTAGACAAGTAATCCTGGTGATGAGATCCTCTAAAGAATAGCAATTTTTTTTAATACATGGAAATTTACAATTTATTCTTGATGGAGACATTATGTTTTGTATTTTGTTAACTTTTTTTAGTATTAAAAACTTATTTTCTCCACTATATTTCTTAACTGTACACACACCACACGTGGCCATAGCTACATGGATTGGTCGATTTCGGATTGGGCTTTGGTCAGCCTTTTTCAGTAGCAAGCTAAAGCACTTAAAATAACATATTTTAATAGAAAACAACATTTTAAGGCTCTAAGATATTCTTCGAATATATCTTTATTTTACTTTTAGATAAACAATATATTCGTCCGATAGAATTGATGAAGATTACCAGAAATAAGGAATCGCCGATTTTATATACGAGATTTTGAACCTAGTTTATATTCTACATAAAGAGCGTAAAATATTAGATGAAGATATTTTTGACGATACATTTATTTTAATATTAACGCATTTTTAAGTGAGGCGATCTAAAACATAGAAAGCATGTTTGTGTTTTTTGGTAAAAACCTTGTATTCATAATTTTCTAGCTAGGCAGTTATAGAGTTATAATAATATTGTCTATTTATATAATCAATGTATAATTTTACAAAATATTTACATTATTTCAATAAAATCCATACTCACAATGTTATCTTAGTGTAAGGAAATTACAGTGTTTTGATTGGATATTATGCTTACATGATAATAGTTTGTATGTATGTATAAATCAGGTATAAATGACAATAATCTGTAACTCAGATTTTAAAGCTGCCTAGGCCTGATAATATCTCCAGCTGAGCGCGTATACATGAACAAATATGTACAGACATTGAATTATCAGAGGTCACAGAGCTCACAGGCACTGCTAATATATCATGTTGAGTGTGCACATGTGAACAAATATGTACAGACATTGAATTATCACAGAGTTCCTTTGCATTTTTAACATCACCTGTTGACTGTATATATGTAAATAGATATGTAGATACATTTAATTATCAGAGTTCTTAGAGTTTCTTTGCACTTTTAACATCACCTGTTGAGTGCATACATGTAAATAAATATGTGCAGATATTTAATTATCAGAGTTCACAGTGCTTCCATGTAATATCAGGCTAATATATCATGTTGAATGTGCACATGTAAACAAATATGTACAGACCTTGAATTATCAGAGTTCCTTTGCACTTTAACATTATCTTTTATATATATATATATATATATATATATATATATATATATATATATATATATATATATATATATATAAACAAACATATACAGAGATTGAACTATGAGGTTTCTCAGTGCTCCCAAGCACTTCTAATATATCTTTTTAAGCGTGTATTGTAATCTAGCATTTACAGAGATTGAACATTCACAGAACTTCGCTACACAGCTTATAATCTTATAATAGAATTATAGATTTCTAAAAATCCAGCAAGGTATAGCTAAGTGGATTAGTTCAAGGGTGGCTTTTTTCTTATATGTGTAGTTTTAAAAACTTATATATATATATATATATATATATATATATATATATATATACGATAGTAAACCTTTTTAACATTTTTTTATTTTTTTATTTTTGTGCAATGTACATTTCAAATTCTAGGATTTCATTACCTAACAGTACCTGAAAATGAATTCCTTAAATTTGAAATGTACATTTTACGAAAATAAAAAAGACTAATAAGTTTTAAAAAGGTTTATTATTCTATATATATTTATCAAACATTTTTCGAGGCTACATCTCTAATAATAAACACATATGTATTTTGTATATGTCTGAAGGTTTTTGTCTGTGAATACTTCTTAATTTTGCTGGGAAAATACATCTATGTAACAATGTGCTAAATCTGGAATATATATTATTATCAGAATCAAAATCTAAGGAAGCAGTATGATTGTAATTGACACTAAAATACTTCTAAATTTACTAAATCCCACTGTGGTTACTCTAATCTGGAAATGTAATAAAATTACTCAAACCATATATTATTACTCTGTTAAAACAAACACACACGCACACACACACGCACACACACACACACACACACACACACACACACACACACACACACACACACACACACAATAATTAAAATATATAATATGAGTTTACATCATAGTTTAAAGTATAAAATAATAAATAAATAACGTTATCGTAATAATAAATATCCTACAAAAATTTAAATTTCCATCAGCATATAAGCGGCCTACAAGGTGAGGTTTATCCTGCAGTTCTTTTACGTATCTTATAATCATTTATAGGCTTTCAACCACCGTAATATATTTATTGTATTTGTATTCACTGCCAATAATTGAGGTAGGTATCAAGAAAAAGTGTTAAAATATATCAATAAAGTTGTGCTAGTTAGGATAACTTTTTATTGTAAATAAGTGTATGTCAGGAAGTGGATAAAAAACTTGAGTGAGCGCGGGCTGCAGAAGAGAACTGGTTGAATGGCTGCGTGCCAAAGTGCGGAATTGGGGCCATCATTCTTTGTATTCGGCAGTAACAACTTTTCACTTAAAACTGTTTCTGTGGAATATTTACTAAAGGGATTTCTGGAATGTTTAAAAATAGCAGAATAATTTGTTGTATTGCAGAAATAAGTCTATTCTCACTTTAAACTGAAAAGAGGAAAAACTTATTTTTCCGTGTATCAAATTGTAACACTAATTCTTTTTACTTTTAAATAGTTTGTAGAAACCCAATTTTTAAAATATTATTCTTTAACGAACACAGAGTAAAAATCCATCTCTTTCATCAGTTTTTTATCTGTCTCTTGAGATCTAGTAGTAGTACTATACACTTTTATACTAAAAGAAGTTTTTATTGGGTAAAAATAGGAATAAGAAGACTACTCACAGTTAACCTGTAGGTTGATAATATTACTCTCGCCATCCCCTTCCTGGTTGCTTGCGACACATGAATACTCCCCAGACCTTGCTTTAGTCACATCCTGTAGGACGAGGCTCTGATTGCTCACCATTATACCATCACCAGGTCGATTCTTCATCACCTCACCCTGCAAAATCAGAAGTCATAAAAAATGTTATATGTTAAATTACCTCGGCTCTTTTCGCCAGTTCAATAATGATGAAAAAGCATTAACCATTATATCCTGACCAGGTGGATTTTTTATCACCTTACCCTCCAAAAGCAGAAGTTGCAAAACTTATTATATGCTGAATACCTCGACACTTCTACTATTCACTAACGATGCCACTAATATAACTAATTCACTAATATTCACCATAACTGGCTCCTGTCAAACCGGACAGGACTGACAGAATTATTACTGTATTCTACGGTAAGTTCTTTGACTTGTATCCACAGATATTCTTAGACTTATTGTACCGTATATGGTTATTTCATTACGATCCTCCTCTTGATTTTACGAGCGCTTGCTTAAAACTACATGTCACAATAAAGTAATGTCTGGCCACGCACAATTATCCTGCAGGTACGCGTACACATTACCTCACACCGAAAAGGATATTTCAGTAAATATGTTACATCTTCAAAGAAGGAGTTACAGGTAATTTGGGATGAAAATTAAAGTCAATTCAACAAAAAATTATATGAATGTATATGTGCTCTGTTTAAAGTATTGACAGCTAGAAATTTTAGATAGGTATGTTTTATTATAAAGACTACACATCGTTCATTCAGAAGAAAAGTGTCACAACTCAAAATTTTTTTAAATGGGTTTTATTGGTTTAATAGTCTTGAAATAAGTTATTCTTTTCACTGCAAAAAACGTCACAACTCAAACTCTGCTTGCTCCCACTAGAGTGCAACTAGTGTCACTTTTCTTCTAGAACATTCTAGGTTATGTTTTTCTAGCAAAACTGACACATTTCAGTTGTGACTTGACTGTCTAGGAGTGAAGTGCTATAATTTCTCTGCCAAAAGTGACACTTTTTGAGTTGTGCCTGTTTGGTTGTAATATTTTGTAAGTACATGTTTATATTGTTTACTAGAATAATGACAGATTTTGAGTTGTGTCACTTTTTCCTTGAATATAGCTTTGACTTTCAATTTTGTTTGTCACCCACAAGTCCAAATTTTGAGATGGTGTCACTTTTCCTTGAAAATCATTGTACTTTTTTCATTTTGTTTATACCTCCACAGTGGCAGACTTTGAGATGTGTCATTACAACTCTGAACTTTTGCAAGAAACTAAATCACAATGTTATACCAACAGTGCAATATTTTGAGTTGTGACACTTGTATTGCGAAAATAGTTCATAATTTTATTAATAATATTCCACTGTTAGTACTATTACGATTTATTTTCTTGTTAAACTATCAGTAAACAATATACATTTTATTCATAAATGAATGCCACATACAGACAAAATGCCTTGCCTGTGTGTGCCATTCATTTATGAACTTTTTTAGGTTACACATTTTTTTCTAGTGAAGGCATCACAACAGCCAGTTTAAGTCTCAGGAATGAGCAAATAGAACATCCCTGATTTTAAAATTAGCCAAACAAAAAGGCAATTCTACAGACTATAGGCCTACTCCTCATTCACATAATAGTGTTGTATGTGGTAATGAGTGGACAGTGATTAATGAAGAGGAAATTCCAAATACAACCCCCAAATAATGAGGTTCAAGCCATATTTCAAACTACAAATGAACTTTTAACTGAACACATTGAAACCCAGCCAATCTCAAACGATCCTACAAACCCGGGAAGCTGAACCTGAAGACAAAACTCAGGGTTATGTTGATGTCATTCCTAAAGAATGTACTTCTAAAAGAAGTTCACAGTGAAGAAAATCATAAACCTTCGACATCAAAACAGTGTGTTTAGTGAATTTTCACAAAATACCAACAAAAGCAGGGAATGTGTGCCTAAAAAACTTAATTTACCAACGACATCAGCTCAGTCTAACCAAGAAAATGTTCGACCCAAACGAAAGTGTAAAACCGATAACGAAGCTACTGGAGATCTTTTTTCATATGACCCTAACAGTGAAAATGATTATGACGTGGATGATTCTGACGAGGATCCAAATTACGAGCCAAAAAATGACCTTAATTTCCCTAAAAAACAAACAATATCCAACAAAAATATTTAACATACCTAGAAGAAACGAAGTTGTTGTAAATACTAAAGAAAAGGAGCCTGAGATCTTTGAAGAAAATGATAATGTTTTTGAATTCTTGGAACAAAATAACACTGATCTCCAAAAGAAAAAAGGAAAGAAAAGGTCACTAAACAAAGACAACTGGTTGAAATGTAAAGCAAAAAAGCTGAGAAATTCTGGAGAGGAATATAAATCATCAATCTAAGTCCAGAAAACTAATTGAGAAAAAGGAAATAAAACCACCATGCAATGATAGATGTAGAATCCAGTGTAAAACCAAAATAAACCCTGAAGAACGTCAAACAATTTTCAAAAACTATTGGGCACTTGGTGACCTTTCCCGCCAAAGAGATTTCATAGCATCACATATTCAGAACATACAACCAACTTACCAGTACAAGAGAGAGGGAAATAAGAGAAAACCAAACCAAGCCTTTTATTTTGATGTTGCTGATAAGCGAGTTCGTGTATGCAAAGATTTTTTCAGAAACACCCTAGGGATCAATGACAGACCAATTAGAACCGTTATTGATAAGAAAGACGCCTCAAGTGGCTTTGTTGCTGGTGATCTGAGGGGTAAACATGATAAGCATCAAACTGATCAAGACAAGTTAATAAATGAAGGCATCAGGCGTCATATAGAATCTATTCCTAAAATTGAGAGCCACTATCTACGGGCAAACACAACCAGAGAATTCATAGAAGGTGGTAAAACAATTAGTGATTTACATCGTGATTATGTTGAACATTGTAAAAGCTTGCAAAAACCTCATGGAAATTATAAAAAGTATTACGATATATTCACCAAAGAGTATAATATTTCTTTTTTTGTTCCAAAAAAAGACCTTTGTGAGCTGTGCCATGCATATGAGACAGCTGAAGGTGAGAGAAAGACCAGTTTGCAAGAGGAATATGAAAAGCATATTATGGAAAAAGATCTATCTCGATTGAAAAAAAATTCTGACAAAGACTCAGTGAGTGTCAACACCATTGTTGCCTGTTATGACCTTCAAGCTGTATTACAGTGTACCAAAGGGGGGAAGTGTCCCTAATGTATTATAAATCTAAATTAAATATGCTAAACCTGACTGTCTGTGAGCTGAAAAATGATGCCGTATTCTGCTATACTTGGCATGAAGGCGAAGGAGCCAGAGCTCGTGCGAAATTGGAACATGCATTTACAAATACCTCAGTGAAAAAGTTAAAAATGCGAAAACGATATTGAAATTATATTTTACTCTGATAATTGCAGCGGCCAACAGAAAAACAAGTATTTGTTTTCTATGTACTTATATGCAGTGGACAAACTGCCAATTAAGTCTATAACTCACAATTTCCTAATAAAAGGGCATAGTCAAAACGAGGGGGACAATGTACATGCAATGATTGAGAAGCAGATTAAGAAATGTCTGAAGTCTGGACCAATTTACCACCCGGCTCAATACATTTCATTGATCAAAACTGCAAAAAAAACTGGGAATCCGTATAAAGTCAATGAACTAAGTCATGAAGATTTCTTGGATTTTAAAGACCTATGGGCAAACATTGGATGTAACTCTACAGTTAATGTGTCAGGTAAGCTGCTTACTGTTATAATATAATTTAGACACTTTTATGAAACGAGAGTTATAAAATAATTCTAGTGATGAGCAGACCAATAAAGGGATTTCATCTATTATTCACTGCAAAAACAATCTCAACCGGATTCAAACATAGTTTAACCCTACTCAGCCTTTACCATGTGAAACCAATAATTTAACTTTAATACTTTTTTACACAATTTTTAAGAATCTTTTTAACTTACTATCTTCTTTTACGTTTTTTAAAACCATCTTTCCTTTTCATATTTAATCTGAAAAATGTATGTTAAAGAGTAGTTTTAATTATGGCACATAGATATGCAATCAAGATGGAAGAATTGCATTTTCTTACGTTTTAAATATTTTTTCTAAACGCATATTTAACTACTTCGAACGGATTATTTTTAATTTCCTACACTTTGTTAACATACTAAAACTTTTAAATCCAACTTTTTATCCTATTCTATCTAAAAAGATAATAATAATTAAACATTTTACAGTTATCTTTTTCATTTCAGGATGTACTGTTGCAATGAATGACATCAAAATAATTAAAGTTGAGAAAGATTCTCCCTTTAAAATCAAGTACAAGACAACTTATGATGACACAGTTGACTTTCAAGAAATTTTCATCCAGCAGATTGATATTGAAGAAAACGAGGATTTTATTCGGAGACAACAAGAAGAGTCACACTAAGAAGAAAACCAGAAGTTCAAAGAAGAAACAACAGGTTTTTTCCTGTGCATTGTTCAGATGTTGCTTTAAAAAAATTATACGAGCAAAGACTGGGAATTTCAGTTAACAAGGAAAAAGACTTACAATACTTACTTGAAAAACATGTTATTCCAAGTTGCTATGCACCATTTTATAACTCACTTTAAATTTTTGCAGTAACGTTTGTGTTTAGCAACAATGTTATGTTTGTGTTAATGATTTTTATTTCCATTAGAAAATACTTCTTTAAATATTAAAAAAGTGCTGCATTAGTTACTTTATATAAGACCAAACTATTGGTAGTAAACTAGTGGTAGTAAATGAATGTATTTTGTTATTAATATTTGAAAACACTATTTTTCTAAACATCTAAAAATAGGTCCAATGATGTTTGGAGGTTTAGTTCTAAGTAACTAACTGATTTTTTTTTTTTCAATTAAAGTTAACTGTCATTAAAAACCCGTTGACTTATTTTTTGTGTCATTACCATCTTCAAAGTTAACCTTTTAATGAAAAGCGGTTTTACAGGAAAATTTACACAACTCAAATTAAATTAATAAATAATTTAAAAAATAATAAACACAAACTTCATGGTTTATATTAAGCTAATTTAAATGCCCTATATTTAACTGATATAATTAATAAAATGACTTTTGGATTAAAGGTTGCAGTTCTGTTAAACGAAAAACTAATTACAAAAAGCACAATTTTCAAATCGCTCTCCTGTAAAATTTACTTTTTTTTGAGTTGTGTCACTTTTCTTCTGAATGAACGACATCTCTTCTTCCTGACATTGGATACTGCTATAATGACCATGGTATTAATAATTGCTCGTATCAGTACGAATAATATGACACCATAATATTAACGGAGATCAAAATTAGATTTCTACATTATCTAAGACGTTCACACGTGTATTTATTTATAGTATTTTGCAATAATAATATACATAAATTTTTAATCTTATTTTATACTTAAAATAATAATTATAATTGTCATTACATGGTAAAATCTTATTCATATTGTTAGTAGTATATCGTAATTTTGAAATTAATTTTCGATATTGCTTGCAAAATATTTTAGATTCATTGACAAAATAGTACATCCGATTACGAAAATTGACTCATAGCGTATAATTTTATAATTATTTTTAAAATATTTATTATGTGCTATTTGCACCTCTAAGTAGATAACAATTTACAAAAGAAACCTGTAAGGCCGTACACCGAGTATAGCAGGGGAGCTCTATATTGTAGAGCCCGATGGAGACACCAGGTGGATGTTTTATAGAAAAGAATTGACTCCAATCTCTGAACAACTCAATAGCCTTGGACCCTTGTGAGATATATAGAAACGGAACACAAGGTACCTTTTTTATTGAGTAAGGCTTTCCTGAACTGGAAACATGACAGTGGATAGCTTTAAGTCATTGGAGTAAATGTTTACTTCCACAGAAGATACAAGATTTATACAAAAACATTTGTAACACAATAAGCTAACATTTACTATTAATATAAAGCACTTTAATTAAGTATATAATATTTACAATATATTAAATTTAATTTAATTAGTTTTCATAATAATCCCCCACGTCAGTTTCAAACTTTAAAATAATAATTATACCTCTAGAATTATCACCACCTTATTTAAGACTTATATCGTGCCTTTAAACTTAAACATAGATGGTAAATTTATAAAAAACATTATTTACGTAGACAGTTATTAACATTTTTAATATCACATACTATAAATAACTATTATTGATATATTTCAATAATTACTTAATAATGTAATATACACAATAATTTGAAGAGAGCACTTTTTTAGTTCAATTTTATATTTAAAAAACAATGTTTCTTAGGCAGCCACATTAACTTTTTTCAGTGTATTTCATAACGAATAGATAATAGTCTACATACTGTTCACGTGTACAGGTGCACAATAAATTCTTTTTTACTATTTGGCTTTAACGTTTACTTTTTACTGGATATACGTTACGTAATCACGCAGTAGAAGGTTTGAAAATATAATTATATACGTAAAAGGAAACTCTAGTTAAAGGCCTACAATAAATAGCATAATGCCATTGTTTGATATAACAATCCAGATATATAACTGGCATAAGCCATTATTAATATCAAGACTATTATCCGTAGATCATCAAAGCAACAGATAATTTACATCGACTTGCTAATCCACGCCGGCTTATATCATCATAAAGTTTGCAACTAAGCCGTTAGCAAGTGATCCAACTTACGTTGTGACGCCAGCTGACGCGATATATCCAGGGGTTAGACTTGACATTACACTCCAGAAAGACGTCCATCCCCTCTCTGATGGCGCTTACATTTACGTTACTGCTCACCTCCAAAGTAACAACAGGTACATCTGAAACATACATTGAGTATTGCACCATCATATTTAAATAGCAATACGATTTTACGTTTATATCCATCCATCGGACAGCTTGAAAATACCTATTACCAAATTAAAACATCTACAACTGAATCTAGGCAGATGATAACTGTAAACAGTGTGCAAAAACGTTGATTTCATTGAAAATGTCTGAAAATTACTGTCGATAGAATTTTTATTTTTGTAATCAATAATGAATGTTTCAAACCAATTGGACACAATTATTGGCTAAGATTTCAGCGAAGCCTCACCCACCCAGTATGAGATAACACCGATTTCTGTCACAGTGTGGACCATAACTGTCAAACGAGGTGATATAGACAGTTTTTAATTTGGGGTTATCTCTGCATTAGTATTGAAATATATTTTTACTGGAAATCTCAATTATTTATTGTAAAAATGTGACTTTATTTATTGTGGTCTTACAGATCACAAATACGGAAAAAACACAGAATAAACCGATTGTAAAGGTTATTTAACACATGTGGTTAAGTTAGTTAGTTGTATTTGTTCGTCTCATACTAGTGTTGAAATATTTAGGTTGTCTAGCAGTGTCATTTTCGTAGTACTTTAAATAAGTTTTAAATATGTAATGTTCACTGGGATTACTTAAAAAGAAAAATGTTGTCGACTGAGCTTAAATCTCATTTTGAGGTAGTTTATAACAGTTTATACAACAGTGCTTTCTTGAATTTCTGAATATTACTAATTCTGATATATAAATTTGTGAAATATAGGAACATAGCTCAGAACCTGATATCAGTGTTATAACATGCAATTCCTGTTTTACATAGTAAACACTGATATAAGTTTTTAAGAGCGTTAGCATATTTCGAAGATAGTGCCCTTAAAACAGAAGGCAGTTAATATTTTGTTTTAATTGTTTATCAGACAGAAGTTAATTAATTTGCTGTATCCTTGCGTGTAGAAAACATGCAAGAAAATGTTACAATAAATTTAAAACTGTAAATTCTATGTGAAAACAGTGCTAACAGTTTCGTTGTTGCAACTCTAAACTTACAGTAATTATTCAATTGAAATAAAGTGGACCATGTATACTATTTTGCTGTCATCCTCCAGAGCACAGTCCACAATGAAGAGGTCTCAGCACGAAAAAAGGGGAACTTCCAGGAATCTTCCATAGTAGGCACAAATTTCAGTGTGATCAAAGCTCACTCTCTATCTGATACATACGGTTGACCATGAGCTTCCAAATATCCTCCAGAGCACTCTCGGTGATTAATTAAGTCTCGACACGACAACTTAAGGACGTACTAGAATCCTTCATAGTGGGTACAAATTTCAGAGAGCTGACAGTTACGTTCTTACCACTTTCCATATAATACTTACGGTAGACTACGAGCTTTCAGTCATCCTCCAGAGCACTATCGGTGATTAATTGAGTCTTGACATGACAACCTAGGGACTTGCCGGAATCCTCCATAGTGGATACGAAATTCAGAAAGCTGACAGTTACGTTCCTACAACACTCCACCTAATACTTACGGTAGACTTTGAGCTTCCAGCCATCCTCCAGAGCACTATTGGTGTTTCATTGAGTCTCGACACGACAACTTAGGGACTTACCCGAATCCTCCATAGTGGGTACAAATTTTAGAGAGCTGACAGTTACGTTCCTACAACACTCCACCTAATACTTACGGTAGACTATGAGCTTCCAGCCATCCTTCAGAGCACTCTCGGGGATGAGGGGTGTTTTGGCACGACAACTGAGGAACTTGCCTGAATCCTCCATGGTGGGTACAAATTTCAGAGAGCTGACAGTTACGTTCTTACCACTTTCCATCTGATACTTACGGTAGACTATGAGCTTCCAGCCATCCTCCAGAGCACTCTCTGGGATGAGGGGTGTCTCGGCACGGCAACTGAGGAACTTGCCGGAATCCTCCATGGTGGGTACAAATTTCAAAGTGCTGACAGTTACGTTGCCATCAGCGGTAGTCTGTGGAATAAGTTTATAACATGTAGGTAGTTAATAACCTTAAAATTTACTACTTCTTTTTTCATTTTATAAAAGTTATTTGTTGTGCCTTTAATAGGTAAAAACTAATGTATCACTAATGGATTATGAGCTTTTCTGTTTTGAATATATGAGCCAATTAAAACACACAGTTTTCTTTTCACTTAAGCAACAATACACCGAAAAATAACAAGTACCAAACCAATATACTCAATTGTATAGTTTGTGTTCAGAATTCAATACATGTAGTTCAATAGATTTGCTACATATTAAAACTCAAATTCGATCACCAACGTTTAACGTGTATTTGACTTTTTATATATTGCTAGACAATAGTAAATATGTATATTTATATGTGCCTTATTAATTTTCCTTTGTAAAACAAGTTATTATTATTCTATTTTTCATTACTGTATGAAATCAATTTTTTTACAAAACTATTCCGTAGAATCTTTTGTAGTTGAATGCTACATAAATGTGCTTTTACAAAACGTAAATAGTACAGTATTCAATATTCACTTTCACATCGCCCAATTAATTAAATGACACTCCAGAATGTAAAATATAGAAATAAGTATAAAATAATTGTTACATTAGGTTTAGTATATTTTAATAGAATTTCGACCTGTTCACGAATTCACAGAGAAAAATAAATCCAAACAATGATCTTTAAGGATTGCTGCAGCACTGCACTATAACAATAGACATAGATAGGTCACGTCACGACATCCACAGCGACACTCAATCACTTAGGTTGGAGAACAACGGGCTCTATTGTATTGCCTGAGCATTGCAAACATCTTATACAGTATGTGCTTGAGTAGGGGTATACCCTCTTCGTCTACGATCACAATGGATTATTCAAACTCACAGTATATTTCTACTCACTGTTAACACTGTTATGGTGTAGCAGTTTTAAAAATATAACTTATCGTGTTAATTTTGTATTTTAATATCATAAAATTGAAAATATAATTTCCAGTAGTATTGAACACGCAATAACTAATAGACTACTAGTAACTTTATATTCGTATTTTGATATTTATATTTTAGAGTTATTTATGTTTATAATGTATTATTGCTCATGTTTTTATAGTATTTTTTAATTAATGAATTAGTTTATTTAATTTGTTTTATTTTATTTGTCTTTTGCATAGTATAAAGAGTAATATGGATGTTTTTCTTAACTTCCACTGGAAAAGAATGAAATAGGGGTTTTTTAATCTAAGTTCGTGTATTCAATCATCTACTATTTCTGAAATTACACTTCCACATGAAACAAGTTAAAAATCAATTAAATATATACTTATTTTACCACTTCAACGTAAAAATATATCTAGTTACTAGTACTCAGCTCTATTGGGCGAGAGGCTATAGACATCTACCTATCACCTATCTGCAGAGGTGAGAGGCTATGCACATCACCTATCTGCAGAGGCGAGAGGCTATAGACATCTACCTATCACCTATCTGCAGAGGCGAGAGGCTATAGACATCTACCTATCACCTATCTGCAGAGGTGAGAGGCTATGCACATCACCTATCTGCAGAAGAATAAAGTACTCAACGGACAACTGATATCTCACGTAGAGTATTATACCTAAGTGAAGAGGAAATTATACAGGGTGAGACATTCAGAACCCACTGAACGTGAAACAAGTGTCATTTTTGTTTGCATTACTTTATCTGTGTGAAGCTTACATTTATTAAAGTATTTTACACCACAAAAATTAAATTTAAACTAAATTTGTGTTTTATATTACTATTCCTTATTCGGTTAAATGAAGGTATTATCTGGGTCTGCTGGAATATAACTTACGTAAATTCTTACGATTGGTATCTAATATAATAAGATGTCTTTTTCAATTATTTAATTCAATCTGTAAATTTTGACAGATTTGTTTAGTATAGGTGTATTTTAATTTTTTAATTTAAAAATCTGTTAATTGTTCTGACAGGCTTGGTCCTTGGATGACAGTTGTGTGTTCCTGCCTTTGCAAACATTTTATCAGGACCAATCATTAGTCTGAAAGCTATCTAATGTCGTTAATCACCAGGCTAAGACCTAGTTTTGTTTTTTGTATGACTATCCATGGAAAATTTAGTTTTGTATGAGCTTTTAACATACCTGAAATCGGGAATTTAAGAATAAGTACAAATAACCTAAAGTTTGAGTATAACTTTTAGCTCTGAAATTAAAGTATTTGTGTTTGTGTTTGCTGTCGCAGTAAATTAAATGGTGTTTCTCACCTTTTCCCGGGTATTCCTAAGGGCTACGCTGCCCTTCCACCAGGATATGACAGGTGGTGGCCGTGACCCCACGGCTCGGCAAGATAGGTCGTAGCTCTGATTGGCTGACATTGCCATGTTCTCTCCTTCCAGGTGCACACTCACAGGTCGTACTGCACAATAATATATTCTGGTTAAAATGAGAATGTTAATTAAGATAAAAACAAAATGGAAAATGCGGATATAGGTTTATAATATTTCTTTGCTATTATATGAATGTAAATGATTTTTAATTTATGTACACAAATTCTAAGTGTATAATTACTGATAATAATGCACTTATACTATTGTATCAGAGTCATGTATTCTAAGAGATATAGTGTCATGTGTTAATGAAAGGCTGAAAACAACACATACCAAATTAAAAAAAAAAAAAACTGTTTCTAAGGTAAAAAAGCAAAAAGTCATATGCAAGCGATGGTCTATCTCCTTCCGTTTACCATCTGTTTTGTATTTTATCTTGAAACATAATGAATACACTTGTTAAACTGCTAATGTTTTTAGCGTCTACCAATAAATCTTTGACATAAATCCCGTAAACAATAAAACGAGTAGTGGTGCAAAGGACTCAAAAACTGTGTTTACAGTACAACATGTCCTTGTAGTAGGCAGTACACAGGCGAAAAAAAACCAATAAATTTGAGAAGTGAAAAACCTGAGGAAAATAAGAAGACATAAATAATGTAAAACTCTAAAATTGCCCATTCCTGCTGCGGTGAAAATAATACATAAAATAGAACGAAGCGAACGTAAATGGTTTCAAACATGAGGAGAGTTTTCCAAATGGTAAATTATATTAATTGAGCCTTCATACATCATTTGATGACTAACCACTAAGTCAATGTTTGGTTGCGGGTAGGCCAATTTGGCTATCACTATTAGAACGAAAATTAAGTAGGAAATCTAAAAGATTTTAATAACTAAACATACATTAACCAATAAAATTGGTACACACCATGAAATAGACGTTTACGACCAATAAATAAGGGTGGAGGCAGCTGCCTTTACCCCTCCCCATTCCAATCATCGCCTTCCTGATGTAACTGTTTCAGATGAAGCACCGCTATACTGCAGGAAGTGAGAACAGTGATTTTATTGTAAATGTTCTACTTCCGCTGGTTCCTGCTCTTGACTTCTGTGCAGTGGCATCGCTTGGGTTCATTTACCCAGTCTAGTTTTCAAACTGTGGTGTATCGCTCTGGTGTTATGAAACATATTTTTGAAGTTCCAGTACATTGCCGAAAATTTTTAGTTATTTACACCTGAGATAAAGGGAAAATTTAAATCTTTGGAAGTTAGCTTTGCACTTTTTAACGTATATTAAAGGCAAATATCCCAAATCCTATTACACGTTCAACGTATATGTCTACTAAAATAAACACACCATCTAACAATTTAGTTTTTAAGGAAACCCTATTTTTAAACACAGAGGATCTAAATATGTTATTAACCTTAACTATCTCAAGTATTGTAATGTTGTGTGTGTTGTGTAAACGCGATAAGAAAATACATGTCACCTAAAAGGTTTAAAAAACTAGTTATATTTTAATTACTTATTAATTTATTCGCATATAAAGGTTAATGACTTAGTAGTTACATTGTTGTATTATTCTTGTTTGTTCAACAATAAACTGGTAATCAGTTTCTTGTAAGTAATACTTCTGATAGGATTACTTCAGTGAAATGTTACAGACACGTCACTAACAACGGATGAGCATCCTGACACTAATATCCACTTGGTATGTATACCGAAGCAATTTAAATTAATGTATAAAGCGAACGCCGCGTCAAAAAGTACGTGACGGGACTGAGATATTCCGGCAGTGGAGCGACTACATCTACTTTAATCAGCTTTACACAGTGAAATACGTTTCAGCGTTAACCTTGAAGTTACTTCTACAGCACCAAGATCTCATCAATACACAGTTGACTTTAAGTAAAAGTGAAAACATCTGATGGAGTTCGTTACGTTTCTTCAATGTTATTACAGTTTTTGAAAGTTACGGGTTAATATGTTATATCCCAAACATGGAACATTATACATGGTGCAAATATGTTTGCATATATAATAGTTTCATTTTGATTACTTTGAAATGTTCTCTGGTTTCTGAAATAGTGCTTAAAAATTATGTCTATTTATATAAACTATCTTTTTATTCGAATAAGTACACGTTTTAAAATCCCAATAGAAATCAAATGATGCGTGTAAGATGACTTTTTAGCAAATATAAATTATAATTTTAACCATGACACAGAATTTGACCAACAAGTAAGTGGAATTAAAACAGATGGTGTACAACGATAACTAAAGTGCACATTCATAAGTAAATTAACAAGCTATAGTGAAAATTGTTTTTGTTTTCGTAATAGGAAGTGGGCAACATTATAAAACAATGAACATTGCTTTAGTTCTTATATATGGATTATATTGAGCAAACCATACTCGAAATTAGTTTTCAATTCTATTTTTTTTTAAACTTCAATAAGATTTACCAACTTTCAACTATTTCTCATGATCAATAATTTCTAATTAGAAATTCAACGACTCACTAATGTTATATCATGAAAAATACATACACTTAAGGTATGTTTTAATAGAATATACTTTGGTTTAGATAATACAGTAGCAGTTTAGAATATATTTTGATACTAGAGAAATAACTGGACAGAATGTATACAACGTGTGTTTCCTTATTCGTACTATATAGGTTTAATAACGCTTAGAAATGGTCATTATCTGGAAGTCCAAACTAATGAGGGTTTTAGAGTTAAACGTGGACACCCAATCCCTTGTTAATTGGTCTGATTGTATTGATTGCATATGGATTACAAAACATAGTTTTCTGCAGTGATGTCGAATAAAAAATTTAACAAAACAAACAAATTCATGAAAATAACATTACACATTTTTTACGACTTCCAAAATAGGTATAACCAGTGTCATACTTACAATCAGCGTGTGTAATAAAAGGTTTTATGACCTCAATTTGGTAAATAAATGGCAAACAAGTTGTAAAGAAAAACATATACACTCTCTTCAGACCCATCGAATTAACTAAAATAAAATATTTTTAGCGAGTATGCAACTGCTGCAACAGAGAATGTGATCGCAGGACTATCGATTGCTTAAATTCCAACAGATGTATCCTTACGTTGTTTAGTTACAGTATAGTCGACACGATACGACGTTGTTAAAATGTAAATAGTATATGGCTCCTTTGCGATTGTGGCATGTAAGTTCCACCACATAATGTTTTTAGACCAAACATTTCACTTATAAAACGGAACATATAACAGTATATCGTGCTTAAATATCAACACTAGAACACGTATGTGATTGAGTGAACGAGCAGCCAATCCTATAGTGTACTTGCAGTATCCATGGTTTACGCCGTGCGTTACAGTGGTGTCGTGTACTTCCATGTTGTAACTTTATACTAATGGACTTGTTTCTCACATTGAAAATATTAATATTTAATCAGATTCCAGGTCTAAAGTGAAATGCGTCTATATACGTTACTATTCATACCGTTTACAACAATCGCAATTCAATAAACTATTTAAAGTTTTCCACAATCTCCTCTCCATTGCCCCTTACCATAACTCTCTACCTTCAATTATCATTCCTTACCCTTTCTTCTTTTTTACATTTTTCTCCTTCGTCTCACCCTTCATCATTCTCTTTCTACTCCACATTTCCTGCTTTTTCCTTTCCTTTCTCTCGTTTAGGCTAATATATATTATCACCATCCACTTTTTCCTTTTTAATTCTTTGTTTGTTTTTCTCTTTATCTTAGAAGTGTACACCTAGGCCATTTTCTTGGCAACACTAATTTTTTTAATAAAAATTATGGAAGATTTTGAAGGAGAACTAAAAAAAAGATCCGTTGCAAGATTATCAAATTATCATTTTTATACATTACTTTACGTAAACCTAATAAATTAACGTAATTTCCACCTATGAGCTAGGTATCATATTCACGCATTCCATAATCCCTCTTAATAATTGAACACTGACATCTAGTGACCTGGCTGATTCAATATTTTAGATAGCTGCAATAAAAGAAGTTGCTATAAAGTTCTTCAATTTTTCGGTCCATGGCTGTACTGGTTACCCGTATTTTTATTTGAGGTTGATTAGCTCAGAAAATGTAAATGTTCTTACGCTAATTTCCAGGAGCAGTATTATAAAATACTCACAGTTAAGGTCTAACGTGACGGCGGACGTGATCGGTGCTACGTAGTTGTTGTTGGAGGCCTGGCACGTGTACACGGTGTGCAGATGTCTCCGGTCTAACCTCTCTAAGTGTAGCACGTTTCTCACCCTTCTCTCGGAGACAGCCTCATACGAGTCGTCCAACAGTGCGTTCTCCTGCCACCACGTCACTCTTGGTAACGGCCGTCCTGAAATCGATTAAATTTTTACTCGCGTTAGACGTCACCATACCATACGTGTAATTATACCGCTTTAAATATACATAAGTTTCCACATCAATGTTAAAAGTAGCTATACATTTCTGAAATATGTAACACAAACCTGAATTATGTTAAGTGAATTATAATAACGGTGGTCCAAGAAATATTTTCTAGATTCATTTAAACTTCATTATGTCTGTATGTGGACTAATGTTTATTAAATGAATTAATAATCCATTTATTTTCTAAAGCTCATATAACTTTACTAATACATCATTGTTTTGATAGCTATTAAAAATTTACATAACAAATTACTTACCTATAATATTACTCTTATTATTTAAAATTTAAAAATCAACTATAAATTATAACAATAATTTAGGCAATATAGAACCGTGGTTATCTAGTAAAGTTTAGATAATCTGTATAAATATGGGTTACAAATATATTATTTTTAAATGTACCCGTAGTTTTTAATAAATTCTTGACTTATAAATTTACTAAAATTATAATATATTATTAAAAAATTTTATTAGTTGCAAGCTTTATGTTAATGAACAACTGCAGCACTGTCCATGTCAAAGACAAAACTATAAACCTGAAAACAATGTTATTCAGTCAGAGTTGAAATCTTACAAGAGCAATTGTTTACGAGCAAGTTCATTTACATGTTTGCAAGGTTACAGAGCTTAGTTACCAAACAAAGCACTCGACACCACGTGCATACAAATGCCGTCCTCTTGCAGATATTCTCTGTAACTCTATTATTACTTGCCAGAATTTACAAGATTTGTTTCCTAAATATATCAAGTACCTCCGCTGGAGTAACAGGTTATATCCACGGACGCCCCTTCGTTGTACGGTCCAAGTATGTAGTGTTGGACTAGCTCTCCCTGATCGTCCAGCACCGTGAGTCTCTGAGGAGGAACTGGAATATATAAAATATACGTTAATATGTAATTCGATACCGATTTATAGTACACTATTACTATAATCACTAACTCTTAGTAAACAATTACTGCAAACATTTACGTACTGTCACATTTTTATCATAAATCCACTATTTGTTTTTTTATCATTACATTTCATAATATATGAAAATTTAATATAGTATATTTTCAGTAGCAAAATATTTATATTATAATCTTAGCCATAAAACATTTGTTCATGACAATTATCCCATATGTTTAAAAATCCTAATAATATTATAAATGTGAAAGTGTCTGTGTTTGTTGATTTTGTTTTTACGCATAAATTACACAAACAATTGTACTGAAATTATTCATGGACAATTTTAAGGTTTCTGAGAAGAGTATAGGCCTATCATTATTTTTTAAAATTCCTCCTGGCTACGCCCCACTGGTCTTTACGTTAGCGTAAAACCCCACCCTAGTCTCTAAAGTTGTGTTGTATTAATTGAATGACCTTGTCATAGTTAATAATTTTTTATGAGCAAACATGTTTTTATTATTTTCAATATGTTTACACTTATAGCGTGTATATTGTCAAAAGAGTAACCATAATTTTCCAAGCTGATCTAGATTCCAACTATTTTGTAATTAACTAATCTATCTTAGAAAGCATCCTGGGCCGTAGTATCGTTTATATTTTTGTTAGGAATAAAACAATATAATATATAGATTATTTGCCTACTTTGGTCGAAAATAGAGGTCTTTCGGTCATTGTAATTTAGTTAAATGTTAAATGTCAGTTAAATGTATTTTTTAACCGCCTTTGCACTGTTAAACTGATGAAGGAAAAGTATACATATATAGCCAGAAAAGTATTATTTGTTCTAAAATTGATTACTTCCTGAAATACAATCTACGTGCGGTTTAAAACATTTCCCATGGTGGTGTTTTTAGTACATAATAAATATGTCCGTTTAAATTATCTTTACAAGGCAATAGGAAGTTTATAACAAAATATATATTTCTTTGATACAAACCTATTTTAGCTCATATGTGTCATTGAAATTAATAAGAAATCATTACTTTGTCTCCTGACGTGTGCGTTTGTGTGAAATTAAATTTTTCTAGGAATCAATTTTCCAAATAAATATAGTTCTTCCAGTGGTTAAAACCATATTTCAGCCTATATTGATAGTTGATCTGTATGCAACTCTTTTTCATTTACTTTTAAGAGCATGGAGCAATGAAATTTCACCGTGACGATGCATCTCTTTAATTTTAACAAGTAACTTATAGTTCTTCTTGTGTAACAACGCTTTTTCAACCCCTATGTGTGGCTGATATTCATGAAAACTACAAATTTTTCTATTATGTCGTGAGACAAGCTTGTGTTAAAATAAATTTTTATAGTACATCGGCAAGTTAAAAAACTATAGTATTTCTATTAGGCTTCTAACTCCATTTTAACCCTATGGAGAAATGACCATAATGAAATATTTTGTAATTGTATGTTAAGAGAATAAGACACGCGTGTGAGAAATGCTATTTTTCTAAGGAATCTTGAATGAAAAAAAAAAACAGTTGAACTGGGCTTGCAAGACAATTTAAACAGCCCGTACGTACGTTTGATACGCATGGTAATATTCTCGTTTTTCTACTTATGTCACGATAATACGTTTGAAAGATTTTACCTTTTCTGTGATTTTAGGAAGTTGGAGAATTTGTGTTGAGTTTGAGTAAGTGATGGTTTTGTAACTATGCTGTAAATATATATATATATATATATATATATATATATATATATATATATATATATATAGGCTGTTGTATTTCTTTAATACAATTCTAGAATGCTACTTAAACGCAAGAGTTACACTGACCTGATATCACTATCACAGATTAATAGATACGTTGAAAGATGAAATGTGGAAGAACTTACTTATGACTGTAAGGTTAACTTGGTAATGGCGGGTGGGCGAGCGCTTGAAGTCAACTCTGCAGCGGTACACCCCGCTGTCACCGTCCTTGACCCCCTCGATGGTCAGCTTGGCCGGTCTGTCTGAGAACCGGAAGGAAGCTCTACCCCTGAGGGTTGCGTTTGCCCAATGAAGAGCTACCTCAGAATTACGGCCCCGGGCGTCGTAGCTGTCAACAATGAATAAAGACATAGTAATATATTATACAAATAATGTATAACTGAAAGTAAGCATATAATTTAACTTAATTGACAAAGCAATCGTTTCCCAAATATGGTTATATATTTTCCATAATTTTATTGTTTATAGATGTAAATAAACTCGTGATACAGATAGTGTTGGTATTTTAACCTAATAAAAGCTTATAAAGGTCACATATGTCCCATGTAAATAAGAAATATATACAATACAATTTAATTGCAACTGCCTATTATAATAAATGCAGTGTTAAAACTTTATGAGTACTGTTTAAAGTATTGTTATTGTTCATCCGACTCACTATGAGGACGTAATAGGAAATATTGTTATGACAACATAAATTTGATGGTATATTTCTTTTGAGATTTACATGTACTTTATATATATATATATACATATATAATTATATATATATATATATATATATATATATATATATATATATATATATATAGGTGGATAAATAATACTTAAGAACCAGTTCTTGATAAAAAAGTTTATGTAAGCCATACAGGATATGATAATGATATAAGCACTCGAACACAATTTTTGCTTCTTAGTCCATAAGTTATTTGAAATGGGTGATGGTTTTAAGATTTGGCAATAATGTTTGTTCAAGAAAAGTTTTTTTTTAACTTTTGTACTAAATAATATCGAAATAAAAGACACAGATTCTAAAAAACTGTATTTTAGAAATTGCAAAGTATGCTTTATAGAAACTGACCTGTAAATGGGAGAGTCTGTTAAGTCCTTGTACCAGATGATAAGATGAGCCCGATCCCCGGGCAGATCTGTGTTGACGTCACAAGGCAGCTTTGCCACCCCTCCTTTGACTGCTTCCGATGATGTTACGCTCTCTATAAGAAATGCATTGGAGTCAGAGTGCATTATTATTGAATATTTTAATTGAATTTTAAAATAGTAAAGTTCAAATAAAAAGTTCATATACATCTTATACGTGTTTATGTTTATGAATAAAATTGAAAAGTATTTTGTTATTTTCATGTTAATAACGTGAAAGAAGAAAATAACTTTGGCAAATTTTATGTTAGCAAATATTTATTTTTAATATGGCCTTTCCAAAAATTAAAGGGGCCATAAGGTTAGACGCTCTCGTGAGACATAGAACAACTTAAAAATGTGATACAATTACTGAGAGTATCACAGAATTTTCCTTTATTTAGTTGAGGGAATATATTACCAATATTTCATAAATATAAATAAATTTTATTAGTTGAAAGGATGTTTAGTGGAGTTAAAACCAAACTAACTATTACAAACCCTTAACTTAATACAATATTTAAAAAAAATTTTTAAAATAATATGATTTACTTTCGATCTTAAAAATGTTCAACCAAAAAAGTCTCGATACATCTGTTATTACTTTTATCATTGTAACTATGACTAATATAAGCGGTATATAGATAAAATATCCCTTTCAGGTCAATCAGAAGAAATTAAAACTTCACATGAAGCTCTCGTAAAAATATTTAAAATTGAAAATGAATTATTAGTTTAGATGTTTGATTTACACAGAATTGATGGGAGATTATCCTCAATCTTACCATGTAATAATATTGTTAAAACTTTTAGAGTAACTTTCAGAAAGTTTACAATTGAGAAACGTTACCCTATAAAAACTTTCACAACCATGTTTCTTTGTAAAAATGTAGACTTTATGTATATAAATAGTTTAATTAGGCACTTATGATGGTTAGATTAGACACTAATATAACTTTTAACGATTTCCACCCTGAAACCTTAAAGGTTATATAAAAGTAATGGCTACCCACTTAACACTTTTCGTTGATTAAGACTGAATAACGAATTCATTGTACAAGTACGCAACAAGTTAAGTCTGGATGTTTTAAAGTTGTGTCCGTAAGCTCGCATTAGTGTGCATAAGAATTTATATGTATTTTATGGATTATTGTGGTTTTGGAATTTAGGTTTGATAAAAATTCAAAACATCTACTCGATATTCCATCATGAAGATGAAATCAATAGGCAGATTCTTATGACATTTACACACACAAAAAACATTCTAAACTAAGTAGAAATATAGGGAGAGAGAGTAAACAAAGAGATGAAACAATCTTTTCATCTTGGTTCATAAAATATGTTTTGCGACTTTCAGGTACTAAACCACATGGTCCTTGAATGTCTGTGATCAGTAGTATGTGTAAAGCACAAAACCTCTGGTAGAATATAACTCCGGATGTTCAAAGATGCTTTGCCCTTACTATAAGTCTGCAGTTCCAACAACTGACTGGGTCTACATCGATACGCGCAGTTACTAATACCCACCTTTTAGAATAGGTAATGTCTAGCTCTGGCTGCACTAAAACGAAGAGTTATGGCTGTTCCTCCAGAATACAATATTTGAGCTTGTACTGTATTTTTGTGTCTGGAGCCATCAGATTTATCTTAGAACTGTATAAGATATCTTGGCTTCTATAAACTCCCTGATTTTAGGAACTTCCAACCTTAGGGAACTTCTAATATCTTAAATATCTAATACTTAGAAACGTTTAGTCTTTAGTAGCTCTCAATATGTTCTAGATACTAAATTACCCTTGAGTCTGGAATACGTTATAATACGAAGTTTTATCACTGTTTTATATACTCCTTTAGTATTTATTTTATAATTTGACATTAATAATGAATGTTATAAGATTTTTTTCATGGGAAAATTATATTATGATATATGAAGCACGTAATAATGAAATAAAGTTGGATATTCAGAATTAAACCTTCCATTTGATATCCTAATTTCATTTTAATTGGAAGTCTAACAAGAAATTACTCTGACCTAATGATAAGAGAACAAAATAATTAGAATAATGGCCGAGAAAACCAATTATCAGAACAAAAAGTACCGTCACAAACTGAATACAAATGAGGTTTTTGTCGTTTAGAGGCTTGGGGCGTAATACGGACAGATGGTTGTCGCTGTATTTCCGCTCTAATTGTAAAAATACTTTCATATCATGTTTGGTGTCACTGTTAAACGCCACCGTTTCTCTTTAAATGAATATGAAACAGTTCTGGGATAGAAAAAATGTTTGTTTTGGTAATAATATAAGACGATGGAGACGTCTATTTAATTATGTTGACGGATTACCCTGAATATTTATCAAGGAATAAACCAATTTAATAAGAGGAAGACGTCTCTCACTGCGGCATGCGTCACAGAGACGACGCGCCTACATCGCGACGCGACGTGTTAAAGGAGGGGACGTGGGACGTTTAATCGCTACAGTTTAAACGATGCAATAACGTCTTACTTACAGGAAAGGTTTTCTGTTATAAAAGCTTTTGTGTTTGCGTGTAAAGACATTACCAGTTGAAAAACAAATAACCATTGTTTTATAATTGGCTTTAATCCTACAAGACAAGTAATTGTAGGCTATAACCTTACAAAGCAATATTAATAAATATATATTTATTATTTTGATCCAATCTGTGTGGCAACTGTATTTTCAATGTAAAACGCGAATGCGTACATTACATATTGTACGTCACGCTATTGATTTTCCCTTCATAACACATACAATTTTATTTTTAATCAGACTTTAAATAATACAAATTATATAAATTCAATTCAACCGATTGAGAGGGACGTACCAACCTGGCCATGTGCTCTATCGTATTATACCTAACCAAATAATACTGTTTAGGTAAGTAATAGAAATTTCAAAAATGCCTTTAACTAGATACAAAACTGCAAATATAATCAGACACCACACGCACAGTACAAAGCCATAATTAGGAAAAATAAAACTAAAAAGGAAATGAATCTGTTAATATTCAGCCTTACAAAAACCTTTATAAAAACTCTTATAGAATTTATTATATACAATAGTTTAAAAAAATCATTTAACAGAAAATAAAAGTATGCATTGAAATATTTATTTATGCACCTAGGTTAGGCCTTATTACAAATTACTGTAATGCCGTAAAGGTTTTGTATTAAGACATTTAGAAAAAGCATGATGGGTATTTTTTTATTGGATGTCAATAATTTTCATGAAGATAACACACATAAAGTAAGTATTATGTCTTGTGTATATATGTGTAAGTTTTAAGATAAGTATTTTAATGGCCTTGTTAATTTGAATCGTTATTTATTCGACTATATTTAATCTACAGTTTAGTTGGTAGTGGATATTTAATATCGCAGTTATTTATCAGTAACAGAAATACATTCAGTTTTATCTCCAGAGGTATAGATAAAGAGGTATTAAAGGGTTAACTTTACAACGAAGGTTTATTCTTTTACCAACACCTGGCCTTAGAAGGTGTTCCAAACTCGTTTCAAACTGTTCACAAAGAGCTATTCAATATTCCTTGCGAAGAAAGAAAGCTAATGCTGCTTAAATCCTGCTTTGAATTTCAACACCTTTCCCTTTTAGTTTCGAGTCTGCCCTTGTGAGGATTACATTTACATCGTATAAATAGATAAACAGGCTGGATATCCTAATGAGATGATGTCTTATAGAAAAATGTTATTTTTTTTATAGTAAATCTATCATAAAACATATAAATTGTTGCTAATTTTTAAATACTTTTTCTTAACGATGTGCAGTGTTTACTGGCAATACTGTAACGACAATATTGCAGTAACAATAATTATTCACCGGAAAAACACTAATTGAATACCGTTGTTTTAACAATATGTAGTGTGAATATCTTGTGTCATAAGCGTATGTAAGGGAAATACATAGAATTATAACGAATAAACAAATTGCAAACCCCTAAATCACATACAGGCAATCAATATTTTAACTAAAAATTAATTGAAAATATGTTTTTTTAACGCTAATCTCGAGAGCGGATGGACGAATCCGAGTAATTATGTTTGTAAAATAATCGTTGACACCCGAGGAAAGTAGATATGACTAGAAAGATAATTTAATTTACCTGAATTGTGATAAAATATGAGAACTGTTGTGTCACCATCGACAATTAACTAACACTAAACAGCTATCAACACTTCAACTCAAGTTCAATAAATAGGCTGAAACGTCGGTTTAAATGTAAATATTATAAAATAAATATTGCACTGTGCTTGACCAGTAGTGTGATGCAGTTAGCAAATATATTGAATGTGTCTAAGTTCAATTCCACAGTACAACCAGTGACGACATTAAAACATATAAAGCATTGTAGATACTATTTAAACACTGTTATAAAACAAACTTAATAAACAAAGCTGTAAATGTTTACATACGGTACTTTAAACTGGTGGGCTTCCTCGAAAACGCGATATGGCATTTTAATAGAGTTAAAGCAAAACAGAGAAATAAACACTAACAAGCCCCGACGATTCTTTCTTTCTCAGACTAAAACAACAAGACTTCACAAGGAAAAAAATAATAATATGCTATTAAGGAAATTTGTATGAACTTGATAAGGAATTCCCCTGTATACGGGAAGTAGATAGAAAGTTAGTAGGATTACCCACTAGACCGTAATGGTCCTCCGAAAATGAGTGTAATATTTCCATCACACACACACACACACGCGCGCGCGCACGTAAATGCGTGGATAAAGGCTTTTTCGCTGAATTAGGTTTCAGAGTCTTGGGTATTTATATTTTTATCGGGACAACTAAGACTCATGGTCTGTCGTTGTAAATATGAATAATTTAAACCGGAAAAGCTCATAAAATTGCAATTTATGATACGGGAGTCAGGTTGTACTCTGATACTCTTAACCGCGATTACGTAAAAAAAATGTACCTGATGTTTATATACTTACGTTTAAAAATTTCATATGACTCAATTATATTACATTATAAATGATTTGAATAAGTAGTATAAGGGTTTTGATTAAAAACATGCTACGTGTAGCCGTAGGATAAAAGCAATTCTTGCAAATAAAAATGAATCGTTAAATGTATTGCTAAGCGCTAATCTTGAGAACCACAGAATTAATTCAATAATTATTTTTATGATATATCCTTTAAGGTCCGAGTAAGATTTTAGTAAAGAGAAACATCGGAACAGTTTCCTGGAACATTTAAGAGTTCTAGAAAATAGTAAAATATGTACGAAATCCAATCCAAAGTTAACTGACACTTAACAGCTGTTGACAATTTCAGATGAAGTTTGTCAAAGAGGAACAAACATTTGTGATTAATGAGTATCGTAATGCATATTTTAAAAATAGAGTTAATATGTAGTTTTTACTTAAGATTGTACCAGTGACGAATAAACCACCTAATTAATGAATGGGAAGTATTATTTAAACGTTATTATAAATCCACTTTAATGAGTAAATCTGTGGATGCTTGCACGGAGTATACTCGAAACTGGTTGGCTCCATTTTCTTTATGTTTGGATTTCTTTAGAGTGGATGCGGAACACTAGCGATGGAAGACCATGATTTTTGAGAAAATTACTTTTTTTAAACTCATGTATGCACATATTTTCTTAACCCATTAGTGCATAGCGTCCTAAAAATAAGACGCTTGATAAATAATTTTTTTAAGGGATATTTTAGTCTAAAAGCAATTGGAGTTTGGCCCCACTGCTTCCTCTAGATACCCACAGCTGAGGCAGAGAGCACATTATTAGTTGAGTTCAACATAACCTCAATTTGCTACATGTTGAAATGTCTCGCAACAATTTTGTTGTAACACACCAAGGGTAAGTTTATTTTATTTATATTTTATTAGATATAGTTTGTAACTTTAACTATATTTCCTACATACTAGTAATACAATGAAATGAATGTTGCATCATAAATGTTAATACTGCAGTATTCTTACTTTCTTTGGCCGATTCATTCAGCAGCGTCCCATTTTTGGGACACTATGCAACTGGGCAATCGTGAGGACCATTTCAGACCTTTATACCACATAGCTACTTTTTTATTTTACAGCTGTAGTACATTTTTTAGTGTACTTATTTATTGTTTTTGTTCTTATAATGTTTTGTAAAATTAAAATTAACATTCCCTATGAAAATTAAGTTATAAATAAATATAGGCTAAGTTCTACAAACATGTACGTAAATACATTACGTGTAGACCTAATTTAAATTTGTTTTCAGCCTAACTGTGGAGAATATTTTGGCGGAGTTAGAAGATGATGATGATGATGGAGTCGAAAGACTAATCTACGTTGTTCCCCCCAAACGAGTTTGGAGAAACCGATGTGGACAGTGGATAACTCGGATGACGAACATGTAGGAAATATTAACAATCTTGGGCGCAATTTACTTCTGAGTGAATGTGAAGTTTCAAAACTGCTTGTTCACCCTGATGAGTCTATCTTAACAGTAAATAGTTCTTGCATGAGTAATGTTCAAAGGAATGATATATCTACTGCAGGGATTGAGACTGAACGTGAGGCAACAGCTCAGGATCCACAACCAAGTAAACTTAGCATAAATTTAGTTACATCTAGTGAGTTAAGTAAAGGGATCAAAAAAACGCCCCCATAAAAAACTAAGTATGCATTGCTTTAAACTCAGATAGTGAGGGAAGTGACAATGAACCGACTAGAAAGAAAACTAAACGGAACAAAAATGATAGGGAGAAACATTTATCAAAAAAAACAATTAGCTGCAAAAGTAAAGGAGGAAAAAATAAATCAGTGGAAAACTTCTAAACCTAATTTTGGAATGGAAACTAATTGTGAGCATTTGCCTTGCTCTGATGAGGCTATGGAGAGCCAAACGCCATTTGAATTTTTTTTCATTATTTTTTAATAACGAACTGTTAGACTTGATCTGTGAGCAAAGTAATTTGTATGCTTCACAAAAAGAATGTAAATTTGAATTTGACACGTGATGAACTGCTTGTGTTCTTTGGTGGGACTGCTTATGTCGGGGTACGCAAAAATACCCCAATAAAAGAATGTACTGGTCAAGGGAACAATGATGTGCCCACTTTGTTGTCTGAAAGTATGCGTTGCAACCGCTTTGAAACAAATCTTACGCTTCTCCACTTGAATGACAACAGTAAGATTGATTCTGATAGGCTCTACAAGCTACGACCATACATAGAAATCTTGAACACCGCTTTTTGCCCAACACGGGGGGCAGGATGAAAATCTTTCAGTTGACGAGAGTATGATTCCTTATTATGGTAAAGCACTACTCTAAACAATTCATCAGAGGTAAGCCAATACGTTTTGGCTTCAAAAAATTGGGCAATAATGCTCTTCCAGTGGCTACCTTGTCAGTTTTTCAATTTATACAGGTGTTGACAAAACTCGTGAGAGTAAGTTTGGACTTGGGGTGATGTGGTTATTGAACTATTAGAAAAAGCCAGGGTTCCTACAAACAGTGGACACAAGATTTTTATAGACAACTTTTTTACCTCAGTTCCACTCGTAAAAACATTTGGCTGAGATTGGAATTTGTGTAACTGGAACATTGAGAGCTGACAGAAGTGAGTATTGTCCGTTGAAAAGTCCTCAGATCTTAAAAAAGAACCTAGAGGGTCCTATGACTTCCGAACTACTGAGAGTACGATGTTGGTAAGATGGCATGATAATAATATCGTTACAGTGGCCACAAACCATGAAAATCTAAATGTGGGAACCACAACAAGATGGTCAAGAGAGAAAAAAGCAAAGGTACAAGTGCAACAGCCTACGGTTTTTGTGCCATTTATAACAAAGGAATGGGGGAGTTGATCTCCTTGATCAAAACATTGCAACATATAGGACACGAATGCGCCTACGGAAGTGGTGGTGCCTATATTTGTATACCTTTTCGATGCATCAGGTTCTCCAATGCATGGTTACTGAACAGGAAACTTCTTCCCTCTCTAGACTCCATTCCCCAACTGTTAAAATTCCGGGAGAAATTTGGCTTTATTTATATTGAAAAAGTATGGAAAACCCTCTACTCAAGGGAAGATATCTCCTAAACCACTCCCAGAAGTGATACGTGACAACACTGACCACTGGCCATTGGAGAATGAAACACAGAGAAGATATGCTAACTGTACTGGAAAGGCAAAGTTCATTTGTTCAAAGTGCAAAAGTGGGACTGCATCCTAAGTGTTTCATGGACTACCATAACAGAAAGTAACATGGTAGTTCACAAAAACCTGTTGTAAATATTGATTTGTTAAACTATATTTGTGCTTAGTTCCATTTTATTTACCCTCTCATGTTTTAGAATTTTATCATACAATTTGTAAATTTCGTCGAAAGACGTTTTAAATACTGTGAAATAAATATTTTCATTTTAGATGGTGTTTATATTGACATCCAAACACTTATGCATAAAATTCTTTTTTATATTGTACACATATAATGGAGAAAGATACAGTCCATAGCGTAACTTAAAATTTCTGCAAAAATTTCACTAATGTAGTCACAGTGCATGATGTCCTATTTATAAGACGGGCTGAAATTTCACCAAGGTAGTCATTATGCATAACGTCCTATTTATAAGACGGCTGTTATTTCAAAAGTAAACTATATAAGTTTTTTAAATATATTTTTTCCCATGTTTTATAAAGTGCAAATAATGCATTTAAAATTAGTTTCAAGAAAAAAATTTACAAAAAAAAAACTTTATGCACTAATGGATTAATGTGGGTAAAAAAGTAAAATCAATGATATATCGTACACTGAAATCCGCTTTTTAATAAGTTGGTTTCCTAAACCCTCATTTGCATTTATATTCTTGGTCAGTGCAAGAACATGAACTAAACTTTTGAACCATAAATAAATTAGACCGGGATTAAATTTAACCTGCTGGAACTGAAATTTTTTTATCCATTTCATTGTGAGAAAAAGGCAAAGTCCATCTACAAATCTTTAAATATCCTAGACCGGAGGTTGGTTACAAGAGCTTGTATTTGATAATTTTTAACCCAAGTTGATCTTGAAAACCAACATATGTAGGCCTATATATTTTCTTCATCGAGGCAACGTCAACTGTGGGACCGTAAATAAATTAGACCGAAAGTGAATTTAAGCGGACAGAACTGGCTCTTTTTCAAGGCAGTAACTTTTCAGTCGTACGTAAGTTAATTATTTTCTTCATTGGGACGAAAAGCAAACTGTAAGTATGGCACTTGAAAGTAAATTTAAAGAGCTGAAGTAAACTCTTTTTGATGAAAGTTGTTTTGTTAGTATTAGTTTTGAAGTTTGTTTTTCTTCATCGGATCAAAAGGCAAAATGAACTTTGAAACTGAAACTACCTTAAACAGAAAGTGATTTGGAACTTTCATAAGGTGCGCTTTTCAAGATATGAGTATATATTTTTATACATAAAAACGTAATATAGAACCAGTGAATTTAACTTTTAAACTGTCCAAAAAATATACTGAAATTATACACATCTCATATGTCTAGCTAGGTTTACAAATACCGTCGATCTCCAATATATTACATCATAAATGCTTCTATTTAGAGAATTGAGTCTGAAGAAGTGGGTAACTCCTAGTTTAATATATTTTCATCAAATATAAAGAACATTGTGTGTCAAGGTTGGTGGTTCCTAGGTAAAACCTCAGAATTTAAAAAACATTGTTTTAAAGATACAGAGTACACTGTTTTGAAGCTGTTTGTAACAAAAACATTTAACTAACTTCGTATAAAAAATGTTTTACTATTTATTACAAGTAAAAAAGTAGCATTATTTTTAAATATAACCCATAGCTTTTTCAGAGATTGAGAGACAAAACTGTGGTATTTTGTCACCACTCACAGTTCATAGTTTTTGGAAAATTGATTTTAGCCATATAAGCGTTCGTGGAGGGCAATATTTAAAGTAGTTAAAATTTTCATAAAACATATGATTGACATAGTTAAAATTTGTATTAGAAACTTTTAACCAACAATATTTATTGTTGAAAATATAGAATGTTGTACACTCACATGTCTCATGGTTGGTTTTAATATTGTGACAAACGTAATAAAATTTCTACAAACACAAAGTAGAATTTGATACCGTTAATACACTACTAGAGGTAAATTTGAATGGTCTTAATATTATTAACTTTATGACCGAAGTAGTCTTTTTAGACCTACGTTTATTTATATTTGTAATTATTATTTTATGTTTGTCTAGGCAATAAGGCATACTATATCTTAGCTCTATAAATAACCTACATTAGAATTTAACACATTTTACAAAAGAACGCATTCGGACCCTTTTTTTACCGAAGTAGGCGTATATATATATCTTCAGGATAGCAAAACAAACTCAGATATGGCAATGGAAATATCTTAGACACAAAATAGATTACGAGGGGTGGACCTCTTTTATACAACATTTTTTACCAAGGTAAGTGTCTGAAACGTATGAAAACAATTTCTTGAAGGAAAACTCAGCTGTAGCGTCGTAAATATATTGCACTGGATCCATAAATGCTCCTATACGCGCAAACACCTAATGTTAAGTACTATAACCTCTGGTGCTCTTAATATTCAGCGAAATAATATGTATCTGTTATACAACTAATAAATTTTTAAAAATATGACAGGCCTTGATAAAAAAATGTGCATGAATCAGCTAGTAACAGCTAATAATAAAATAAATACAAACAAAAATTTGAGCGTTTTATTTATTTGTGACCGTGAAGATAAAATACAATCTCTACTTGGACGTGTTACTGAAGTACTAGGACTATACAGAATTGGCTTGTGTTACGCCATATGAATCAAATTGTAGACTTTGATCGATATGACACACAATTTAGTATACTTGACTTTTTTATGTATTGAATTCTTTAAAATGCAGTTATAAAAACAATAACAATTATTACATATATACAAATATAATACAGCACAGAATTAAAAATACCAAAAAGTCCTTTACTTACCATTTATTACCTATTATAATTATTAGTGCTAACTATCGTTTGAATCTCATGATAAAAGGATATATTTTTCACAATAACAAATTATATCGTTATTTAGAATTTTGTTCTATAAATTTTATTCATATGTGAATGTGGATAATAAAACATACAGTTATAACAACACATTTTTAAATACTTGTAGTAATCAATATAAGAATATTACATTTATTAATTAATTTGTTAATTATTATCTATATTAATTATCTCTTTACTCCAAAATAACCAATAACATATTTTTATTTTGACCTGACTACTTATGTGAAAACTTATACGAGCTCTGTAAAACATTGTGCTTGTAAAACTCCTGGAGAAAAAAATCTAGATCGGATTAATCTTGAACTTTGTTGAGCAGGTAAGAACTTGCACGAGGTCTGAATGACAAACTTTCTAAACATGTTCAGGAGCTTTATCAACTATTGCCCTCTTTCTCTTGCATAAAAGTTTCTTGGAATCAAATTGCAGCCAAACTTTTGTATTCATTCGCAAATGGATCCCGATAACAGGTTTATTCAAATGTAAGAAAACATTTTACACATATACCAACAGTAATGTTTAGAATTTAAATATAAAACGATGTAATATACGAGTAGGTTTAATAAAAATGTTAAATGTTAAAAAATTGAAACCTTTTGCTTTAGTTGATCCATATAGGATACGCACTATAACTTGTTAGACTATATTAACCTCAAAAAAACTGCTTGAAAGCAAAATACCACTCCAACATTTCCTTATTATCTGTTATAAGAAAACTATATTTCAAAAAGTTAAAAGTAAGTATCTAACAGCTACGTGAGGAGAAAATGCGGCATATGTAGGTAGAGGATTGGTGATCAGTTGACCTACTTATCATCCGAGCAGAGAGCTCGGCGACGTAAAACTGTTGGATAAATCACGTATGAAGCAGGCAGCAATTACTACAAGGGATTGGCTCCACTTCACTACAAAGCACAGTGATGAACAATGCAGCAGTCTGTTTTGATCCGGATTAGAGTCAGTGTTAGTTTATGTCCAGCCTATCATTTACTGTACCATTTGTATGGCTATGTTACAGTAAATGATAACATTCAACTGTATAAAATACTGAAACAATATGTGATTTAATTTTTATATCTGAAATGTATAGTTTTATTCGTTGTAAATGATATTTTTAGTTTTAATGTAGGAATTTCTATGGTAAAAATATATTCTTTAGTCGCATGTTTTTTTTTTTTATTGGAGCTGGTAATTCTACAAGATAAGTATATTCGCTTTGTGACTGAAGTAAATTTTCAGATCAACGGTTTATATTTTATTAATGAAGGAAACAATGGAAACTTTACTGCGGTACTCTAAGTACATTTCAATGTTTTGAACTTTTACTAAAATAGACATTTCTGACAAACATATATTTTCTTAATGAGAGCAATAATGTAACAATGGCATAGGAAAAAACTCAGACTGGAAGTAATATATTATAATGGCCGAGAGGAGACACATTTTGAGTAAATTAGACTTCTCAAACCGAGGATATCTGTATTTTTTCGTAATCAACATAGCAAACCCTACCATGATATAATTGGATCCTACTCGAAACTGCTTATTATTCATATAGAAGAACAAATTATTTTAATGTTGCAAAAGAATATATTCTGTAACGTTATGTGACAAAACAGTAATATAAATAAGTAATAATACCTTCGCATTTTTAAATATAGAAATAAATTCTTTATTTGAAAATAGAAAGATATTATTACTTATTATATTAACGTTTTATTATATAACAATACAGAATATATTTATTAGAAACATTAAAATAAATGGTTTATTTATTGGTGTAAGGTTTTAACAAAACTAGTTTGTAAATTTATTATAAAAAGAGTCATTAGTTTGTATGTTTTCCTAATGTTATTCAGTTAAAAGGACAATCTAATAATCTTTTTGAAAAACTAGAATTGTTTGTGCAAAATACTTATTAGTGATAACGACAAAGTGAAACCTAGCCTCAACAACCGTGAGGTTAGCCACAGCCCTGATGCTAATGCCCTGCTAAATTCACAAGGCTGAAGTAATCTCTGTATAATACATCCCGTGATTACGATCGCAACTCTCCTCGCCAGGAAACCAATTGTTCCCACAACTACCGATACGACTCGCTTTGCTTAGCAGGCTTCATACTTGTATGCTGTTTGCAATGAATAGTAGAAAAATGGATAGAATTGTTCTGATTCGCATCTCATTATGGACAACTCTAATGATTGTGTACTAAATGTATGTATATATAAAACACACAACATTGTGCCATCATCGAATGATAAATAAGCACAATTTAGAGTCTTGTCCCTATGTCAAGTGATACTTTAAGATATTTCATATGATATATAGTCTGTGTACGAATTAAATACAAAGTGGTGGACGTATTTATGTAAATTTTAAATAATAATTTGTGGGTAAACATTTTCTCATTTAGTAATAGAGTAATGTTTATCAAATTCCGACGTAAGACCAAAAATATTCTCAACTGCTTTAGTGTAGGTTACATACATGTTTTCAAAACTCATCTGCTTTTAAAATACGTAATAAAAAAGTGTATATTTCAGAAATTTGCAAATAACTTTTAAATTAATTTATAACGGCTTAGCTCTAGGAGTTTTGGCCCAGGCTCTACAAATTTTATGAGTTCCAAATAAAGTAATACTTTTAATTTACACACCTATATATATATATTAATTGTACTTGCTGACATATTTTAACTAAACTAAAATTCACAACTAGTAAAAATAATATAAAGAAGAACATTAATAGACTATCAACATTTTTATTCCTAATTTTGTTACCAAACATTTATTTCCTATCAAGAATTTGTGGAATTGAAATGAGGATATTTCAAAGCCAGTAGGTCAGAGTTATAAAGAAAAAAAATCTGTCCATGTCCTACATTTACATTAAACTCAACGGGTTTATTTGATTCTAAGATCATTTCAATTCCATATAACCAGGTTGTTGTACTTAATGTATTCTGTAAAAGTAATGTAATTCTCGTATTTAACTATTTGAAGTTTCAAAAAATAAAAAGCTAAAAAAACGTGGTGTTATCATACAGGGCTTCAGCCCTACACCCACAAAACATCGGGGTCTGTTACAGTGTATTATAATGTATAATTCTTACCTACTTATATTTCTTACCTAATTTATATATCAAACTACTTTTACTGCGTTATATGTTTCGTGAATATAAATTTTACACAATTTTCTACAATGCATATTAGTTATAAAAAAACTCAATAATTAAATTTATTTTTATTTTAAAATAAGAGCTTACATAATACTTATTAAATTTTACCTAAATTTCTGTAATTTTATGTTTAGGTAAATACTTGTTATAGATCATTACTGTTGATCTAATTGAGCTAATATAATTTACATGATAATTTAATTGAGTAAATTGGAACTGAAATGAAGGGAATTTTTTATTATGAGCGATAAAGGCTCCGGAGTAAAACACGCCGTTGAAGCCTGATTACGTTAATTAGAAGGATTTCTCATTTAACAATTCTATCTTCTCCCTCATTAGTAGTAAACTTTCTGTGACTCTGTTGGGCTCTTTTAAAACAGTTTTTAGTTATTAAATATCACCCAATCAGACGAGCTATTTTTTAAAGCTTTGCAATTACTAGCTTTACACTTGAACCTTTTTAACTCGATAAATATCAACTAATAATGGATTCGTAATTTTTTTAATATACATACATTTTATACTGAGAATTCCACTACAGTTAGAAGTTTCTTTTTTTGCGCTTGTTTCCAATTTTTGTAAAGTGGTAGGGGAAAACCATACTGCAGGTAAGAGCTTACTTAATACTTATAAGATTTTACTTCAATTTCTGAAATTGTAATTTAGGTAAATATGTCTGCTTGTTATAGAACATTACAAGCAGACATTGCATTGCTACTATTGGTGCTAAACCTTTTCACTGCACGTGAAGCAGCTTCCGAGGTTGTATGTGGACAATCTAAGTTGATATACACGCATACACATACAGTAAGACAGTTTTAAAACTTTCTCGATTTATTAGTAATGTATACGAATATTTTAAGTTCCTGAAATGAAATCTTTGTCTGATATACGCTTTTCGAGACAGTGAATATTAGTTAACCTGATTTAGTACAGTATTATGTTCTTGTTCCAAATCTAAGTTCACTCTATCATTCTATTTCCTTGTTTAAGTCAATCAATAGTCATATACTTAGTCTTTATCAGATCCCTTAGCAGTGGTAAATAAACGTAGGATCCTTTTGACGATTTTATGTCATAAACATTACATTTAGTGTCTGGTACACTGCTTTACAATTCTAATTGCTATAGCCACGGACCCAAAGAGGCCGCTTGTTCCCTAAAGTTTTTGTCACGAAGCGAATGGTTCAACCATCATGCTAATTCCCTGACTGTTACAAATATTCCATTCCACAATGTCTAAGGATACCAAATTCGAGAAACTTACATGTAAGCATCAAAACTTTTCTCAATAAGTAAAATCCAAAATAAAATAATTATTTTCACCTCTCCACTGCTGTATTCTATGCCTATTTGAAAAGTTAGAATATACTATGTGTTATAGATATATGCTTAACACAGTCTTTCCAAAAGTGTGTACTTCGGAGTGCTGGCAGGGGCGCCTTTGTTGGGTGAAAATGAATGAGTAAATATCAAATCATGTAAAATAATTATACATATGTACTTATTATTGCCTTCACACTTAATTAGATTAGAAATGTCATATCGAATTATTTAAATATCATTAATATACCTACAGCTCCATAAATTACTTTTATATTAAAACAATTGAGCATAAGCCAATTATGGATACGCCGTCGCACAAATAGTGTGCTGGGGAGAGACTCGCAGGTACAATCATCATCATTTCTTAGAACGTTTAGCCTTGACGCTATATATCACTCTACTCAGACAAGCCCATAAGTATGAAATTAATTGGTAAAAACGTAATATATTGAGAAGCCTACTGATAGTGAAAGTTTAATAGCGGGTCGAAAAAGGGGCTTAAAGCTCCGTCCTTAAATAAGCATTAGCCACTTAACACCTTAGTAAGAAATTCCACAATATACTTTTCATTGTTATCGGTGCAATCAACTACTTTAAAAATAATCCTAAAAAGTAAGTTTTTTGAACAAATGTACGATGATATGTGATCTTACGGCTCGTGTTTTATTCTACAGTAGTTATTGTTGGTTTTCTATTGGTAACCCCATTTCCAGAGTGTGAGCTGAGAAAGGAAATATATGTTTACAAGAAGGATAAAAACCAAGTCATTGCCGATAAATTTATTGATAACAACTTTCTGTTAAGATAGTTGATTTGTTTAAAAAGTTGAAAGTGCTAAGTAGTAGTTGAAAGAAAACAACACAATAATCTTAAACCAGCCAGACAAGAGGAAAGTTTAAAAAATAGATTAGTGAAAGGCTATCGTGACTAAAGTTGAATACGCTAGATGTGAAAGTAGATGTAAAAAACTTCCACCTCTATCTACACGTTTGGATAGGTATCCCTGCAACAAGCAGGGTTTTAAAATTATAGGATGTAAAATTACGGGATCAGTGGAAGGAACGTTGTACCTTTTATCAAATTTGGATTTTCAAAACACCGAATTAAAGTTTTGTTGTAGTACTGAAAAATGATAAGATTTAAATACCAATCAACCCATAGCCCTATAATTATATTTTACATAACTAATTTAGTAAAAGTATAATTCTAAAATTTGTTATACTCCAAAAACCCCGTAACATTTAAAACTGTAATCTATTTATATTGGACGTAATTTACATCATACAACGGGATATACATCAGTAGGTACAGGATAATACAGCAGAGTTAGTATAAGTTACGGATGGGAAGTAATCAATATTAGTGTTATAAAAACACTACAGGCTAACGGTATAGAACGCAAATAAATTTAAAATGTCTGGGTCATTGAATAATTATATGTATTTAAAAAATTAAAACGTTTTGTACGTATGATATATACCTATGCTTATATGCTTATGCTATACAAATGCTTACCCAGTTACTTACTTTTTAAAAATGTGTAAAACTGGATTATTGTTAGTATCCGTTGGTTGTGATCATCATTATAACGAAGGACACATGTTCAACATAAGAAAATTGTAGCTGCTCAATACTTTCTCTAAGTAGTGTACTTACCTAAATTATTCATAATTTATAGAATTCCAGTTTTTAAATTGCTATTACTAACACATGCAAAGAAATATAAATATTATTAAAAGTAACGCCTTAATATAGCGCGTATTGCAATTACAGTATTACGAGTACATTTATGAAATAAAAATGTATATAACAGAGTAGTAAATGACATTTAACGACGTTGATGTGTATAAATTTGATTTTGGTTCATTGAATAGCATGACTGTTTACCGAACAAGACTAGCCCGTTACCAACTTATAATTATTTAGTAATCACTTTGAAAGTTATATTAACGATAGAAGTAAGGAAACTTCGGCAATTTGCCGCTCCAGTTATTCAAGTACTTGAAACAGATCCCTTAAACATACTTTTCTGATGAAATAGACATTTTCTCTTTACAAATAGTTTCTAGTCAAAGTCCTGATATTTAAAATTGTTTAATTAATTTTATGTCACAATGACTATAAAGCTTTTGACGTAAAGCTGTAATTAAAATTTTAATCTTCTTACATTATCCTGTCATTTAGCTTTAGGGCGGAGAAAATAGATTAAGAGTAGGTGATCCATTTAGAATTTTAGAAATTATAAAGAAGTATTAAATTGAAACTGCAAACACCTGTACCAGTAAGTGGTATTTTAAGATAGTAAATTTGAACATCTCAAGTTAGAGTTAACCGGATTAGAGAAAGTTCAAACTTTTGAATGTGATGGATCCGCATTAGGGTTTTATATATGAACATTCATACAAATACAGTATAACAATAACAAATCTAATAATACTAACATTTTATAGGCCAATCCTTATTACGTGTGGCACCTTTACAGTTGTTTAACACGTTAAAATCTTTGAAATCTTGTAATTTTTTCATACAGACTTATACATTTTTAACGTAGTTTAGTACGCATATTATATACATTTTAAATATTCAAATTCTGCTCATATTTTTTATGAGGCAAATTTTTAGGTATTTCAGAAGGCAACATACAAAACTGCTTCTGTTTAAAATAGTGACGGGCTAGCACGTAATTAACTATTACACAATATACAATTTAAATAAACTTGAAAGTATTTCAAAGATTTTACTTTTGCTGTGTACTTCAATTAATTAAGCCTTATTTCTGTTTTATGAACACGATAGGTAAATAAAATTGTAGTTTTCTCTTGTGATTGATAGAGATACAGTTTTATGATGTGCTTCAGCTAGCAACTATACAAGCCCAATTGCCTATGAAACGACCTAATTTACTGAAAAGTGTATTTCTGTCGTACAAAACATCACACTATCATTATTACTTAAATCAAGAAGATATATTTTGTAATAGTTAGGAATAACACATTCACTTCCACAGCTTTGAGCAAGTAAATCTCATAGAATGTATTTTCTTTAAATTTAAATTAGAAATGCATTTACTGTTGTTGAGTGTAATTTCTATAAATTAATTTCTTGTGCATTTTTAAGGTATTCAAAAGAATCTTCACATTCACAAAAATGTGTTTTTGATATTGATAATTTGTGAATTTTTATCGGAAGTATGTTTTACCATTTAAAATAATCAGCTGTAATTTAATTATAGATTTATGTGTGTACTGATAATCAATTTCAAGAAATACTGGAGATAATTATTCAGAATCGGGATAGAAATGATTACATTGAAAATACAGCATTTTAAATTGATTAAGATTGAAATACAAATATAAACAAAGCATATGTTCTACACCAGGTATATTCTGAATTATAAGTAGGAAGTATAATAATTTACCTCATTATTTTAGGCTATATCTTATTATCACATTATAAAAATTGCGATATCTCAATATTTATCTTAGATAAGAGCAGGTATCCGTGGTATTTAACGTGATTTCATATTGAATAACAGGTACGTAATTTGCATATCCTTTATAAAAAAATAACTCTCTTAAAAATGGTTGATTGCCACTCAGATATATTCCAATCCCTTGCTTAACTATTTTATAATTAAAATTTAGGTTCAAAGATCAATGTTGAATAGAATCCGTAAATTGTATAGTGAAACAGTTTATGAGTAACAATACATCTATAATACAACGTCATATCTCTGATACATAGCACAATATTTTGAATGAATAGCTCCTTTAATTTCAGTAACATTTGTGTTCCACATATTTAAGATCAGAGGGGAGGATTATTAAGTCCGTAGTAATCTTAATGGATACACATAATATGTAATATGATGAAAACTTCATAATTTTTATTTGGAAATATACAGGTTAATGGTACGCATTATTTCAATGTGCATTGCTAAGAGGTAAATGAGGTATGTCAAAAGATAAATAAATTCCCACAGGCTCTTATATCAAGTTTAGCGAGTGGTTAAGCATTTATGTCACGATTCAGTTATATTACACACACGAAATAAAAGAGTTTGCCTTGTTTCCACGATAAAAATAAAAATATATACATGCTTCGTCTAAGAAGCCTACTTCGGTCTAAACGCATCTAACATACCTCTATGTAATTCGGTCTAGGTTATTTTAGGAGCCTAAGTAACGTATGCATTGTTGTTCCGTGAAAATAATATGAGAGTATAAGTATATATTTTGGTCTTAAACGTATACTTTACAAAAAGCGTCTACAATAATATATTAATTTATGATGTCGTAGTAGAGTGAATATTTTTGTTCCGATTAAAAAAAGTATTTGAGTATATCTGAAAACGTTGTTCTAGTAACAGAAACGAATACTTCCAGTCATTTAATTAATTTTTTTCTACGATATTTGTGGGGATTAGTTGGGAGCATAATTTTAGTTAAGAGCATAAGACACGTGTGTGGAATTCCATAATTATTAGAGATTGGAAAGTTAGAATATAAAGATATTTCTTCCAGGTGTTCCATACTTCAGCTTGTGAGATTGGTTGATCTTTTGAAAAACGTGTTTTCTGGTTGCGAGAATATGGTACACATGTGTCAAATGTAATATTTGTAATACATTTTTAAGCTAGAACCAGATATAATTTTAAAAGGAGTTGCAACTCTATTCCATGCAATACGGGAGTTTAATATTCATGAAAATTATTTTCCTACTGCATTTCATTGATAACGCGCGTGTATGTAACATCTCATCTTTCTAGTAGCCTACATTAAGAAGTTGCATACAGGAGCTCGTTAACCACTATGGATGTTGGATGTTTATGAAAATAATGTACTTTATATATATATATATATATATATATATATATATATATATATACTAGCAGACCCGACAGACGTTATCCTGTACACACGTCTTTAATTCGAAAATTTTAAACTTTGATTAATGTGTAACAACCTGGGCTGTTTTGATAAAAATGTCTATTAAAAAGTTATTACAATATCTAACTTCATTACATGTACATTTAATCACACTTCGACCAACCGATAATGTGTGAGTATAACATGAGTGATGTGAAATGTAGAGGATGTTAATATAAAAACTTAAACTTACTTAATCTGAAGGTAAAAAAAGTTGAAACAAGCGCAAAAAAAGAAACTTCTAACTGTAGTGGAATTCTCAGTATAAAATGTATGTATATCAACACACAAATTTGATAGCAGCACAAACTGTCGGGAAAACCTGGAATTAAAATAGAAAAACATTTGAAACTGCGATCGTAGCGCATTCTGCTGAATCCAATGTAAAACATTCCAAGATCAACAACAATTTATTTATATATAAAAACTTAACTGATCAATCGCTGCACACTTAATATTTACTACGAATTTCAGTTAAAAGTATATTTTACTAAAACTTCCAATTTTATATCTGGATAACCTCTATTGATAAATTTCTGATTAGCCTATCTAAAGTACCGAGGATAACCTCTATTGATATTTCTGATTAGCCGATCTAAACTACCGAATTACATTATAGTTATTTAAAATTACAGTAGCCTATAGTATCGGAACTGGCCAACAGAATTTAATTTATGTAAATTACTAAATAAGTATTCCCTATAGGGCTGAAGTATAATAAGCGGCCACCATCACAATCAAATTATTGATATTTTTGATTAGCCTATCTAAACTACCGAATTTCATAACAGTTATTTGAAATTACAGTATAGTATCAGAACTGGCCACACAAAAAGTTTCATTAAAATCGGTCCACCCGTTTAGGAGGAGTTCAGCCCCATACACACGCACATAAGAATTATACATATATATATATATATATATATATATATATATATATATATACATTTGCAATGTTATATACAGATTTTATATAGTATAATTATTTAATAGAGAGTAATGTTAAAGAATATATGTTTTACACTCTATTCTACCTGTGAACGGTAATGTTTTGAATTGACAAGTATTAGTATAATAATAATAATAATATTATACATTCAATGGGATGAAGTACAATCTACCTAAAAGTACAATTTAACTTTAGTTACCACGTATACATATTTTAATTTGTTACTAGACATCTAGACATTAAAATCGTAAATAAATAATATATTACTACTTCCTTGAGCAAATTTTCTAATTTAAAAGCAAAATCATCGGATGAAATAAAAAACATATTTTGAAGGAATAAATGTCTCCGAAACTCTATTTCCACTGTAGTAATATTTTATATCAAAAGTTATTTCACGGTAGAAATCATTTTCAAATCCAATCTGTGCAGTAAAACACATGACAGCTGTTAGAGATGTGTGGTGTTTGCTAAATCATGTTGTTCTTTATGAGATTGAATGTACGGGTTTCAGTTATTTGATTGCGACAGGAATCAAATAATTCAGCGACGAACAGCGACATGTCAACGAGGCGACACAAATGTATGGTAACCACTCGGCTGAAATGCAAATATATGCCCCAGATCAACGTTGTTACAAAAATAACGTAAAAAGTATGTTTAATTTAAATAAAACATTAAAATTATATTTCTCTTTAAAACAATTTATTCCACCCTTCTACACCTTATACATTTAAATGTACAGAGAGAGGGAAACGGAAATTTTCGCAACATTTCAACAAATTAAAACAACGTTTATTGAAAAATTTTTTTAGGTAAGCAAATCTGATCATCTAATTTATACATTATAATAGTGCTATAGATAGGATATGCACAGATTAACATTAATATATTTTCAATATTTTACCTATAAATTTTACGTTATCTCTGTAAAAATCACGTAGAAACTAATGGATGTGTAGTACAAAAAATGTTACGTGGACATTCTTAGAAACCCTAGTTAAAGTATAGGTTTATTATTAATTCGAAAAATTACTCCTCCACTTGGTTTTAAATGTACATTAGAGTAAACAAATTTTATTCATTGAAATAGAATGTTACAAGTAATAAATAACGTGCTTTGTGTAAACATTGTTGTGTGACACCAAAACCATATGCTTAATTTATCTGATTACTATTTTAAATTTGTTGACATTAATAGTGATGAAAGCATATAGTGACCTTACTAGTAATCACACTTTTCAGTTCAAACTTATCTAGTACTGCTGTTGAGCACTGAGTAGGAAAGTATCAAAATACATCCAAAGCCTACAAAATTGCGTGCGATGCAACGGCTAATTCAATATATAAATTTAATCAATACTTTTTATTTACAATTTACATAATCTATCTTAATTTACGGTAATTAAATAAATTTCAATTCTATTTTGAATAATTTATTGGAATAAGCCACAAAGAGAAGGATGAATAAATTATGATGGATAACAATTGTGATTTCATGTATTATAGATATATCACTAAAAGTATAGAGTAATGTACACTGCTATGATGCTTAAACACGATATGGTTTTAAAGCTACCCTAGTTATTTGATATCAACAAATGTTACTGTAAGGTATACAATCACTGATAACTTACGCAACATTTCTACAGGACTATTTCTCCTTCAAAGCGGAATTCAAATACAATCAATAAAATATTACAAATTTAAAGTAGTGCTTATTGTTGTCTGGGGTATATAAATACATTATGTAGAATTTATCTAGACAAAATTAATAATCGGAACGAGGTTATTTATATCTTAACAAATAATACAGAAGCAAACGTTTCGGAACATTTTAAGGAAGATAATAAGAGAATCAGTGGGACAGGAGAAAGTGAAAGCAAACAATAGCGTCACCATCAGACGTAAACAATGATATCCTCTTGGAAGGGGAAGTGATCCATCTAGATGACAGGGGAGGCGTAACTCACCAGTTTTTACAGCTTTTCACGGGAGACAAAATGGGAGATATATTTCAACAATTTCTTTAGAATATATTCGAAAACAGTAATCTTTCTTTTTCTTACTATGCTCAATTTCAATGCATACATTTACAAAGATAGTGATTACAAACCTTTACATGTTATTATTAATATGGCGTAGTTAATAATATTTAGAATTCTCTTTAAGAAGCCTGATGTTGTTTTTAAATCGGTTAGTGTGACGTTAAACAGTCTACGTTGCATTCCATGTTAGACGATGGTATCAATTAAATAAACTGCTCAATAGCCCACACGTAGAGTTTAGAATCTAGCGTGGGTGATAGTGATTTAAGACAGGTTCTATAAAAGTTTTTACCTATATTATTGGTCGAAGGTTTCAGTTAAGGAATAAATTCACCAGAACTTCTATGTATTTTAATCAATGAGATAAGATCTTTGAGGTATCATTCCATGATTGTAAGAAGCATATACAATTAATCTAACGACAACTTGGTAGTTAATATTATTTTCAGAAAAGACTAAGCTGATGGGTCAGACAAATCATTTATCTTCAGAGGCCTAATTCCTTTATAGACTTATTCTGCCCGTTTTTTATGGTCTAAGCCAGGATGTCGTAAAGAATAATAAGTGACAGTATCGTTATAATACAAGCTAAATGGGAATTACAGAGAGTTCTACGGTCTGAGAGGGTTTCAGGCTACTCTATCTGTAACTCACATAGTTATACGTCTTAGACCGCTCGGCCATCAACTCAATTACCACACACTTGCTGTATTCCTATATTTGGTTTAATTCATTTGGATAGAGGATAGTTAAAAGCTTTTACGTCATGCTGGGAGAAAATAGGAGTGGACGAGTTGGCTGGAAATTTGTGAGATAATTTGAAACTCTCCTTGAACTTTCCCTAAATTATTGAAATGAAATAAAAAATATCTTTATTAAATAGGAGGATTTAGGGATGTCAAGCCCTCTCTATCACTCAACCTCATCTCATATACATAAAATAAGCAATACTTGAATACAGACACATGTACACTTCAAACATACGAATAAATTGCAACCAAAACTGCTTAGTTCACATAAATTATCTCATAAACTAATAATATCATTCTTAATAAAAGATAGAAAAGCTAACAATGTAAAATAACACATACAACCGTCCCAACACACACCTCAAGCGCCACCGCTGGCACCCCCACAGTTCCCCAGTAGTATGTCACTGACCCTCGCCCCGAAGCACGCATGACCCTCATTACTCCTAATATCATCAGGGATAGCGTTCCAAAAGTGACAACCCTGAGCAGTAAACGAAATAAAACTTGTTGCAAGAAGGTTGTTCACTAATATTAAATAAATAACTGTGATCGGACAGATAAACAGGAGTTTTAATTTTTATAATTTAATTTAGGATGTAAAGAATATGGAATCGGCGTAGTTCTTGGAGTTTCATGAGTAATAAATGCTGAACAAATTGTGAAACTTGCTCATGACGTCTGAGATTAAAAATAAATTTAATACAGTAATTCTGTGCACGCTTGTTAAGTCTGCCCAATTGATCAACAGTCAAATAACTGATCACAATGTAACAGTAGTTACAGTGTGAATATATGTGTCTTAAATATCGTGCTTAATATTAATGGCAAATACAAAGCAAACGTCTTTATACCATGGATGCCAGCAAAGACTCTGTTACATATTATTGTACCATGGTCTGTCCATTTTAGACTGACGTCTTTATTAAATAAAAAATAATAAAGACACTGACTTATAGTCAGTGCAAGATTCTTTACTTTATTTTGGTAATTTAGTTCAATACTGTTAAGTTTTAGTTTCAGGATGTATCAAGATAATTCGGTTACTGAGTTTCGAGTTGCCTATAATCATTGCTTGCGTCTTGAACTTGAATTATTTTGAACTTCCTAAAAAGTAAAGTCTGGAAAAGGCTCTGATAGTGATACCTCCTCCTTCAGTTAGTCGAAAGTCATGGAAAGCTGAACGCTGATGTTTCAATACTAGTTATCTCCTATTGGGTGGCAGAAAATTTTATCAGGACAGGCCCTGATTAGGTATTTTCCAGAGGTTTTTTCCGTTGAAACTAAGAAAGCGTCAGTCCAACAATATTCAAATTGGGCGATCCAAACATTAGCTTTGGAAACCTATATTACTCGAGGGGCTAGAAAAATATAATTTTTGTCTTTCTATCCGCACGATATCTCGAAAACTAACTTACCTCTATAGGTAAGCCAGTCTATACTTGTGTACGAAGATTAACTTATTTATGAGGAGCACATTATTTGATGATGGTACATACCAATACATGGAGATTTGTAAAGAAATTCAACACACCTATAAGAAACTGGAACATGTGACACATTAAGTAACATATGCAACCCAACTTTCAAAATCCGTGCAACATTGTGTTATTGTAACTTAGTGTGTAGAATTGTATTATTTAGAACAATAATATACAACTCAATTTAATGGTAAAGAATTTAAATGTATTATACGGCAAAACATACCGAGAAAGATTTCATATCTAGGCGTAAATACATACATGTAACTTCATTCGTACAAAAATGAATTATATGATCAGTAGTTTTTTATGTCAACCTCTTTTTTGCATGATTTTCTTTCTGTCTGTCTGCCCTCAGAACATCGCTAGAATGAAATGAGCTCTATATTTTTTTTTTTTTTCATGGAACCTTAGCGAAGCCTGTTACGGAACTGGCGTACATCTACATTTTATTTTGTATTTTGAAGTACATGCGATCTTCTAGAAATCTAATGTTTGTTTCTGTTTGGCATTTAGATGGTAAATTGAAACGTTCACGTTCAGGTATATTAAAACTAATTTTAGATAAAAACTATAACAATCTCGTTGTACCAAATTCTTGTTTTATATACACAATATTCGTTGGTTAAGGAAATTTTGACTTAGATCCAAAGTTAATCATATAATTTGGAATGTTGTCAGCTTACCATGAGATCTAGATTGATCTGAGGAACTTTATCCACCCATCATCTCACGAGTGGGAGTTGATATAATTACTGGGGTCTGAGTCGTGAATACAACCGAGCGTCATTTAATTTCCACTCTCACATGTATATCATTTCCTGTATTCCTTGCCTCATCATCATAATACGATGTATGATACTGGTATGTCTTATCCAAACCGTGCAATTATGCATTTATTCCTGTATATTGTTGAAAACGCTAAAAAAACTATTTATCATACTTTTAAGATCTTAAAAATAAATCTTTTAATTATTCGTTAACACAACTACCAAAAAACAAAATTTCCAATTTAATTGTTCATTTCATTTGTATTAATTTTTCCGTCTATTACAAAAAATAAAGCCGATATGAGAAACCACGTGTTTTAAAACTATAACAAATATATATTGGAAGTTAAAATTAGTGTTCGTAAAGAAAATAAAATTGTTTTGAGAAGCTCTTGACGAACGATATAATAGTTACATTAACTATAGATTAAGGATAAATAGAAAAAGGCACAGGAAAACTCCATAACAGAATAGCGAAAACATATAGCTTGCATGAATAAGGCCATAAGCTATCTCTGGGGATGGGGTGACATTTCTATATTTAACTCTGTATAAATCTTTCTGTTTCGTAGAGATAATATTGTAGAGGTAATATTGTTATAATTTTGTACCAATGTTAAAATTACTTGTAAATGTTGAAATAAAATATTCTTGTACAAGTTTATAAACTGCCATGGTTGGCTTAGTAGGATATATCCTATGTGTCATGATAGATGAGGCATTGTAAATACAGAGTGGAGAGGAGATATATTTGCCAGCTGTGTCCGTGATGGTGTTATATACTGTTGTTCCTATAACTTCCTTGAGGATATGTGACAGCTGGACAACAGTATGAAATCCTTACTATTGTTATTTCATCTGCAATTTCCAGTTTATTCTAAGACAAAAATATTTGTCAAAACAGTCTGTTACTACCATTAATTATTTATATATACATGAGATTATTTGTAGATCAATAACGTTTTAAGTTGGAACTCAATATTATACAACACTAACCAGAATATAGACGAAAGAGAATGGTGGAAAAACTGAATGCCGTCAAAATGATAGAAATGTTATTATTTTAAACCTCTATAGAGCCTTTAATCTATTGTAAGTGGAAATATTTATTTCTATAAGGTAAAAAATCTAAAGTTTTGTAGCATTATGAAGTGTACTCGTAGTAATCTTAATTCTATTTGTGTACACTTTATACTTATTTTTATTTTTTCAACTTAATAAACTTAATTTCAGATTATATATGATGGTACAGTTGCCAAGAAATAAAGAGGTAAAACGGAGGAAAGATTCTCTTCCACAATAATGGGAGTGCCGATGGCCGAGCGGTCTAAGACGTCGGACTTTGAGTCTGAGTTAGAGATAGCGCAGGTTCGAATCCTGTCTGTGACCCTTGCACTTTTTATCAGTACCATTGACCTTGTACTGTATCGACTCTCCCCCTTATTCTGTTTGATAAGATCCTCGCACAGGCCAGTGGCCCATGAGGACGGGCAGAATAAGGCTTAAAAGGGGATCGGCTTCTCCTTAAAAAAAAAAAAAAAAAAATTAAAAAAAAATTAATGTTATTTACAAAAAGCGGTCCTGTAGTTTGATAGAGATTTAGATTCATCGTGAAAATGTTTAATAAATGAAATCCCAAAGTTTTACAGCAGTGTGTGAGTTATCTATAACATTTTTATACTTTGGAGAAGATAAGTCCTCGCAGTTCAATATGATTCTATATCGCATGTTTTCCACTGTATTATCTAGCTACACGATCAATTTTGATTGATTGATTTTTATATAAGACAGTCCCACTTTTGATTGTCCCACTTTTGTTCTTCTATAGTCCTAAATGGAGTTGTTCCGTTTGTCATGTAGATATAGTACTACATGGTATTGGTTATGTGATGTATATATTTTTATGGAATAAAAAAATCTTATAAATTCTGTATATGCATCATAATTTTAGTATCATCTATTCTAGAACCTTATCCACAACGGTTTTCTGTACATACAGTATACGTTGATATACTGATAACAATAAATCTGTAGGTAAGTAAATGGTAACCTGGATATCGAGTCTACAGCATATATTTACATCCAATATAGACTCCAGCGTGAAGTCAATGGTAGATACATAGTTATTAGATTGCATTGCTATATAATATTTAAATAATACAAAATTATTCTGTTTTGTGTAGTATCCTACGTTAAACCACAATTAGTTCTATTTTCACTTGCTTCAGTTAATGAATTTACGTGTTTATTTTTCCATTACATCAGGAGAAAATTTTCAGTTTTCATGTATATATGTGAGAGGTTATTATGACAAAGATATAGGAGCGGTGAAAACATTTGGAAAGAAAGGTGCACTGTTTCGCCAAATGTTTTTGCTCCTAAGGTTGTAATGTATTGCTGCAGCTCTAAAGCAAGACTTTATTTACATAGCCGTAGAACTCCTAACACCTCCACTATAGTTTACATATTTAAAAGTTCTTATTGTTGATAAATATATCAGACGTTAACCATATTATCCCAGATTAGTTCTATTGTAAATATTATGGTTAGTTCAAAATCAGTAAAAGTTAGGTAATATAAATTTCTTTTAATATAGTCTAAAACGGAACTATACTTGTTGTTTGTTCTTCATATACTGATGAAAAATAAAAAAACCTTGTAATAATGAGAATAATATTATTGGATATTTTTTTATTTTGTGTAATAAGCTTTATGTATGTAAAAGAATAACATTTAATAAACTACTTATAAATACTTAGTTAGATTATAGTTTTTTTCTTTTCATTTTATAGCCACTAAGATGCTAAAATTTATAAAATAATCTAATAATTACTATTTTCATAATTATTTTAAGAACTATATGCTTGATTTGGTTAAAAATAAAAAACATTTAACATAAATCAATATTTTAATTACAAGAAATACTTATATTTTTACGTACATTACATAAAAAATATTTAAACATTTATAAACAAAAAGGTTTATTATACATATACATGTATATACATGGTACAGATATATATATATATATATATATATATATTTATTAAATATTATAAAATCAATCCCGCAATATATGTAATTGTAATTATTGTTACTATTATTAAAAACTATGAATGTATAAATTATCTCCGTATACTAATAAACGCTACGCGACAGTGAACAAGTTGTGTATTCATTTCAGTTTTGTTCGTTCAATAGCATGATTGGTCACCAAACAAGACCAGCCGGTTTTAAACTTATAATTATTTAGTAATCACTTTGAGAGTTATATTAACGATAGAAGTAAGGAAACTTCGGCAATTTGCCGCTTCAGTAATTCAAGTACTTGAAACAGATCCTTTAAACATGTTTATAAAGGATTAATTAATTTATATTTACAAACTGTTTGCTGGAGACATAACTAAACAATTACTTTTCATGTGTACAGAAATATAATATACAACTGGCATTTCTTTATAAACATTTCAGGTCAACTGCTGCGTGATCTGTTGGACCTCGTGGCTTTGCTGGAAGAGTTCTATCGGTTAAGTGAACCTAGTGGATAACTTGGTACCGTTAAAATGGTATATATATATATATATATATATATATATATATATATATATATATATATATATATATATATATATATATATGGTAGCACATTCACCCGGCAAGTGAGAGATCCGGGTTCGAGTCCCGGCGGAGCAAGTACGTTTTGCGATTCAATGTTTACTGAAATTAAATTAGGCTATTGCCACTTATACAAATTTATGGAATGTATACATACATATATACATATATATATATATATATATATATATATATATATGGAATTATATTGGTATATATAACGTTTTATATATTGTAATATTACCAATAAATTCCACTGTCTCAAAAATATATTTAATAGTTGTATTCAAGTTGTAATATTACAATAATGATAAAACAATTATATATATATATATATATATATATATATATATATATATATATATATATATAAAACTGGCATTAATTCTTTATAAAATTTGAGTTTCTGAAGTACATACGAGCTTGCTGATTAATAGTCCATGGTTACTTTTACAATACCTTGTTTGAACGTGCCTTTTGAACATCTACCAAAAAATGAAACATTGTATAATGTCTATATATTTTTGTATACGTATTTACTTAAATTTGGCATACAGCGTATAATTTAGAGGGAAAGGTATTCAATACAATATCAGCGAATTTTTCTAAACAACTTTTCCTAAAAATTACATTTGCTCTTACTTTTTATACTTAACTTACGCATAAAGCAATATGCAAAGAATAAAGGATATTAATGTTTTAAAAATTACATAAATATGATAGTTATTGTTTTACATTATATTTTTTAAGAGTTTATACGACAGAGAGAGTTAGTACGACAGTATCCGTTGCTAAGTCTAGATGTTAACTTTGGCTTAGACTTTCTGTTGACAATCATTTTAGTATGTCTTACATCCACTAAGATAAAAAAATCTATATGGCTGTGAGGAATTAGAGATAGTATTGATAATTGTACTAGAACATTAATTGAATCCACCAAACGGCTTTTGCTTGTGTGACAAATAATATATACAACGCGATAAAATGTATTTGTCCAATTTTAAGAAACACTATAAAATGTTGTAAGCCTACATTAACACGATACAACCACAATATTGCTGATTTTGTATTGTTTTATATATTGTGTATAGTCTGATGTTGGAGATATCAAAAAAGAATGTGCACGCTCTTCAGTAATCACGTTCCCACACACTAACATGTAATCGTATCGGTTTCTTTAGTATTTGACCCACATAAGGAAAACCTAATTAATTATAAATCCATCTAAAATAGGCATACACTAATGAAATTACACATTTCTTTTCTTTAAATTACTCCTCACTCAGCCAAAAATTTTCATGTATATCTAAGTGAAAGAATAAAAAACCGTGTGGTCGTTGTTCAGTAATTAAAATTTAACTAATCGTATCTGTTGACATTAATAACAAAAATATAAAAACTTAACAAAAATACATGATAAAAGTTAATATAACTTTTGATAGGTTATATGCCGGTTATATGCCTATCATATAGGTTATATGATAGGTTTTATATAACTTTTTTAGGTTATATAAAACACAGAAAATAGTCCGCCATGCATATCCTTGGAAATTATTATCCAAGTTTATATATATATTTATAAAATTTAGGATAATTTTTGAAAAATATAGACATAATCATTCCAGTTACTATCCACTATTTATTAGTTACAAACTTTCAATTGCGACCAAGAGTTATACAAAACATTGTGTCGTTTAAATACTAGTTCACTCGCAGCAAAAAAATGTTGGATTCGGTGCAAAATCGAATTTTTCAAAAGACAGTTTAGCTACTGACAGACAGACAGTTTCGTTCTGATTTCATTAGAACGTTTTTATTTATACGGAAAATGAAATTAAGACTTAATGTTTTGTGTAACTGTTATTACATAAAAATAACATTACTGTCAAGTATATGTAAATAAACCTTTACTAATCAAAAATAACAAGGCTTGAAAATACCACACTAATAATCATACGTGCCAGATTTTTAAAAAATTAATTTTATAGGGAAAAAGAAACCAATCAGCTTATGGACCAACATGTGTAAGAAAAACTGTTGTTACCGTGCTGTATTAGAAAAAGGTTGACTTTTCTAAAATACTCAAATCTTTTTATTTTGGGGATAGTTTCAATTTCTGAACTAAGAGAAATAAAACCTGTAAAAATATAATACTGGTCCTGATATAGCACAAATTTGTATTTTAGTATTCAAAAGTGCTGGCTATAAGTAAAATGTAGTTAGACTTTAAATGTTGAATATTATTTCAATATAGAAAATTTAACGGTATAAATAATTGTCCTGACCAAATTTGTGTAGTTATGTAGTTGCGTATGTAGTTGTGTAGTTACCATGAAATTTAAAATATTGTGGTTTTGGTTGATTGATGTTTTTTATGTTGAATGCGCGGGTTTCGGTTATTTGATTGTGACAGAAATCAAATAATTCAGCGACGAACAGCGTCATGTCAACGAGGCGACACAAATTTATGGTAACCACTCGGCTGAAATGCAAATATTTGCCCCAGATCGACGCTGCCGTTTACACCAGAACAGTAAAAATGTTTATTTAGAGCAGCAAAATTGTGAAATGCCTTCATAATACTTTCTTGTTAAATATGTTTTTTCCATTCAAACATTGTGTAAAGAGTTAGTTTTTTCTGCGTATAGATTAAAACGTAAAGTTATTCTCACTAAAAGAGCTTACACTTTAAACATAAAATGTTGAAACAAAGGGGACTTTGATTCCCTTCCATAATACCTATTTGCACTAAAGTCTCGTTTAGGTGCATAAACTCTATTTATATATTACGTGATTATTTATCAACAACATTTTGTAGACTTATTCTCATGTGTACAACTTACATTACTCCTAAAACAACACGAAAAAATATTGTAATTTTTTTATAAATATTAAGAGAAGAAAATGTTTCTAGAATAAAATTGAGATGATAATCATTAATGACTCGGTACAGCAAGGAAAATTTAAAGCAAACAATAAAGTCGCCATTGAACATAAACAATGTTATCCTCTTGGAAAAGGAAGCGATCCATCTAAATAACAGGGGAAGCTTAACTCACCCGTTTTTACAACTTTTCACGGAAGACAAAATGGAAGATATATTTCAACCAATATGTTTAGTACATAAATTTAAGAGCAATTGTTGTTTGTTACAACAAAATATTTTATTTTGGTTTTTTTATTACAATGATAATTACTGGTGGTGATCATACTAATACTGCAGAAATGAGTCCTAATTTACATAACATGATTTCTTTATTAATATATTGTTTTTGCCATGCTCTAATCCTGGTTGAGCCTGCTACAGTAACAGCTGTTAAATAATGTAGACCATTACTTTTATATTCCAACATGGTTCAATATTAGGGCCAGTCCTTTTTCTACTTTACGTCAACAGATTAACTCATCAATCCAGAATGGAAAAATGATTCAATATGCTGACGATATGACTCTCATCATTAGATGAAAATCAAAAAAACGAACTTGAATTGGAGCCATTCATTGAATTGAATTCATGCATCGAATATTTCTCCAGAATAAATTTAAAAACAAACAGTTCAAAATTTAAATGTCATACATGTTTGCCTTCAGCAAGAACAAGAGCATGAACTTCGACCCGCGGTGATGGTGGATAATTTACTTCTGGAAGAAGCAGACTCCATTTAGTTCCTAGGAATGTACCTTGATAGGGGGCTGACATGAGACGATGACATAGAAAACGTTTGCTCTAAGGTTGCTTTAGGAATTTATGTATTGCGCAATCTTGTAACATTTAGTTCAGTGGATGTATTAAAAATGGCCTATTTCGGTATGATATATCTACATTTGACATAGCCTATGGCTTGAGATTGTGGGTAAACTGTTCCGAAAACAAATTTAAAAGAGTTTTAAGATCTCAAAAGAAAGCCGTAAGAATTCTTTCAAAATTAAACCCCAGAGAGTCGTGTAAATATGCCTTTAGAGAGCTTGGATTGCTTACCCTGACCTGTCTCTATATTCTCGAGGTGGCCCTGTACTACCGACCTTAATATGAGTTGGTACGGGACAGGGATGTCCACCAATACAGGACTACAGATAGGGATAATTTTCGAGCCCAACAGCACGGAACGGCAGATTTCGGACACTTGCCATCACAAGTTGGAGTCGGAATAATCAATAGGCTCCCTCAGGGCATCAAACAAATCAATGAAACAAAAACATTTTACTCGACTGATGAGTTCATGGTAGGCCGCTGGGATGAAAACTTTTGAAACTAGCAACACCGACGAAACCCTGGTTCTGATACATACAAGAATTGTATCACGTTGTATGTGTTTATCTTGACGAACATCATTTATCTGATGTAATTATGTACTTTATAGTTACTTGGGCGCATGTCATGCAACACTGTAATTGTTTCATGCAATAAAGAATATTATTATTATTAATTTTATTATTAGAGCTCTATTGCAACAGGTGGAGTATATTGTGACTAGAGATCCACCTTCTACTTACAGGCAAGATGCCTCACTAAACCTGGTTCCATTCATATATTTCAGCACGAAGTCGAAAGACGTCATCTACACTGGAGGGAGTGCAGCAAGACGTACCTCTACACAGAGTGACCTTTCAGCATCTTGAAAATAATCTGCACTCGAAACTCAATTTGTCAGGGCCAGTCTACTGACCAACAGAGAAAGAACATTAAACGTTTTTCTCATTATCAAAGTAAGTCTCAGTATTAAACCTCCGGCGATTTCTTCGCTTGCACTATTTACCGACAACAGTAAAATGGGACTGAACAGTGCTCCCCCTCCTTCTTAAAGCGGTAAAGCTCCAGTTCTACAGTAGCCGATGCACACAATCCAAGATGACGCACAATTCAAGATGACACACAATCCAAGAAGACTAATCATCCATTTTTTTTAGATTATCCATTTTCAGTGAATATATGAGATTTGAATATTATTCAACCACTCGTGCTGGCACCTTTTAAAACTGCGAAATTGATGCCCTATTTTTAGATAGTTAAAACTTTGAGATTTGTCTGTCTTAGTGTATAATTATTAAGGCTACTTCTACAGGGTTCTTGTTGTGCACGATATTGCAATTTTAATGCTTAAGGAAACTACGACTTTGGTTATTCCATTTTAGCACAGTTTGATACGACAGTTAGTGGTGTCATAAGATGTGTGTGTCTGACGAAGCCTTCTAAACGTATTAACATAGATATTGTGTTGGAGTAGGACTAGTTACTGTTGTTAAAGTTTTAATTACTGGCAGCCAAAATTTAATTCCTACTCTAGATTTTACAAGCCCATGCATTCCATCATTTAAATATATATTACTGCTAATGTATAAATGTAAATATTTTTTTATTTGCCATAAAACCTTTGAGCTTTTCTATTGTAATACTTTAACTAGGGGAACAGCAGTAACACAACATTTAACTATTAGATTACTGTAAAAGGTTTTGAAAAGTGTGCTGCACAATTCCCAAATATAAGGGATATTATTATTAATTTATTTTAAAGCTTAGGGAAAACTTTATTTCGCTTACGCTCAGGCAATTTGTGATGTGGGCTAGTAAAACCTATACTAGTCATTCGTTTACATAGTAATTAAAAACGGGATGAATAGCACACATTTTTGGTCTTTATCAGATTAATAAGTTGATCAGGGGCTTTCATTTACTCAGGAGTAATTCTCGGGGAGGGGGGTTAGTGTTATCGGGGGTTATCAGAATACGTGGTTTTTTTCTGGGGGAAATTTATCGACCAGATAATCCTAAACTGGAGCAATTTCTACAAATTGTGGTCGCATAGATCTTAAAACCACCTAAAATTGCCAATTCACGACTAACATTTTACCATTGAGAGCTTTTATCGCGCTTATGCAAGTATATATGAAAAAAGTTCTTCACCTATTTTGTAGATTTAATCATTGTCTAGTCCAGAAACAGAAACTTCATGTAAAAAATTACTAAATATTTAAATATAAAGTTTTGCAGCCAAACCATTGACGATAGGGCAAAAAGTAACTGAAGTATCACGTGATTTGCTAATTCCAGTATACATCTATTTTGGGCTACGATCAACGGTTTGGCCGCTATGGAGCCCGGAGTCTAAACTTTCACGTGAAAATTACGCCCCCAGGCCCCCAAAGTGAATGCTTAAAAATTCGGGGATTAGATAGATTTGGTGATTGGTTAAATTCGCATATGAGGTTTCATGTTCCCTGCTGCATCTCCAAATCGTGAGAATCGTACGGGTCATAATGTTTCTCTAACGCTCAGCCAAATTGCGTGTGGTATATAAAAATAAACAATGGATTTCGGCGAAAAATTAAGTGACTTGTTTGGCAAATTTAGGAGACAAGAGAATTGGGGAGATAACAAAAGTCCGAGATTAGGTTCATCAGAAAGTGGTAAGTTGAGTGTTTAATTTTAACCAGAGTTTTGAGTTTGAGGGCGTTTTGTGGCTTAACCGTAGGAGTTACGACACAAATTGACTGGGCCTTTCATTGACTGGAAAACACAGTTTAATTTTGTGTTTCCATTCTGCCGTTTAATTTAATGTAAGACCTTTAGCCGGCACAGAGCTTGCAAGAAAAGTCTGCACTGGTCAGATTTTTTGAGTCATTTAATGTAAATATTATAAAAACCTACCCTAAGTCAGTATTCTCAAGTTGTTTAGGGGTTTAATATTCTCAGGGGTTTATTTAGTCATGCATGGAAATTTACGGGGGGGGGGGGTGTTTAATGTTACCGGAGTTTAAGACATCAGGGGGTTAAATTTACTTAGGATATTATCTGGTCATACCAGGTCATTCCAGGGGGGTAATGTTACCGGGGGTTAAGACACACGTGGGCCTCTTTTGGAGGGTGTTGTGTTTTGTGAGCATAAATAAAATTCACTCTGTCCCAAATTACTATTGACCTTAGCTAAACGGCTCAGTCAATTCGCAATGTGCTCTAATAGACGTATACTAGTCAGTCGTTTACTTGGTAATACAAACTAAATCTGGTTTAATATTCTCAGGGATTTATTTAGTCATGCATGGAAATTACGGGGGGGGGGGTGTTTAATGTTACCGGGGGTTAAGACATCAGGGGATTAAATTTACTTAGGATATTAATCTGGTCATACCAGGTCATTCCAAGGGGGTAATGTTACCGGGGGTTAAGACACACGTGGGCCTCTTTTGGAGGGTGTTGTGTTTGTGAGCATAAATAAAATTCACTCTGTCCCAAATTACTATTGATCTTAGCTAACGCTCAGTCAATTCTCAATGTGCTCTAATAGACGTATACTAGTCAGTCGTTTACCTTGTAATACAAACTAAATCTGAACTGTTATGAATTGCACAATTTTTAGTCAGAAAAAAATAAAAAATCCGAAAAATTGCCAATTCACAAAAAAGATTTTGCCATTGAGAGCTATAACAAGCTTACGGAAAAACATACACCAAAAAGCTAATGAAAATTTTTGTAGATACTATCAATTTATAAATTTTTTTGAGATTTAAGCTAGCACATTCGGGTCAACCGCTATCGACTCCACTAAAAAAATTAAACCAACAAAATATTAACATTTATGAGCCAAACCGATGGAGATAAGGCAAAAAGTCACTAGACCTTTTTTGTAGATCGCATTACTTTGTATTATTAGATTATTAAGTTGATCAGAGGGTTTAACTTAATCAGGAGTTCATCTACCAGGAAATTCCCGAGAGGGGGGTTTCTGTAATGAGGGGGGGTTATAAGTACTGGGAAATGTGTGTCTGTGCTACAAGAATATGTGTACAGTAATTTTTAATCAAAATAAAACGTTGATCTGGGGGTTTATATTACTTAGGAAATTATCATTCAATATCAGAGTGTTGACAATGAATCACTATTTCATTAAATTAATTAAAAAAGTACTCTGTCCCTATCTATTATTGACACTTCGCTAACGCTCAGCCAATTAACAATGTGGGGTTGTAGTCACTCGTTAACGTAGTGACACAAGTTAAAAATCCGGAACTAGAACGGATTGCACTAATTAGAGTCGCATCATATTTACAACTGAATTGCTAATTACGACCAAGATTTTCCAAAGGGGAGCATGTACCTTTTTTGACACCAAATATCGATTTTTTGAAACATATCATAAAAAATACTATGTTTTATGCCCTTTTCAAAAATATATAACACTCTATATCTGAGAGGTTTTAGAAATATGTGTAAAATGTGTTTTAAGAAATGTATGCACGCTTTTTTCAGCTGACAACATGGCGCGCTATGGATTGTTAGTGTCAGAATGTATTATATACATATTACTTGCTCCAATTGTATGATTATTAAGTTTTTTCCACTTTAGGTTGGTAGCACTGCTTGCTTTAGATTGCATTTGAAGGATGTAAGTCATCTGTAACTTACCTAACCTACACTATTGATATTATTGTTATTGTTTATGTTTACTAACAGTGTTTGTCAGTGTAATTCTATTTTGTGTGGTGCCAGTGATCAAAACTTTGGACTCTTAGTGTGTATTTATTATATAAATAAGTGATATTTATTGTGTATTAGCCATGCCTAGAGTGAAAAGGTTCAATAAACAGTCCTTACAGAGGTAACCAATTTCGTAAAAATTCAAGTGAACTAGGACTAAGTGCTTCTCCCAGGTACAAGTGAATCTAATAGGCCTAGGCCTAAACAATCATCTAGTTCTAAGAAGATTAATGATTCAAAAGTTGCCTAAATTTTTAGTGATTATGACATAAACAATGTAAATATTTATAATAGATTTACAACAGATTTCTGGCCTAATACAATCTTTCACTGCATTGTAAATATTGTAGTAGTTCCGACTGCATTGACATAAGCCTAGATGAAGACTTCAAGTGTGGAATAGTACATCGTGTAAATATTTGTTTGCAATGTATGTAAACATACTGACTCAGTAATAAGCTCCAAATGTGTTAGAAATATGTATGAGTTCAATCTAAGATATGTTTATGCTCTACGTTCAATCGGCAAAGGCCTAGATTCTGGTAGGGTATTTTTCTGTTGTGATGAATATCGCTCCACCAAACAGCCGAATTGAAAAATATAATAAAAAACTGCTTACTGCTGTAACAGAGGTAAGTGAATGTTCACTTAGACAGGCAGCTGATGAAGTTCGTAGCCTAAATGATGATTGTCGTGATATAGCAGCCGCTTTTGACGGTACCTGGCAGAAGCGAGGCTTCACCTCTGTGAACGGCGTAATGACAGCAACATCCTTCGATACAGGAAAGGTTATGGACTTTGAGTGTTTTCAGCAAATATTGTAATAAATGTGTCAGAAAACGGTACTTTGGGGATTATACCGACCGACACCCAGGACATGAATCGTTATTTCACATTTCGTTTCTACTGATTACTAGATTAGCGTAGAACAATATTTCGTCAATATAAAACAGGAATTGTCTTATCCGCAAACACCTCCCCATCCTCAGACAGAGGTCAAAGTCGAGCGTCTAGTAGATAACGTGATCGCAGAGTCTCGCCGCCCGTTCAGCTGGTGCATCGCTTTGTTGTACTTCCGTGTTTTACCTCTACATTTCTCCAAACACAAAAATTCAACAAAAACAAACATTTACCAAACTAAACTTTTTATTAAAAAAAACACTCAAAACTTGTTTTTATTCTTGATCACATTCCGCCCACACAAAATGCGAGTGGCCTCCTCGAGAATAGAAAAGAAAAACATCCCTCGAGATAGTACCTATCAGTAAAATATCAAATTCTAGAGGGGCTAATCAGAAAATATAAATTGAATTGTAATGGAAAGGCAATGATGTACCGTGCAAATCACGTGATGCCGCGCGGCCTGCCGTAAATCAGGATTCTCGAGAAAGATAAGATAACAGCGACAACAATACCGATCACAATACCTGGAAATGCTTGTAAGTTTGTAATTTTGTAATTGAAGAGTTGTTTTTTCGTTCTATCATGTTTGTTTCTATAAATTTTCTATTTTTGTGTTCTTCATACTGGTGTGGTCGGTATAATCCCAAAGTACCCAGAAAACCTCTAAGCCATGACAAAACCCTATTGAAACAGCACAAAAATTCTGGTACTTGTTTGGCAAATTTTTCAGGTAGCAAGTGGTGGAATGGAGGTGGCGGGAGCTCTGACTCTTTGTCGCCGCTCTGAGGCTAAACTCAATGTGCGATACACAAAATACCTTGGAGATGGGGACTATAAGGGGTTTACTCATGTTGTGGCAAACAATCCCTATGGTGATGATGTTTTTGTTAGAAAAACTTGAATGTGTAGGCCATATTCAGAAAGCGACTAGGAACAAGACTGCGGCGATTGAAGAGGGATAAAAAAGGAATCAAATTGAAGGATGGTAAAGGACTTGGAGGACAAGGTAGGTTGACTGATGTAAGAGATAGATCACTTACAACGTTTTTATGGGATGGCAATAAGGAATAATTTGGAAGATGTTGAAAAAATGAAGAGAGCAATATGGGCTACGTTCTATCACAAATTATCGACTGACGCAAAACCTCAGCACGAACTATGCCCGCCTGGGATTGAGTCTTGGTGCAAATACAGACAAGCTCAGGCAAATAATAAGCTAGATGATTTCAAACATACAAACTCATTGCCTGAATCTATTATGGAAGAAATAAAACCAATCTATAAGGATTTATCAGCCCCAGCCCTACTAAAGAGGTGTCTGCACGGTAAAACACAGAACCCTAATGAAAGCATCAATAGCGTAATTTGGAATAGGCTACCCAAGACCACATTTGTTGGCATTCAGACATTAAAATTAGGGGTTTGTGATGCAGTTCTTAGTTTTAATGAAGGAGCAATGGCCAAAGTGAATGTTTTGGAACGATTATGCATCCAACCAGGACGCTTTAATGGTTGAAGGCCTTCAACAAATCGATTCCAATAGGGTTAAAAAAGCTGACAAAGAAGTCCAAGAAGAAAATAAAAAAGAAGAGCATAAAAAGAAGGATAGGAAAAAAGAGTAAAAATGAAGAAGATGATTACTGTCCAGGTGATTTTAAAGTGATTATGTGTTTTGAAGTGTAACTAAAACTTTAAAGCTGTTTTAAACCGAAAGTACCGTTTTGTGACATTTCGGAACACGTTGTGAAAACAATTATTAGACTTACAGACTTCAAATTTTACACACTTATTGCAGACTAGTTGGTGAGTAGATTCATGCTTTTTTATCAATATATATTATGTTTTTATAATTTTAAAAAAATATTGTATTTACATAATAAAAAAAAAAAAAATTTTGTTAAATTGCTACCACGATAATTTTTTTGTTTTTTGAGATATGAGATATTAAAAAAAGGCATGAAAATATAAAGCTGTTAATGTAGAACAAAAACCCTAAAGTTTAAAGTCAATATGTCTAATAGTTTAGGAGATAATGGTACCGACATGTTCCAGGTACTCCCATTTAAATAACATGGGACCCGAAAAAGGTACATGCTCCCCTTGAGATTTTAGGACTTACGTAAGGATATACGACAAAAAGCTACCTAACCTTTGTTTTAGATCTCTAGATTGTCTAGTTATTGAACATTTAGGATTTAAGTTATGACCAATGGTTCGGCTGCTTCCGCCTCCAGAAACAAAATTCTCACGTAAAAATTATAAAATATTTCCATTTAAACAGGTTTTTTCGGCCAGACCATTTAGGATAGGGCAAAAAGTTACTGAACTTTTTTTGTAGAACATGTCATTTACTAAAACTTATTAAAATACGTGTTTTGGGCTACGACCAACCGTTTAGCCGCTATCAAGCATGGAAGGTAAAGTCTTAGGCTAAAATTTCCAAATATTTTCACTTAATCGCGTTTTGCGGCCAAAGCAATGGAGATAGAGTAAAAGGTCACTAGACCTTTTATGTAGATGACTTCATTTCCTAAATCCAACCTCTGTTTTATGTTCACTTCCGACCAATGGTTTCCCCGCTATTAACCCCAAAAATCTAAATTTCCATGTAAAAATTACAAAAAATTGCACATAATCACGTTTTTCGGCCAAACCACTGGAGGTAGAGCAAAAAGTCACTGGACCTTTTCTGTAGATCGCTCAATTAGGCAATTTGATTGGTCAATCAGATTTGAGCTACGACCAACTGTTCGGCCGCTATCAGGCTCGAAACATTATTTTAGCGACAAAATCTCTGGAATGTCAAATATTCGAGCGTTTTGTCGCTTAATCATGGAAGATAGAGCAAAAACTTACTGGACCTTTTTTGTAGTTCACTTTATTCCTGGCTAACGATTTTTCGTCAGATCGAAGCTAGCTCCAACGGTTCGCCCGCTATCGGGCTTACAAAAAAGGCCTGCAAGGGTAAAGAATGCGCGTTTTTTTTTGCGAATTTTTTGAGGGGTTTAAAATTAAAAAATTCCCGGTTTTCAGACTTTTCCTGTTGGTTATACGGCAAAAGGTACCTGCGTGCCAAATTTCAAGTTTCTAGCACTTCTAGAAGTACCTTAGAATTTGTATACGTGAGTGAGTTACACATGCGGCTGACAATTCTTTAAATAGGTTATGTACAAAAATATTATGTACAAATTTCAGCAATTTTTGAAAAACTACATTAGAAACGGTAAAAAAAATATTGTAGGTTTTGTAAAATTATTTATTGTCACATTCTAGAGGAATAAAGCATTTCAATCAGAAAGGTAAAACATAGTCTATGAAAAATCCTACAATTACAGTCCACAATTATTCAAACTGTTATCCATCCACAGAAACACACTGATAACAGCGCTTAATAAATTAATCGTAAGCTCTTACAAAGAAATTCTGCGGTATCTGGAGAAGTTCCTCTTCAATTGATTGTTTTACTTCCTCATTATTATTGAAGATACGAGTATAAACTTGTTCCTTTAATGTAACCCCATACAAAGCAATCACACACGGTAAAATCTTGAAATTGAGGTGGCTTAACTAAAAAAATCAAAAATAGTAATCACTTGATTGTATATGCGAAATGAGGAAGAGCACCGTATTGCTGGAAGATTACTTGATCCATTGTTGGATTGCTAGGTGGTTCAACTTCTGGGTGGGAAACCTGAAATTGTCTAATTGCTTCTGTAATGTTGCCAAAAGCAATAGTCCACGCACAACACTTCACTTTTTGTTTATCATTAAAAGCTATTTCTCAAACTTCAAAATCAGTAAACATTTAATGGAGGCTACTTTATGTTTATATAGCACAAGCAATATTCCTCCATTAAACAGCTGTTTTAAACAATGAGCATTATTAAACAGCTGTTCTTTAAAACTGAATCGTAGTAATCAAATCAGGTAATTCAAGAAATGAATTTTTATAGGTAGCTAAATGGTAACATTTCAATATATCTACATTTTGTTTCTACAATTGTTAGGGAGCTTTAATATATATATATATATATATATATATATATATATATATATATATATATATATATAAAACGTTGAAACACGTAGTAAAAAGTATTTGTAAGGTAGGAAGGGCCATTTGTTGCATCGGCAGATATATCCTATCTGCCATGATAGATGAGACATGGTAAATACAGAGTGGAGAGGAGATATATTTGCCAGCTGTGTCCGTGATGGTGTTATATACTGTTGTTACTATAACTTGCTTGAGGATACGTGACAGCTGACAACGGTATGGAATCCTTACTTGTATTATGTATATAATAATTACTGATCACTATAAACATTCCACGAATCACAACTCAATATTGATATTAATACTATGGATTTAAAAGCTGATGGAAATGTGTGTAGTTCAATCAAGGTTTTGATTTAATTAATTACTACTGTTTAGGTAATTAATTAATTAATCCTAAACGAAAAAGTTAGCGATGTAAATGGTTGCAATCACGATATCCAAGTGTAATCAAAATATTAATAAATAATTATTCTACTATATTTTTATAGCATTTAAAGGAAGATGTTTTCGTTTACTGAAGTGACTATCAGGTGGAAATGATGTTGTGAAATTTCAGATTTGCTACGAGATAAATACAGCTCTGATACGGCCCAAAGTCAATATAGGATTAAATAATAAACAATATAGTTAGTCAAAGGTTAAACTGTACATTATTTGTATTTAAGCTTCTTAATTAATATAATCTCTCAAACTTTATCATCCAAAGGTTACTAAAAACGGAAGGAATCCTAGGTAAATAACAATTCGGATCATCTTTGTATTTGTTTCCTGTAAAAAGCACTATATATCAACAACAAAATTAAAAAAAAGTTAAAAATATATCCTTATAATAAAACTGTATAATATTTTAGAAAATTAAATTGATTATTTTTCTATTTTATAAACCATTCTTGTTTATTTAATCTTTCTTGTAATTATGCACGGTTTATCTTACGATGGTTAGAACTATAATAAAAAAATATTTTGTTATTCCAACTTCCAGTATATTAGATTATTTTTCGAAGCTATATTGAAAGCAATCTGAGTGAAAAAGTCCCAAAGGTTCACGTGAAGTTTTGCTTTCTACAGTCTGAAACAAAATTTTTGTTAGTATTTTAATTAAGGTAGTTAAGATGTAACCGATTAAATGTAAGAGGAAGCGAACGAATACATAAAACATAGATCCAGAAAATCTAAATTTACATTCACATATATATACAGGTTGCTAATAAAGTCCTGCACACGCTAGATATCATCTAACCTCGAAAGTTTCTATATTTAAAAAATCATACTGGTTTAATGTTTTAAACGTTTTAAACATTTAAAATGTAGGTTCTGTTTTAGATGGTTGAACATTATTTTATTGGCTTAAATTTAGAAATTTAAACTTAGTTTATTATGACTAGACTTGATAAACAGTTTTATGGTAGTTGGTGATGCTTCAAATCCAGTGGAGGATGGTCTACAAGGAGTTCGTCTAACAAATTTAACTTAAGCATACCTCAATCTGTACTTCCTTTTGAAGGAGTTTAGTTCATTAACTCTCAATACGTATCATCCCCCTTACATGAAAAAAGTATACATAAAGCAGTTTTTGTGGGACGGGCTGATTCGATGCGTATGTTGAGTTTAGCTCCGGTCCACCTTCCTCCAGCGTGCAGCATCTGGACCCTGATACTGTTGCAGACTTGATTCCTGAAAACTGGAGTTGTGTTTGTCTGAATGGATCCCAATATATTCGGTGACTAAATACTAGTTTTCTTCCGTTTATCACTCACAAAATAGGCAAACGTCACAAAAAGGTTCATAGAAGTTATTCTGTTCTTAAGTACAATATGTTATGTTATCCAACGTTAAACTGCTTATAATATAGGTTTTTTTAATTTCACCTCTTAACATTTTGATGCATCCAAAGTGATTTAAGTGGTTACATCTGTAGACATGATTTTTTTATTTATATAAGTATACTTTCCACTATTTACTTCTTTTGCGAGACGAGTCATGATGAAAAACCTAACGAGTTGCTCCAAGCAGTAAGAAAAAGATATCAGTTATTTTAAAAACGAACACACAATTAAATCTCTTTTTTTATAATCACACTAATTTAACCAAACTATGAAAACAGTCATCAGTGGCATTATTGTGGACATGCTACGACAATATTGATACTTTTTTACTGACCTAGCGCTGTACTCAGTAATTACTTTATTACTTGTAACTTCGTTTGCATATAAGTACACGTATAAATTACGTCTGGTTCTTATTAGGCTGCAAAATGTTGTGTTACATCTGCAATGAGGATGTCTCTTTGTCCTCTTTATTGTTTATCTAATAAAGCTAAAATAAAAAAAAACACAATAACACATTTCGGTAGGTGAAAATTTGCTTTGGATGCTAGATTGGATCTCCTTCAGTGGCACATATACCCACTCCCCTGCCACCCACCCGTAATTGCATGATACAGTTAAGATGCACTTGGGATCAGCGCTCTATCTCTGTGTCTGTGAGCATTGCACATATTCAATAACACCAAAAGCTGTAATGATCTTTGCTATTTGTAGAATACAATAATTTATAAAATATACGCAATTGAATTACAATATATCAAACGTGTTAACATTTTGGTGATCAAATTATATATTCAAAAGTTTATTGTTTTATATTTTGTGAACGAATTGTTTATATACTACTTATACGAAAAACTGTTATTTCTAAATGCATAGCCGTTGAAATATTAATTAGATTGAAATAGACCTTTACACAATTGTTTGCAAGATGTTGTATTTAACAATTGTTAAACGAGTGAAACCTAAATTAAGCGATAAAGAATATATAATTAAAATTAGGAAGTTATTTTATTTAGTATATACGTTGTAGATAATTAAAATTTCAGAAACATAGACGATACATTTTTAGTTTTTTTATATGCAAATAATGAATATATCCTTTGCATAAAGTTTGTTTAAGAGATGGAAGTAACCTTTTGTAAGTTACTCATGTATACTATTTGACTTTTACAATGTCAATTAAGTGTAAATTATTAAGTATTACAAAAAAAAGAATAAGTACCTGTGATCAAAGTAAGTGTTCAAAATGTTCACCTCCTATCATCTGACAATGTAGTAATCGAAGCCAGGAATCAATAGTTATTACCAATAACACAACTACTGTTAGAATGTGAAAGTGGCAGATTGAGTCATACACAGCATCCATAGAAACTTAACGTTTGGGCAGGTATTATAGGAAAATCAAATTATGGGCCCATTATTTATCAATGGTAATTTAAATGGTGACTCGTATCTAGCAATGCTCCAAAATGAGATAATTCCAGTACTACAAGCTGCTCTTGGTCGACAATTTCAAAGAATTTATTTCCAACAAGATGGCGCGCCACCACACTTTGCTCTCCTTGTTAGAGAATACTTGGATACAATATTCCTTCACAGATGGATTGGAAGACGTGGTGCAGTAGAGTGGCCTGCTCGTTCCCCTGATTTATCTCCGCTGGATTTTTTTCTTTGGGGATAACTCAAAGATAAAGTTTTCGTACTAAGCCTCGAGATTTGGCGCACGTAAGAAATCTCATAGTCCAAGAAGCTCAAGATATTCCTCGTGACTACCTTCAAAATGCAGTGGATGGCTTTTACAACCGCCTAGGACATTGCCAGACGATGGTAGGGGAACATTTTGAACACTTACTTTGATCACAGGTACTTAAAAATTGGTGTTTACTTGTAATACTTAATAATTTACATTGTTCAATTGTTTTAAAATTCAAATAGCTATAACTACTGAATGAATTCCACCTTTTTAAGTCCGGTTTGCGGCATTGTGCTCTGCTAAGTAAGACCTTTAATTTGATACCAAACTTGACCTATGCTGCTATTTAAGAATTTAGTCCGACTCCTTGTGGACCATCCCCCAAAGGGATTATCTGGTCGGTAATTGGGCAGATATGTGCGTTACTATCACCAGTAAGCACGTGTGAACTTTGGTATTTGTTGATATTGTGGTTTAAAAATTAAAAAAGAGGTTCCAGACTTAATTGACACCCTGTATATAGCTTATCAACTATTTGCCTTTGCCGAGAATGATTAAGCGTTGGGAATTATAAACCTAGGAAGCCAGCCAGATTGTTACATGATCCTTAAATAGTTGGGAAAAAAATAAATTATTATTACTTATATGTAAGAATTTTTGTAAATTATTTTTTAAGTATTTGATATAGAATTGTATTGGCATTTAAGCATGTTCTACAGTTGTGAAGTTTTAAAGGTTATGATGCTCAGGGAACAATTTAATAAAAGTACCTCTGTTTTGTCCAAAATTTATGGTAAAAATACTTCAGAATAATATTTATTGTTAGTGTCTTATAGCCAAGACAGCAAAACAGGAAGTAAAAATACGTATCGATGAGTTTTGATATAATTCTAGAAATAGAAAATAACAGAATAATTAAAAAAATATATATTGTATTGTAAATAAATTTTTAAATGGCCATGATTGTTTAGTTTTACATAGTAATTTTTATTGTCAATGAAGTAACTATCATGTATTCTATGTTATTGTTAATACTTGTTTAATACTACGCGTTAACAAAGAAATATTCATAATATATTTTCATTATATATTTAATAAAATGGTTTTAAAACTAAATTTACATAATAAGATGGAAATGTTCTAGTAAATTTACCAACCAATTTGAAAATATAAATACACATGCACTGTAGCTGAATGTAGATAAAAATATTAATATTTAATAACTATTTCTTGACTGGACGTTTAGCGAAGCTAATTCTCCCCCCAGTTGATGAGAATTCTCGATCATTTGAATTGACCTACAGAATAGATATTAAGAGAAAAACTGTACCTCTACTACATATACATCGGTATTGAAAATGTAAACATCGTCTATTGTGATTCCCGATCCGGGTCTTGCAGATAAACATTTTAGCAGCGAAATATATTACGAATAAATAAATTAGTAAATGGAGTATTACGCTATATATAGGAAGTTTTTAAGTAACTTATCAACACATGTTATTAAGTTACTTTGCAGTATTGATTTCATATAAAACTTAAATTCACATTTTAGCCAATTCAGCAATTTCCTATTTAAAGCAATTAATTTACTTGTTTATATTAATAAGAATTACCAATTAAAAATGGGGTCGACCAAGTGCGGAACTAATGCATGATGGATCACAGTTTATATAACTTGTTTCCTTAACTGCTTGTTATAAACAAGGCAGGAATGCTCCACATCACGCCTAACAGGCTATGTTCAGGTAGCATGCAAATTTTTAAGTTCATACTTCCTTAATTTTTACAATGTTCTTAGAGCAGATAGGCAAATACACATTCATACAGAATATACATTTCTACTTCCTCCAGGTGACAGCTTACAAAGTGAAATTCTTCATTAACGCTTAGCCATGTTATGCTGTCACACATGCACTATCAAAATCTTATTCTTACATAGACTATCTAGAAATGAAGGTATCACGCACAATTAAAAGTATACAAATAAAATATGTCTATAATATTACACATTTTACATTTTTTCAATAATTTGAGTAGCACAAATAATGACATTTCTACAGACCAAGCCTCCGAAAGATAGGTTTGTATGTGTGGAGTTAGTTAGGCTACATCATCAAATATGTCACATGTTCAAATCTCTTGATTGCACTCAATTGTCTTTACGAATCTATGTATTCTGTTATTTTTTGTTTGCCACCATTGTTACTCTTAAGACCAATGTATAAATACACTTGTTAATGCTCAGACAAATCATATGGCGGCCTAGCCATCATCATCAAACAGTGTTAACTATGCAGAAATGCAACTTCATGCAAAGTTTCAAGTTTATAGGTTAGTTCGTTTTCGATATACCGTGCAGACAGACAGTCAGGTAGAAATACAGAAATTCAATTTTGCCATCTTCTCCAGTGAATTTAGTAAGGGTCTGATTAGCCATCATCACTTGTATCGATTTACAACTATTTTTGCGGATACCTAGGGTCATTTAATTTGGATTATAACTCAAAAGTTCAATAAACGTATTTACTTATAAAAGTGTTCTAATATGCCATTAAAATAGAGGTAATATGCCTCGCGAGATTAAAAAGAAGTTTTCCCCTTGACAATGCAGTGTTTATTTTTTTCAGACAAAATCCTGCCTACTTGTGTACAGGAAATGTTCAAGAAACTGTTTTAAAAACAATAATTGATTTTTAATATAGTTCTGTGACATTAACATACTTGCATATATTTACATGGAGCATTTAGTGGTTCCTGTCCAACCAGTTGTTAACGAAATTAAACGGCTGTCTTCTTGTGTGTTCGACTTGGCACAAGACATTCTAATGAATTAACTCTATTAGCTCATATTAACTAAAAATCTTTACCCCTACTGCATATATATCTAAACTAAAAATAGTAAAGCTATAGCAACTAGAAATTATTCTCCGAGCCAAGATATTGTCCGCTGTGAAGTTACTACGAAACCCCCCACAATTTCCTAGGTCTTGAGTGTGTTTAATATTGTCAATAACAGAACTAGAGTAAAGAGACTATTAAAAAACAAAAAATTGCAATATATAAATGTCATGCTTTGCCTCAACTAGCCACATTTCCAAATTTAATATTAACAGCGTCACAACATTCCAAGAAGATTCCATAACCAGGTGTACTTAAATCTAAATATACACACAAAAAGGACAGATATTTCTTTACCCGTTTCTCAGAGGATGCAGAAATCCTTAAAAATGTTGTAAATATTCCTGTTTACTAGCAAAATGTTATATTCAAACAACAAAAAGCAACCTAGGTTTTAGTTGTGTATATTCACTAATCTTAAATTATTACAGCTGAGTTGTTTTCCTGACATACCTGTTATCAGTAAAAATAAAACAGATAGTATCTCTCAGCACGAATAAACAGATATTTAAGATTTGTTTTGGGATGTAACAGTTCACTGGTCAATGAAACGGAATGAAATATTTGCTTTTCAGAGGGAATAGCAAGTTTGCCATTATCGACAAGACGTACAGCAACGTTATACTCCTTACCGCCATAAAATATTTAAAGTACTATACAGAAAAATCAAAAAGACTAATTCTCAAAAGCGTAATAATAAGAAATAGCAGCAATAAACCGCATTCTTGCATTATAAATAGCGTTACTTTCTTTAAAAATAATATATTTTATTCTTTGTAACACAGACTAACAGCCAAAAAGACCCTAAATACGTAATATTGCTAATTTGTATAAATATGTTTTCTGTTATAATTTTTAATATTGTACGGTTTATTCAAAACAATGTATTTTGTCAAATTTACTTATTATTCTTATTTTATAGTATGAAAAACCAAAATTAGTATTCTTTGAAATTGGATATATATTATGTTTGTATATAATGTTACGGTGCCATACCTATTATGTATCTAGTGTGTTTAATTGGCAGCATATGAGGTAGGAAACTGTTTATTATACCTCCTATTTGTTTTTCTATAAATTATAGTTCTACAGATATATAAAATTTAAACTGTATTAGAACTGTAAATGTGGCATTCTTTATTAAATAGTACCTATATTTATATACGAGTAATATTTGTAACAGTAATACAGAATGATTTAAATTTAGTATTATTTGCTGTATAAATATTCCCATTATCTAGTGAAGAGTTGTATTCTCAATAATTTTAGAAGTAAATTATATCGCACTGCAGGTATTGTAACCATCTGGCTAGGTTACATTTCCTACCAAATCAAACTAATATGTGCCGGACAACAGAACGTCAACTGTTGTCGGTTATAAATTCATGGTAACCACTTCCATCTCAGCCTGCATAGCAAACACCCTACACCAACATTTGCCAGTCAAGTAGATCAATACCTAATATTTAGAGGGCTCCTGTTCCTTCTGCATTATACTGAATTATTTCTTGTAACAATGGTGTTAATAATAAGTTCGTTAAATTCTCTTAAGATTAGTACATTATAATTATTTCTAACTTCTTTTAAAATAAAAAGAATAAAAATATAGATTAAAAATCATTCATTGATATACGCTATGGCGTATACATGATATACAATATGTTTTTACCCATAACGTTACAAAATAGCTCATATTGATAACTATGATCTCATTTAAAATATCACGTAGATCAACCGCAACTTTTAAGTTACTTTTCTGAAGTATTTTAACCTGATTTAGAAACATACAGTATTCACTATTTAATTGTTTGAGACTGGAATACAGTACAAAATTTGTCCAATGTTATTCGCATAAACCGAAACAACACGGTTGTACGATGCTCTGTATTGACTGCACCATCAAAAACAGATTAGTTTTCAAGTAAATTCAATGAAAATTTTAAATTGTTTGTAGGAAATAATATAGAACGAACTCTCAGACTGATTAACAATATTCGTCCCGCAGGCTGAAGTATGACACAATACGATTCCAAAAGATAGAGGCTATAATGGAATAATGGACCTTTAAGGTCTATGAGACTGTAAACCAAGACTGATATCGACAGTTTTATGGCATTGAACTCTATAAAAGTGCAATGTTTAGAATAATAAGTAGTATATACTTAGATCTCCGTTCATAAATATTTAAAACGAGAGTTGTTTCTTGGTTTAGTATAAAATATGTAAATTTTTTTCATAAATACTTAAAAAAGTTCACCTTGGCAATGTATATATATATATATATATATATATATATATATATATATATATATATATATTTTGTATAACTACATCACACAATATAATAATAATAATAATAATTATCCATTTATTATAATATTTATATTTAAATATAATAATAATATTTATATAATTTAAATATTCTTATACATATTATATATATATATATATATATATATATATATATATATATATATATATATATATATTGTATTAATTAAATAATTGTATTTTATTATACTCACATCTATGGCCTAACCGGCCATATTGTGTGGGAACCCTTCTTAATACGCGGTAGCTGGATAGAAAAGAAATTTGAGAATAGAATAGGCGAGGCTGGCTATTCAAGGTACTCCCGTGTAGCAACAATTGCGCTTTGTAGATATAATTAATCAACAGAATACAAAATTTTCCCAAATAAACAAATGCTGTTTGAGTAGAGTGCAAAACACAAAGTTTATAAAAATACACCGACATAAAAGGAGAGGTAAATGACGTAAGAGGCCAATGTGGCAGAGATGATCCTTTCCAGATGCTAGTATCAGACGTGAATCGTCCAATGTATTGACTTTCCAACAGAGACGTGTGTTTGATAACATTTTCCTTATTGCAGTGCCTCCAATTCACGCTACTTCAACCCTAATTTGTCTTGTTTTTGACCGGATGTCACAGGCTTTGTTGCGTCCCGTTATGTCCGGAAAGTTTTTGCACATGTCTCTTTCTCTTTCTTATCACATTATTCTAAAGTAATATTAGGAAGAATTCGGATAGATCTGTCAAACATCATTACGTGACCATTAAATTTTCCATTCTAGAGTGTACATATAAGCATGTAAAAACATTTACTCCATATTTATATGCCACTAGTTTAACTGCAATAGAATATTTAACGCATCCATGGTGAGTAGGGCTGGTGTAATGTAAATGTTAAGTTTAGCTCCAGTTAACTTTCCTTTTAAGTGTGGCATCTGACATCTTATGTTGTTGCAGACTTGACTCCTGAAATCTAGAGTCATGTTCGTTTGAAGGGGTCCATAAACAGTCGGTGACTAACTACACATTTTCTAATATTTATCACTCACAAAACAGGAAAATCTCACAAAAAAGGTTCTTATCAATTGTTTGCTAAAAATCAGTTAAATATTTTGTTTGCCTTTAGTTTAACCAGTTTACTGTAACACGATACATGTTAAAATTGCCTCATGAAAAATTGGCACCAGCGTATGCATGATTAGTGATGTTATGTACACTTTTGGAGCTTAATCCCTGTAGTTGTTTTAACTTACAATAAATTAACACTAATTATTAAATTGAAACCCAGTGTGAGATGCTCAGCCTTCCGACTGTTCACGTGTGGAGAGCATATACAGTGTACATGTGCCAAGTGTACTAGGCGAGAGACTGACGCACTGTCGTCTGAGGAGGACTAACATTATACCACGTTTGTAGCCACAAAAATATATGATGGGGTTGGTACGATTTGTTCTCTTTTTTATCACAATACATTGATATTCTTATTTTTTAGCATTTCAGTGTTAATCAACTATTAAAAGTTGTAAATTACAAATATTTGGAAAAAATCATTTTTTCAACGTTGTGGTTTGTATGAACCAGATGTAATGAAACCTCTCCACGTTTTCACTTATATATATATATATATATATATATATATATATATATATATATATATATATATATATGTATATACTGTATATTTGATAAAAGGTTTCAGTTATATATATATATATATATATATATATATATATATATATATATATATATATATATATATATAACTGAAAACCTTTTATCAAATAAATGTGGACTTTAGCTTAATAATTTATTTTCCATATGGGTTTATATTTAAAAAATTATGTTTTATTACATGTATACCTTGTATACCACTATAAAACAATTATATAATATATAGTTATTATAGGCACTCCTTCTCTAAGGTTAATATAGTTTCTCATATTATAATTTAATCTCTAAATACAATTATTACTTTTACAAAGTTAATGTGTGCTGTGTACGTATGTTTAACAGTATATGTCTTCATCAATACCGATTTGTCTTATTATAAATGGGTAATTTATTCTTTATCTTGGTGATTGGTACAGGCATTTTTCGCATAGTTAAAACTATTGAACACATTGCCCCGATAACATGAAGACTAATAAGTCTTCAACTGTTAAACATTGTGTATGGAGATACGATATCATTCTTCAGTATTGACTATTTGCTTCAAAGCCACAAGCCAACCAGTATCAGATGATAATCCTGCAGCCACCATATTGTATACATAATCAAGGGCTTTGATGTGCAATCACGATTATGGTATTATATCTTTATCACGTGAGCGGCCGTCTCTGACACATAATAACTGATGCGGTGTGTCACTTGATATGCAATACCATATTACTCATTTCATATGTATTCTAAAATACAAGGTAGTAAACTGATTAATTTGTACTAAAACTAAGGAGTTTTAGAGAAGAAAAGTCCACCTATACAATATAGGTAGTGGATATTTAGATACTTTAAAAGTTCAAAACCACACGTCTCGTAACCTAGAATGTGCTTTTACCCACTATTTCTAATTTGAAAAAATAGTATACCTTTGCCTTCTCCTGTTTTATAAATCTCCTTCACCATAATCGATTATAACACCTTCAAAGTAAATCAATGAGGATTATACGAGTAAGTAATCCTTCTTCACATAAATTATTTTTACCTGTAGCATTTATAAGGCCCTTTAACTAGTCGCATCACATAAATTGAACGCATTAATGTATTCTTCTTGTAACTACAATAGTAAGGAAATATTAAAATAGTTTTAACGTTATTGAATATAACAGTATATTACAGAATACATATGGTTAGTATTTTTTTATATTTATACTTTTTTAAATTATGTAAATGAATTATACCCATGTAAAAAATCTGAGATGCAAGCATGATAATTAAATATGTTGATGTTTGCAAATAGAAAAATGCTGGGGAAGAAGCAACCAACCAATAGTGATTGTTACGTAAATAGAGTACACTATACAACTAACTGATTGGTAAACGCCGAGCTATGGGAAATATTTGCAATACTAGCTAGCTATTACTCTGAGTGTTGGTAGATACTACATCAAAAATCTACGTATTATCAATATTAGTTGTTCCATAACAATACAAATCTCTAACTGTAAAGGTCGATTCACAATATATTGTTTTGAAGTACAGGTTGATGCAATGAAACAACAACAGTAGTGAATATTGAACATACAAAAAAAGGGAAACGATCCATGTTGGTAATAACGTACATATAGCAAATTATGCCAGAAACTAATTGGTAAACAAGTGTTGTAGGACTAATGTTTGGAATACAGGCGGGAACATTGTAATTACTATTAATGTTGGTAAACACCGCAACACACTGAAAATAGGGAATGATGGGAGTGATTGTTGCATACATACGGTAAACTATCAAGTATCTGATTGGTGAATGTCTATCTAGGACAAATGTTTGCAATTCAAGCTGGGATGAAAGTGGTTACCATAAATTTACAACCGGCGCCAGTTGACGTGCTCCTGTCCGCGACTAAATTATTTGTTTTATTTGCAAATGGAACCTGGCCAGGCGATCTCATAAAAATCCTGAAGTGTTTGACTAGTGATTGCAAATCGTTTAACAACAAAACATCTTTGTTTTTATGTGATCAAATATAAGAGATTAAAAAAGATACTTCAAGGAGAACTACTTTAAAATTTGTAGTAAATATTTTTAGATATATACTTATTCTTCCCTTACTTAGACGACTATTTATATAAAAATATATATAAAATACTATTTTTCTGGCTGTTTTTAGCTAAAAACCATTGTAAAAATGGACTAGGGAATCAAATCTCAAAAATGTTCTTTGTTTAAAGTGTTTTTATTGGTCATGGATGTTGTGAAATGGTAATTGATTTCAAACATTCACCATCGTTATATCTCGCAAAATATATAACATTAAGCTTTGAAGATTGAAATGTAACCTCTTTGTCTTCAGAGTAAGAAAGTTAATGTATACAAAAATACGTAAAACCTGCAAAGTGACACAATGGAGTGCCAATAAAAATCTAAAAATATGCAAACCCGAAAACAGCTTAAAATGCAGGCAGGAGAAAATTAACCAAAGCGTTGTGACTGAACATAATTCACAAGGTCTATCACATACAACACACAAAAACTGCTTGAACTTCGCACAGGATAAAATGAACACAGGTGTTGTAGCTACACATGTTGCAAGTCACGAGCACTAGAAGTCGAGAGCACAACACGTCACTCCAGCACACGCGAAAATTGAATACATTTTGGATACACGTTTTTGTGCCAAATGTCCGAAATTTTATTGTCATCCCAAAAGTTTTCTCAAGACATATTATAACGCAGCCTTCACTCAGACTCTGGTGTTAAAAACATGAACTGTTTTATTTCCTATCGAGGTAATAGTTCTTACACTTAGGTAACATTGTAAATAATACGTTTTCTTGACTTTTCATGTCTCTTGTGCACATGTTACGAGTATATAAATTACACAGAAGAGTGTATTGTCTCCGTAACCTCTATAATATTAGTATTAATTATCGTTTTAATGTTACTAATTATTTATATGTTTACAAAATATTAATTTTAACTAGCTTTTGTTTCTAGTGTGTTAATGTTAAGTGCTTTGAAGTTTGTTCATCCATACACGGTAAGTATTTCAAAACTTGAACAGTTATGAACAAAATTTTCACATGTTTTCTATTATTATTCTACGAACTAACATCCACCACGTTGAAACTATAATTTTTACATAACATTGTGATGCACACAATTTTGATTAATAATTGCATTACGTTTGGAATGTATGGAAAATATCATTCTCTGTTTCTGAAACAATACATTCAAAATAATTTTAAATGTATATCCTAAACATAAGTTGTTACGGGTCTTTATAATAAGGATTGTGAGGTTATCATTCTGTTTTATTTCCATGACAGAATCAACATAACTTTTTTATTTCATTTGAAGTGCACTGCATGGAGACAAATACAACGCTATGTGACTTTCAATTTCAGGATGAATCAGCCACTTCAGCTGTGAAATCAGTGTTTGCTCCATGGTAGCAGAAGCGCGAGAGCACGTAGGTGTGTATGTGGCGCACTACGACAACAGCCAATACTCACCTTTTTTCCTTCTATACAAGGACTTTTTGATTTTAATAAAAGGATAATGAACTGCATAGTTCATAGTTCATATATATATATAATATATATATATATATATATATATATATATATATATATATATATTGTGATTTTAAAGTATTTATACGCTCAGTTTGGTTTTTGATGGATAAATATGGAAGGATGGAACGCGGGACACTTCTAGGAAGAAGTAAACTTTTTAGTCACTGTTGTACTTTTCCCATTTCCTCAATAATTAAACTTAATTTAAAATGTCTTTATAAGAGAAGAACAGTGGAAAATAGAGCTATCTCAACCCATGTATATAAATAGCAGCTCATTGAAATTAATTGTCAAAAGCATGGATGAAACCTGCTCAATCTTCAATGGACAAAGTTAGAAAATTGAAACTCAGGACCACCTTCTAGGAAACAAAAGCGAACCATTTCCCAGCAAAACATAATACGGCAATTCCTCAAAACAGATAGGACAAGGGAGGCTTGCCCTTCAGCGGGTAGAAAATTGTAAAACAGGTTTGAGTTTTTAAGGAAAGTGGTTGTCAATTGAAGTTATTTACCTTCTGAATGTGGACGTTCATGTTTTGCCTTATTAATTTTAAATAAGTTTCAATGAGCTGCCATTTCGTACTACGTTGAGGTAGAAAACTCTAGTTTCCACTGATATTTTGAGAAGTAATGGGTCCTTATATTGAATCATTTAGAGTCGCTCATTAACGTCCAATTTTGGGAAATGGGAAAAGTTGTAACAGTGACTAAAAGTTTACTTCTGTTTCCTATAAAGGTGTCTCGAGTGTCATTCCTCCATCTGTATCGATCAGAAACCAAACAGAATTACTATTTCCTCATTATGTATAATAATACTACTAATAATAAACTATTTTGTTACATTATTTTTCACTGAATATGAATTTTTAATTGTCTTCTATGAATGTTTTCTAGAAATATCTCAGCCAATACACCAGACAGTAGTGACGCCATATATTATATGGTGTTTTGTGAACCATATATATTATAGAGTTAGTTCAGGAAAAAGGGCTCACAAACTTCTGTGGCTAATAGTACTCATCATTTTTTTAAACTTTTGCATGAAAATTTTTCGATAAATGTCTCGTTTAGCAGATAGCCGCTGTTTTAGATATTTTATTCAAAAGATTATGAAGTCTAAAATTATTAGTTACACTAAATAAACTAAATTTAGCAAGTATGTTTAAATAGATAAAAGAAACATGTAAAAAAATTTGTTATTTTCTTTAATATAAAAAAAACTGAGCCTGTACAAAAACTTAAAATTCAAGTGAAATTAACTTCAATATATTTATAAAAAATTTACAAGATGTTAACAATTTAGTACTCTTTATACTAGTAATAACGGTATATTTTGCTACAAAATCCGTCTATAGATAAACTAGCACGATCAAATTATAGGTACGCTTGCACAAGATGGGAGGAGCAAACATTTTGTCTTTTGATAGGCATGAGATGTTCCAAGTAAGTTATAATATTTTTACAAGATGCCAACTATTTTCATGTTCTGCTTGCGGCTTGTGCAAGCGCACCTGTAACTTTATCGTGCTGTAACTTTATCACTTAAACGTTCCGAAGGGGTTGTTGGATTAATTTTTAAAAGTACTAAATAATTGGTGTTTAGCGAATTCTCCTACAACTATACTAGTATTTTTTCCGTTATTTGACTTTAGAAACTTTCTACAGACGCCATTTTGTTAGCATTAAACAATTTTTAAATTAATTCTTTCCTGTGTTTCTATTATTTATTTCAACCTGTATAGTATATTTGGTTTCTCATTTAGTATTAGAGATAATATTTTTTTTACTACAGAGTTTTGCACCCTGTAATAATACTAACAAAAAGTACATAAACATATTCTGCGGAGAATAATGTGTAAAAAAATATGTATTACGATTCGGAATAATTTTTTTATTTGCAGCAAACACCTATTATGTTTTTACTATTTTGCAGCACTAATTATACACAATTAAATTAAATATTTTATAAATGAAAAAAGTGATGCTGTGCTTTATAAATAATATAATTTACTTTTAATCTAACTGTTCCTGAAATCAAATACTTTCTTCAAAGCTGTTACAAAATTCTGTTAGTTTGGCTTATTTCTGTAAAGAACAATATTCTGGTAAAAGATCAGTGTTTATAGGTAAACTCCTGCCCTCGGTAAGACTGTTGAATAAACAGTGAGTGAACTTACTAGACGTCGAACTTTCCTCTTAATATTTCAGAATAATTTTCTAACGTTGCTCCTTTTACATTGTTTGAGTTTTGTATTTCCCTAAACTCAGGATACTTCTTGTAAGCTTGTGGCATGTGAAGTTGTGGTGGTTTCAGAAACTGGTGTGAATTTATCACGTAAAATTTGACTGTGAACCATAATATAAACATCATTTATGATCAAAAGTATACTATTACACATACAAATTTATTATAGATCTTGAACTAATGTTAATAATCGCTTTTAATAACAAGTTAGATTTCATTGATACTAATGACAAGATTTGTAAATAAATATTATGTTTGAAATTGTTATGTTTCAGATAAATTCCATATTATAATAACTAAGCATGAAGAAATCTCTGTGTTTAAATATTTAAAAATTACATTTCACAAACTATGTAAGGAGAGATCTTTCATTTTGAATATCTAAACAATTACAACGATCAAACAACACAAGGAATTTTGGAATTCTTTAAGTATTTAAACAATTAAATTAAATTTTTACGTAATTGACTGCAATAAATTTCTTGTCAAAATTTAGGAACAATCTACATAAAATTGTATAGAATTTTTAAACATATATTTTCTATAACAAACTATTAATTTGTTTTGTTTAAATGATCTTTAACTTGATTGCTTTTAAATATAAGTACTTTGAACATTGAAATGAAACTTATTCGTATGAATTGATAATACTCTGATATTACCGAAACTTATTTTCTTATCATTGGATACAACATTTCGTAACTAACATATTAACTGGGCCCTAAAACACAAGACACATTTTTCAACTATATTATTTCACCGCACAAGATAACACTCTCGCACACACCCACTTTTTCGTTAACCTGCGTGACTTCGTGAGAACTCCCTGAGGACTCTAGCTGACTGACCTCTCATCTCCACCCTAAGGTTTTGTATTTGGAGCATCCCCCTTCGTTTCCTGGACCACGCATATTCTCCTTTGGTGATTGGTAAGTACCAATATTTTATAATCAGTATCTTTGGTGGGAACTACTAAAATGATGATCACTTCCTGTTGTCTAGCAGCTGCATGCTAGCGGAAATCGGTATCCGCTCACCGGAAACCACCGTGTGACCAGACATTCGGTACACTTCGTAGTATAGTTTATATTACTCTACTTCCTCTCCTACGGTGGGAATGGTAGTTTCTCTTTAGCCATAAATTAGATTTTCTGATAATACCATATCCCTTACAATCTTATGAGCGCGACCTATACACCGAAACAATAATTATGTTTACAGTGCTAGAAACTCAAATCCCAAATTTGGAGACATCTAAAAGCATAAATTACACATCGTGTAAGCACAATTTTACACTTCGCCCTATTACCCTCGTAATTTAAAAAGAAAATGACAAATAAGATTTAAAGTTATGAATTACAAAAATGTAGTTTTAAAGCGTAAACTCAACATTTCGAATAGTCTTTCCCAAGTAAAATAAATATAACCCTGCACCTATATTATTGAAATATTTTATTGTTTCAAGATTAATAGCAATTTATGTAATAAAATAGTTTTATAGTTGATAAATACGACGGTAGATTCGTTAACAGTGTTTTTTATTCTACATATGGTAAAACTTTGAAAACACTGCTCTATTAACGTAATGTATTTTTATAAAACACTACTTCATTGATCGATTTATTATCGAAACGTTTATTAAAAGCATCGCATTACAAGTTTTAGTGACATTCTATTTAATTATTTACATCGTAAAATGTTAAAGAAGTAAATAAGTATTTCGAGGATATATTGAAAAAAACTTGTAAGTCACGGCTGCTTTATAAAAACATTCCAATATATAATATATCACACTGAAGAGTACTTTATAATATTACGTATATACGTAAATAAATAAACTTCTATAAATAGAGTGCTGCGTTTTAGATCTCAGGAGGATAAATGTTTTCAACAAAAAGAATGGGAACTGGGGTAACCAGACGAGTGTCGAGTTGATGAAATATCAGGGAAGCTGAAAAATTACCGATAAGAGCCGTTGATATCCTTCACAATTTATCGCAGATCTTGGCAGCCCCTCCGCCGTTGTCCTGGTTTAGTCGCTGAAGTGGAAGTGATTCCATCTTCTGCACTTAACCTTCACCGCTTTCCACATAATCCAGTGTAATTTGTCAGTAATGTACACGTTTATTCACTTTCTTTTTTATTAGATTTTGCAGTAACTTACTTAGCAATTTAATAAGTATACATATATCTAGTCTATTATTAAAAAGTCCTTATTGGTTCCCGATAAAGATTCATTTCTTTCTGCAACAATACATATTACTAAAGACTTCAAAATTTACAATTAATTTGACGATTTACAACTCCAATAAATGTTTTAAACCTAACAGAGATTATTTAAGTATAGTTTTGTACAAATACATTGTTATTTCACTCTAATTTTGTTCATATGGGTTAAAATCTGTTCCATCTATAGAAGAACTATATGTTTGATTATTACTAGTATATAACTTTTTAATGATACAGTACAATTAAAATTTAAATACACAAGTAGTATGCTCTCAGCAGAAAAAATTAATAATGATAAAGAAAATATATATCTATCTTGCCCGTGGGGGCTGGAGATAGAGTTGCAATAATGAGAAGAAATATAGTGTAGATTTTCTAAATCCTTCTGCTTTATACAGATGAAATTTAAACACACGGGCCTTACCCTTTCTACAAATTACTAGACTCGGAAATATTGACCTGAAGTAGATTGGTACAATCAATTTTATTGATCGGTGTACCAAGGCAAACATTAATAGCACTGACATATCCTAGACTAAAAGTATATTATAATATCCCGAAGCAGTCTTTTATTACGAAAGAAAGTTTTCCAGACCTATAGATGTTTATGTTTTTCTTGATCAAAGTAACAATGTAGACACTACTGTGACATCGTAAATTCCCAAGACTAGGTCTAGATTATTATCATTGGAAGTAGTCGCTTATGTATGCCAGATATATGTATATTCATTCATTACATATGTACATTCATTTCCTGTAAAGTCTTTCTTAATTTTGTGAAACACTTAAACGTCCTAGCAATGAACTCTGAATCAATATCAATAATTAAAAACTATTATATACCTCGTATATACGTATAACATCGTAAGTCCCTTCACGACTAATTGTACCGAATAATTATTCCTCGACTCAGGCTTTCAATAGTTAAATACTTACTAAAATTGTTAGAGCCTTTCATTAAAATATTGAATGTTGCATAGAAATGCGTGTGTACTCATAAACACTGTCTTTCTTCTCTGGAGTCACATCTCTAAAGCATTGCTATTCAAACTTAACTCAAACTAAGTTCACATACTCTGAAATTGATCAGGAGATTGGAATAGATTCTGGTAACCATCAGTTTATATCAGGAATCTTTATTATGCCAATTAAAAAGGAAAGACCTATGAGGTACCTGTTTTACGCGGCAAACAATATGTGGGTATCTATATTCATTTAATAAATCTGACTGTGACTTAATTTACTTGTTACAGTTTACTGTTATTTTTTTATTACAAATAATTTCAAATCGAAGAGCAGAATTACTGCTCTGTATTATCCGACAATAGTTGAGTTTAAGATTTATTCTACACCGGAATCATTTGCCAGAAGACTATCCTGTACACATAAAACTTCCTCGGTAACATAAAAAAACTGTGCTAGAGGTTGAAGAAGACAGACCTGTTGGAATTCAGTATTATAAATATCCATAATTTACGGGGTACGGTATGTACCGGCATATGCACCTCGCTAGGTTGGCACAAAGGCGAGACTTTCCTGTGGTGTAAGTTATCAATGGGTAGTGATTCTCAGAAGCAAAATATTTTTCGAGGACAGAGGTTCCCAGAGGACATAGAATCTCCAGATTCCGTGCTTTCATAATTTGTATTGACCAGAAAATTACAATTACCAATAGCTCTAGATTACATACTAAATCTAGATATAACGTATCTTAATTAGGTTTCATAATCTAAATCCTTAGTTTAGCGACGTATTGGAGATCACAGGATTTGGTTTTCAATAGAGCTCATTTATTGTTAGTGATTGAGTTTCGATATAAACAACGTATTCGACGGAAAAAAATATTGTTTTCTGTTCAATGAACTTTCAAATTTTAATAACACACAGATAATACTTACTTATTAGGGTGCTAAGTAAATGCTTTTTACTAAGCTATATTTTAATTCAAAATGAATTTCTTTCAAATATATCACTATAAACAGCTACGATGAATGACATGATCTTTATCCAAACTAACGTTTATTCTTCTGGCCTATATCCTAAGTATAACACAACTTTTAAAAATGTATATTATATAGGTAGGCTAATTAAAATGTTTACTTTTTAAATAAGAATATATTTTGGTTTTAGACGTTCACTGTATTCAAAAATTTTCAAAATAAAGCATCAAGAATTAAAACTGCAGTAACAGTCTAGTTTCCAATAAAGACATGTTTAAAGCGTACTTTATGCACTATTAATCCAGTGATATTGCTCGAAGGAGATTCAGTGCCCTTCACGGACGGTTAACTTTATGAATACTACATTAAAACTGAGTTTAGTAATGCATAAACGAATTTCTATAATGACTTTTTCTATAAAATAAAATTTTAGTTTCTGTAACACAGGCTTGTTAATTAAATTATGGAACTTGAAATCTTATTCTTGAAAATCAACCAGGTATTACAAGACATAACTTTCACTCAATTGTAGTCAATGGAAAAAATGAAAAGTACTGATAGACTTTTTCCTGCGTAAAATAATTATGCGATATCTTTATTTGGCCTATTAGTTATTGTGTTCTAAATGACATCGCACATTATCGTACCTTAAAATAAATTTAAATCCATAGATTATTATAAGTATCATATATAAATTCAAAATCTTAGGTATTTCATTGAAATAGTTATTAATACTTGTGTGTAAACAAATAACTACCTTAGCTGTTACAAACAACGTAACTGCTTCTGCTCCTGTTGTGTATGTACTGTAATTGACGTAATTAAGTTGTTAAAAATGATGTAAATAAAATACATTTTAAGATTTCATGCATATGTTAACTTTTATTGATATGAAATATTTTTCTTTACAAGTGTGATTTTCAAGTTTCAATCGTTATGCATTTTTAATTACTCACTTTTCTGTAATTATGCTTGGCATTAAATTTTAGGTTATGAAACTTACAGATTAAAACAGATACCAGCTCTCGAAATGTCGTATTCCTGTCGTAAAGATGGCAAATGTTCTAAATGTTCTACTTTCATACTTTCTATATTGTTTGCAGTTTGAAACCTCAACCTCAAATACTTAAAATTTAACCTGTGACCACTGGTGGAGAGATAAAGTCAGCCAGTTAGCAGATCTAAATAAATTAGGCAATACTGTTCAACATTTTCACTGCTTATTATTTAAATAATAACGTTATGATATGTCAAATTATAACCTAAATGAACTTATAATTAATGGTCATCACTGAGTTAGCAGGTGTAATTAAGTGTAATAAATTTATTTTACTGTTCAACTAATATAAGTTAGAAGTACCGCAATATAAAATACGTCGATAAAAATAAATATAGACTTGTTAGTGTCAAAATACTTTGGTTCAGTTAAGACGAATATCTTTTCGTCCAATGTAATAGTCTCAGCTACAGGTTAGTAAGTGCAGTTAAAATTGATGCAATGGCTAGGATTGATACTACTTAGTCAATAGTTTAAACGGCCATGCAAATTTTACAGTCTGTATATGACATAGCTCTCGAAATTACGTTTAGTTAGACTATACTGCTACTAAGCCACAACCATACACAAAATATCCAAAATGCATAGTTCCATTCATTCTCCAGATATTCTGATAAAAGCAGACAACCTGACAGACAATAGTGGAATATTCCAGCCCTTTTGGATTCCAAAAAATAAAATACTTTAAATTATGTAGTCTAATTAATTTCGACATATCACACTGAGATAGTCTTAGTCCTCGACATTATGTAAAACCTTTCTGCACACATTTTTACAGCAACATAAAAAAGATACACGTTATGATGCAGACTAAAGTAAGAGAACATGAATCAGCAGAAACCTAGATGAAAATAGCTTGCCTGGGTCATGAGATCCATCTGTGGCCCACGCAACAGAAAAAAAAAATTATGGTTGCCTGTAAAGTCGGTTTTACGGGCGAAGATTTTACGTGACAACGTCTTTTTCTCGGTAGAATATTTATTGATATGAATATTATTAAATTGCACAATAGGAACAAGGAATTGAATGAAAATAAGAATTGCACAAATTTTAACTATAGAAATATATTTTGTTTACTAAAACATTGTATATAATTTGAAATTAATTAAAACTTTTTATTGTAAATGGTAAAGTTGAATAAAACATTTACTAAAATTGGAATTTGAAATTCTTGCTAAACACAGTTAAGTTCTAACTCCGCGCGTGGTGATTGGTCGGTTTAGTTCGTTTGTTTGGTTATGACAGGTTAGAGGTTATAATTTGTTATTTTAAATGTTTGACTAGCAATACGCGCTGTTTCTTCTCAATCGACTGAATTACGATTGATTGCAGAGTGATTTAAACTAATAATTTACTTAACACTATCAACATTTGTCAATAGTATGACATAACCTATAAACTCAGTTTCTCAACTTTTGTGTCAATCTAACAATTAATCAATCAATCATAGTTTACGATAATGAAATATCAGTGTACAATTATTTACCTTTATTGTTGTAGTTGTTGTAAATGGCGAATCTAAGCACTCCACATTTTCACGAATAAACATAGTTATCTGCTTTATCCCGTGCGGCGGACCCACAGTTATCTGCTTTATCCCGTGCGGATCCCGTGCGGCGGACCCACTGGACGGGCATCGTAACGTTACCGGGCGTTACACTTTTTCATGAGTGACTCCGAGCCGCAACCTAATTTAAGACGTTGTCACGTCAAAAAACAATTAGTGTTACTGAAAAAGCTAATTAGTAAAAAGAAAAACACATCAATGGAGAGAGCCAACGGTGAACCCCAGCTAAAACTACGCAACTGACGTAGGACTTACTTTTCTTGAATATACTATCAGGAGACCACATATTATGGGATATATAAGCATTTATGGTTTAGTTATGAAGTTTCGGGCCAGATGGCCTTGATATTAAACAAGTGAGGGGTGGCCCTCTTAGTGGTAAAGGTGTTAATAAACTTAAAATATTATTATGTGGTAGTTAAGATAGATTTGATGTTAATCCAATAAAACTGATATATTTTTACGTTATAACTTTCTACTAAACAAGGTTTTTGTAAATTGTAGAAAATTTTATGAAACCAAATCACTGATACGAACAATACTAAATAAAATTTACGTAACAATTCGTAATAATTAGAGAGCTAGTATATTAATATCAAAAGAAAATAGGTTGTAGAAATAGTATAACATAATATGTAGTAATTGTGTGTCACTGATCCCCTTAATATTTTACATTACAGATGAGATTTACTGGTTATAATACCGGTTAGAATAAACAGCTACATTTATTTCAGTGCAGTGTGCATATTAATATACATTATATATATATTAATTGGACTTATTACAAATATTGGACTTCTTAGTATAAATTTCCTTTAATATTTCGGCTTTGCCGTTTTCAAAAAGGTATAATAAAAGATATAAAACAAAAATAACACAGCAAACAAAATTTACACAAATAAATAAATAAACATTTGCATGAATAAATAAATTAACAAGAATTTTTGAACATGTGATTAACACCAAAGAGAAATATCATGAACAGAGAAAGAATTTTGAAAAAATAATAATAACAAAAACAATTGATCATTTCATCTTTTATTCAGACCAAAGGGTACTTTTGATTTTAATATTAACTGATGTGCCTGTTCTAAATTTTCTAAATAAATTTTGTTTCCATCTTCTGGTACTTTGCAAATACCTTTCAATGAATAACATTGTTCAAAATTTTGTCGGTGGCCTAATGCGTGTTGTGAAACCAATTTTTCATCCTGTTTTTTAGACGAACAACGATGATTATTCATTCTTATGTGTAATGGATTTGTTGTCAATCCAACATAATCCATTGCACAATTATTACATCTTAATTGATAAATTACATTTTTTACTTTTGAAATTAATTTCTTCTCTTATAGGGTAAGTTTTCTTTGTTTTACTACTGGAAAAAAATTGGCCGATTTTATAATTTTGTAAGTATTACATCGTTTGTCTTTACAGGGTTGACACTTAAAACTTTTCTTCTTTTCTGAATTTTGAATGTCAGTAGGTGGCAATTTGGGCCGTACCAGAAGATTTTTAAGGTTATTATTTCTACGAAACACTAGCCTGGGTGGTTTTGAAAATAAGTTTTTTAGTAATTGGTAGTAATTTTGTGTGCCGTTCGTAGAATATTGTTTGTTTTATAAAAACCAGGAAAATATTTTGTTATAAATGTTACATCATCATTATTTCGGATTTTATGAACACACACACACACACACACACACACACACACACACACACACACACACACACACACACACACACACACAGTTTGTTTGAATATGCGATTATGGAATCATGTTAAAATCAAACAGAACACAATATATGTTTGAGTCCGTTCAGCTACACCCACTCTCGTGTACAATAAACAAATAATTAGATAGTATATTAAAGCACATGAAAATTTATGATTTATTAGTAAGGTTAATAATAATTTCAATACATAATAACGGTATCTTTCCAGAAAGCGAATGAAAACCTTTCAAATGAAATTAACAAAATGTGCCTGTATATAAATATTACTGCATACTTCAATGCGTTTTATATGGTAATATATTTATTTAATATTTAATCTATATATATATATATACGATGAAAGAATGGGTACTCTAACAATATTTATTGTGAAACAGCAACCCCTGCTACTTGTGAACCTTGTTGTAAATGTGACAGTCGCTGAGACGCGGCACCTCGCTCTCCCTGTTTGTTCTCACCAAACATCGCTCCATTGTGTTTGTCTTGCCCTCAACCGAACACGGGCACGTTTGTTCAGGTGATTGATATGTCCATTATATCACATACTAGGTGACAGCTGATAATGGTGTCAGTCGATATTTTGGTGTGTAGAGCTTTAACAAATATATTTCCTTGGTGTAGGTTTACAGCCAGTTTGTACTTAACAATTCTTAAAGTTTACTTTACTGCTACTTTAATGCAGATTATCTAAAATCCCCCTTAGCAGTTATAGAACACCCTTTGCCCTTAGAGCACAACCCACTTATTTGTGTAAAATTATTATAGATCTCACTCATAACCACAATCTTCACCAAATATGCACATCGCATTTCATTTTAATTACCTTAGAAGGATTTATGAGTCGAAAATTAAATTAAACATAGATTTTAGGCCAGTTTTATTTAATCAAATATTAAAGTCATTACAGTTAGTTTCGTTATAGAATATCTTTGCAGTTTGTATTTCGACATTTGCCCTTTACTTCCATAAACGTTTTAAATAACGTACAATTTGTTTCCTTAATGTATTTCTTTCTCGTAATTAGCTGTTATATCAACCCAAGAACACACATATAAATGAAGCATTAATCAATATACGAGTAAGTTAATCTTTAATTTTAAGTAAATATTAAAAAGGACATAGATATCGATTCTAAGTACTCATATATGTACTATAAATTCATACGAATTACTATAAGCAATTTAAAGGAACCTTTCACGCTTAATATTATTGTAATAAATATATCCTGCATCTCGGCGTAATTAGCACAAATATTATGATTCAATGTTTGTAGTTTTTACGTGTATTAAATAACCGTTATAATGTGTTCATACTATAATTACACTGAGGACACTTTGATTTTGCTAATATTAAATCACTAACAAAAAAGTTGGTACAGTTTTGATGTCCTTTAAACCTGCAGTAATGAATGTTTTGAACTCTGGTGAAGTAAAAACATCTAGCCAACAACAGGGTTGTGTCGATATGCAAAATCAATCTCCATTGTCCCACACCGTCAACTGGTTGACAGTGTTGTTTTCCTCAAATGAAGTATTCATGAATATTACGTTCCAGATTAATATCACTGTCCTGCACTCGTATATTTTGTATCTGATCAAGCTGTATACCGATTCTAGTGAGTTTTATACTACTATTAGTATTTTAGTAATAGACAGAGCTTTTTATATCAATCTTTTTTTTCATGTTATTACTCAGTGCTATCTCAGTTTGAAGAGCTCAGAGTATTCTATAATACATACGCAATCGGTACCTGATAACATCCTTTTTTGAAAAAATATTGAGAAATTAGACTATATTTCACAACCGCAACCGCGTATTAGGACCACTATTAGCTGACATTATCACCGTGAAACCCCGTTTAATTGCACCAGCCCTTGCAGGTGTAGGTAGCATAATGAGATGCTCCGAGGCATGCCTGAAAAACTTATGTTTTCAGTAAAATCCCTGCTCTCAGCAAACAATCCCACGTCGCACGTAATCATCAGATCCAAGGCCTCAATTAGAATCATGTACGGGGAGACTTGTCTCTTATTACTCATATTCCGAAGCACTTATAGGATTGAAAGGCTAACTATGTAATAAATATCCTTCAACTTACTAACCAGATAACCGATAAAGATTGGTTAATAGTTATATCTGAAAGGATTATTATTATAACACTTTTTTAAACAGTCAAGTTTCCTAACATTGGGTTTGTATTTGGCATGGCATTTCCATATTTGCATGAAAACTTTGATGGCTGCAAAATATATGCGTACACTAAAAAATTATGGTTGCCTGTAAAGTCGGTTTTACGGGCGAAGATTTTACGTGACAACGTCTTTTTCTCGGTAGAATATTTATTGATATGAATATTATTAAATTGCACAATAGGAACAAGGAATTGAATGAAAATAAGAATTGCACAAATTTTAACTATAGAAATATATTTTGTTTACTAAAACATTGTACATAATTTGAAATTAATTAAAATTTTGTTATTGTAAATGGTAAATGGTAAAGTTGAATAAAACATTTACTAAAATTGGAATTTGAAATTCTTGCTAAACACAGTTAAATTCTAACTCCGCGCGTGGTGATTGGTCGGTTTAGTTCGTTTGTTTGGTCGCACTGTTATGACAGGTTAGAGGTTATAATTTGTTATTTTAAATGTTTGACTAGCAATACGCGCTGTTTCTTCTCAATCGACTGAATTACGATTGATTGCAGAGTGATTTAAACTAATAATTTACTTAACACTATCAACATTTGTCAATAGTATGACATAAGCTATAAACTCAGTTTCTCAACTTTTGTGTCAATCTAACAATTAATCAATCAATCATAGTTTACGATAATGAAAGTATCAGTGTACAATTATTTACCTTTATTGTTGTAGTTGTTGTAAATGACGAATCTAAACACTCCACATTTTCACGAATAAACATAGTTATCTGCTTTATCCCGTGCGGGGGGACCCACAGTTACCTGCTTTATCCCGTGCGGATCCCGTGCGGCGGACCCACTGGACGGGCATCGTAACGTTACCGGGCGTTACACTTTTTCATGAGTGACTCCGAGCCGCAACCTAATTTAAGCCGTTGTCACGTCAAAAACCTTTGGTGCTCCCAAAAATACCTTTTTCTCAAACCATACTATAAATATCTGTCTCCTTTCTCTGTGACACCATAAAGCTTTGAAGCTCGTGATTTGCTTTATAATAATTATCAGCTCAACAAGTACAAAACAAATTAGATAATAGAGAGCGCTACTGTCACATTCTTTGAAAGTTTCTAACTGTAAAATAACAGCTGTTATTATCAAATTTAGGTAGTTCATAAAGTCATAGTCTAAGAGCCCGCGACGCCCAGACATTCGTTATTTCATATATTTATTTTATGAAATAACGAATGTCTGGGCGTCGAGGGCTCTTGCTCTATCAGTCCTTTTTGTCACGTTATAACGGGGATCTCAAGAATCAGCTGGCACAAAATAATTGTAAAATATTTCCGTTTTTTATTGTGCGCTGAACCAAAAGTTTGCTGTTCTTACAATACAATTTATCGCATATTTTTTATTATAGTATAATGTGAGAGTGCTGTGTTCAATTACATATACGAAAATTCAACATAATCTTCTATAATTTAAACAGTATAATCATTTATTAATTGTACTCGACAGTGAAAGTAGCTGAACGGGCTCAAACGTGTATTGTGTTCTGTTTGGTTGTTTTTATTATTCCAAAATCTCCTCTTAGAAAAACCCAGCTTTACAAAATGTGTTCAAATTAAAACAATAATCTTTAATTTGCTACGCATCACGTATTATTTTTATTTTTATCCTGGCTACTAAAATATGGAAAATTATGAAAAATAAGTATTTTGAAAATCTATTTTAAAATGGACCCTGAAGAGATCTAAGCCTATGCTTGTGTGATCTAAGACAGGTTATGTATAGAAAGAATATAATAATTTTAAATGAATTTTATTCCTCTAGGGCATGGTTAATTCTAGAGAGACACAAAAATAGGCCATTTTACCAAAGCAAACCCACCAGTATTAAAAAAAAACCACTGAATGTATAAAGGTCTTCTAAAATACAACGCATAGAGAGAATTTATTATATCTATATAAAATGCACCAAAGGGTATATCAGTATATGATTCATGTACCTGTCATATAAAATATTCACGCATAGCCACCCGCAGAACTGAATAGTAAATAAAGTAGGGTTTGTTGGATTTTGATTTTATAACAATGGTTTATCTTTTGTTTTGTAACAGAGACAACCAGGTCAACTTACTCTTCAAGTTGAGTAAGGTTTCTTTTATTTATATTTCATAACTAACCAAAAACACAATAATTTTTATATCATACATTGTGGAAGAGATATATATTGTTTAATATAACACCACGTAATTTAAATGTGAAATTCCCAAACCTCATCTGAATAGCAAAATTCAAATTTTAATACAATTATATTTTGGCCGAGCGGATAAATCCTTGAGGAGCTGGAAAAATTTCATTTCTGTCTGACTGTATATCTGCTTATCTTTCTGCCGGTCCACACTGTATCAAACTTCATATCTTCATAGACAACACTAAGTTCTAAGATGGTGCATATCACTCTATAGTATTTGGCTGAACGTTAGCGAATATGTTTACTATCGTCTATGGGTAACTATGATGGCAACGATAAAATAGCAGCCTAAATAAATGTAAACAACCTGAGTACAATTATACGAGATTTTATTATTTGAAATGTTTATTCCTAGAGTAAAATAATATAATACAATAATGTAAAAAAGTGGTGCTGCGTAAACTTACGCTGTTGTACTCTGTCTATATCACCAAAACTTTTATTATTTTAACACTGCAATTAAGTCTAACGCAGTACACAAGCATAAACAAGCATATAAATATATCATGTAGCAAGATATCTCTAGAAAGATTTTATGCGTAGACATCGAACTTTAAAATGAAACTTTATTGCAACATAAAAACCAATGAATTATAGGATAGTACACTTCCAAACCCAGAATTTGGCTGAACGTCATAATCACTCAGGATGACACAATATCTCTTTCATAAAAAGATTTTTTAATCCATGACTGCCTGTATATCTTTCTGCAATAAATATAGAGAATAAAATGAGCTAAAGATAAGAACATTTTCACAACCACATTGAACCCAGTGACGTGTGGCACACCCCTCTGTATATTGTATAGAATGTAGCAAAATATATTTTAATTGTGATTCAAAATACTGTACCTACTCTCTTAATGTTTTAATTTTAAATGCTGTTTTTTATTCAAAACATACCCTAAGATACTGAGCATGATAACCGTAAATTATATTGTTTTTAACCACAAGCCAATGATTACTAAACATTTTGAAACACATATTTCTCTCATTAATACCCATAAGAGCTTCAGAAGCAAACTGATAGTTGAATAATTTTAAGGACCACTTCACAGTTATAGCATAAGTCAAAGAGGATAATCTGTTACAATACAATCGTGCTCACGTGAATAAATTATTAATTCATTTGTTTTTTTAAATGTCATATACTTGGTGTAAAAGTTATAAATATTATCTACATAAACACTACAATGCTGTTATAATATTATTGGGATCTAATTTCATAATGTCTGTCTGCATTTTTAAAGGCCGTATTATATCCAATGACTGAATATAAGCTACAGTTGTGGCCCCTAAGCCCTCAAAGTCCACTTGGTAATTACTGGTTCGCTTCTTTAGTTAGTAAAATGGATCATATTTATTCTCCAGCTAGAAGTCCCGCGTCTTTACGTGGAATTTCATTTTGAAAACAGGGAAGCCATGAGCATATTCTTTTTAAGTGGCATTCTAAACACTCCTGAGGGATAGTGATAGTGGCGGAAAGATATTAAAACCTCTTATAATCCATTTTAAAATTACAATTAAAGAGTAGTATTTTTGGGACTCAAAGGCTGTATAATGAAACACGTTTTAAAGGAGTTGCAATATAACCGGAATTTATTTTCAATATTATGTAGCTCTTTATAGAATAGCTGCATCAATTTGAGGTACAATTGATAACTTTTAGTTTAGATTAGAACAATTCTGAAGACAAAATGCTTTTCAGTCAATGCGCTTTTGATGTACTAAATGGTGGGGCTCTATGTAACTTTCCAACAGAAGTAGGCATAATTTAGTTACATATTATTAAGTGTTCATAGTTCAGAGCTTAAATAGTAAGTACAAATTTAATGTAGTTTTATTTAGGTTTAACGCGTATTTGAGCACCTTTCGTTAGAATGAATTGTATTTCTGACGCCATGGTTGAGTCTGTCTTGTTGCTTGGATTAAGAACACACACACACTCACCAGCTTCAAACGTATATAGTTTTATATCGGCGATGAAATTAATAATTTAAACATATAATTGTGTTGTCATATTGTATTGTTTGCAAAGAACAGATACAAAGTTTGTTACAAAAACATGTACTATCTGCTTATTAAGCCACACAGGGAGTTCTTTAAATCTGTTTAGATTTGGTAAAACTAGCTATACGATACTCAAGGGGCCTTAAGTATGCCCATGTAAATTTCTGAACAATCGGTATAGTAGTGAAGGAAACAGGATTTCCTGGACATTTGCCATCGTTCAGTGATACAAAAAAATCAGTAGAACTGCTAGTGGTGCTACCGATTTTTTGTATTACTGAACGATGTCTGGAAAAATCTGTTTCCTTTACAATCCTCGCCAACAACAATTTTCAAACGGTATAATATATTTTACTCGTATGTGATTGAGTAGCACACAGAATACTTATTTAATATTTATATAGGTAACTACAATATAAGTACTTTTTATTGATGTTTGGTCGAAAGTTAAGGAATAAAATATTAAAATTGCAGCCCCTTTTTAATTTTTCACTTTGGAATATCCGAGGTTTCATAAAAGTTATCCATCAAAGACATGTTATTTATTACGAAACTCGGAACAACATACAGTGTTGTGATTTTTAAAGTTTACAGTTCGAAGAAAATTTACTGGAATAAAAAGGCTTTCCAGGAAAGCGTTAGATCTGACCGATATATAAAGTGGCTTCTAACGAGAAGTAAAGCACCGCTTCCACTGCACTGGCTTGGTAACAACGGCACGTTGGCTGCGAGAGGGTTGCCAAGATCTGCGATAAATTGTTGCCGAGATATAACCGATATTATCGGCATCGCTTCAGCTCCACTGATATTTCATCGACCTTTCAATACATATCTCACAGTTTCCCCAGTTTTCTTTACTGTGGTAAATTAATATTCATATTTTGTGAATATCGCATTTTTCGTTACTTTTATTTTGTTATATTTCACCCTAGTTCAATATCAGATTGTGTCGTTTAACTATATACAGATAAATGACAGAATTTATAAATGATATGATTCATACATTCATTTGATGTTAAAATGGTATTCCTCTACCCTAGAGGAATTTTATATACAGTATTTAAAAATATAAATATTAGTGGATGGACTAATAATTAATATCTTGACCTTAAATTAATATGGTTCGAGAGAAACTATTAGTTTTTTCTATTACTGTACTGTAATTTATAATGAAAAAAAACCAATTTATGCTGTTATTGACATCATTCTGACATGTATTTTCAAAAACCTAAATTTCTATCAAGTACAGGTAGCATTGACCAAAGTGAGACCGATGTTCACAATTTATAGAGACTCTAGAATGGTGCAAGACAGAACAGAACATTGCACTGAAAGGTTCTTATATCGACCATCAGTTGTCTTCGTTTCTCCAGAATTTTCTAGATCACCTAATTATTTCGAATTTAATTATAGCGAAATGGGTTTGTATGACAGGAAGGAGACATCTCTTACAACCAATTAATAATTCCAGTAGGGATCATTTAAGTTATTCCTTACTAGGCCCGTGACAAGAGAAAATACAGGCTGTGATAAATGAGACATAAATAATGTCTGATTAAGAACATGTTAAAGAAATGTTTATACCATAGTTCTATCGTTCTCAAGGATGTTCTAAGCAGGATCCAATGTTTATTACTCTAGTGACAAGATATATTAAATTATTATTAGTATCCCAAACGCTTCTGTATTACAAACTTGAGTTATGCCTAAGTTTAATTTTTGTACAAGTAACATCGAGTTAAATAATGCGTATTTGTTCCTTGGCAACCGGCTGATGTTGGCAAATATTTTTACATAATTTCCTATGAGAATAAAAAAAATGTCTAACAATATTATACCCGTACAGAATTTAAGCTTATAATATTTAGTGGATTGGTTAGTAAGACTTTCTCTATATTCTATAAGGACTTTGAAACTCCATTTTAACTACTATTTATGTAGAGCTAAGATGGAGTGTAACGATAGTGCATGTCCATCCATGGGATTTGGCAGAGTGTTGTCCCAGCCTGTACCTCAGGTTCATTTATTGAGAACAGATTTAGCAAAATCATGGGATTTTAATATTTTATTAATCTGTTACTGAGGTATCTAGCATTGCATTATTCATCTGTTATTAGCCTATTTGCGTGTATTTCAGTTCTCCATTGTATATCTTAAGAACAAACTGAGCTATACCTTAAAAGTTTGGTGTAATTTTACTTACGCGTATTGTTTGGTAATTGGCATGTCAATCTATGGAATGTAGCCAACTATGCGTAGGATATCTCAAGAGTTATTTTACATATTGACTTAAAAACGTTTATTACACTTCTTTGCTATATAGAGAAAGCTCAGTATAATTAAGGTGGCTGTCTCTCTATAGGATCGGTGTGAGTGCAATTTAGATTTCTGTGATATACAAGTACATTTACGTTTTTGTCTGTGGCTATTAAGATTTCTTTACTGTCTGATTACTGTCTCTTCACAGCACATCTCGAGAATGAAATGAGTTAGAGAATCGAAATTGTGCACGCAACGTTAGCGAAGCCTATTTTGCGGCACAATGTGTGGTATACAACTTTAATTTTAATTTGTAATTTACGATAAGGTAACTGTATGTAATTCAAACAGTTTAGACTAGAGATCTAAGAAACTAAATCTTTTTTCAAGACTAAAAACTAAGAAACTTCAAGACCCTTCCTTCAAAACATAAACAATTAGAAATAGTTTATTCTTCAAAGTCAATATTAAATATTACATGGCTGAAAATAAATTTTACTTTCTTCCAGATACACTGAGTGCGGCCTGTCTGTGGTACTTATTTGTAAAATAATTGCAATGAATATATTTTAATATTTATTCCTGTATTGTATATTTAAGTAATTATGCTAACAGATGTATTGTATTGTATCAATTGTGTTTATACTTTTGCGCAAAATAGTTATACCATTCCAATAAGGCAATCTATTAATTCAACTCCAACTCACACGTCACCCATGACTTTTAATGTTTGTAATTAAATATAAATAAATAATTATGTTAAAATAAAATAAAAACCCTTAGAACATTGATAACATTATTTCGTGAGTGTTTGCATGTATAATATAATCGCTTAGGTGATTTTGAACGGTTTTGTAAGCTCTCAATAACTCTAGTTCGTAATTGGGCATTCTAAAATTATTATTTATTTACTGATAAGAATTATTTTAAGGATGTGTTTAGTTCGTTGCCATCAGCGCAGGACAACAACCAGGGTTCTACCACAGCCGCTCTGATGTGCCAGAGACATTAATTAATATCAGTAACAACTAGTTTCTTCTACGAGATTTTTAACTAATATTTCTGTATTATAAACCTATTTTAGGAAACTGTTTCTTGTTACCTTCTTCCATTTATTCCCTAAGTCTTATCCTTATAATAACTATCAGATTAACGGATAATGTCTCCGCCTACGAGCGCGGGCTATGGCAGCTCGGAAGGTAGCGTCCACACTGACAGCGATGAACAAAAAACATCCGTACAGAATTACCCATCACTAAAATAACAAAATTTTAGAGGGCTTATCACAATTGCGTGAGACCAAAAAATGATGAAACACAATCCATTTACAAAGTACTATGCTTGCAAACGCATGTTGCTAGCGGCTTGGCAACAGACCTTTACCTTTTAAAAATGCTTTGTGAATGATATAGCCTATCCCAACATGAAAAAACTCAGAGCAACAGTTGAGTTTAATAAATGTAAATATTTATGTCAATATGTACTATTGGTTAAAGTATTTGTATAAAATAAACATACATTGGGAACTAATATATTGAATTCTTAACATAGTGAATGTCTTTTAATTCTTAAATATTTTTAATTAGTTTCTAATTAGACGTCGGGACGCTACAAAACAACTTTAATATATTTTATTTGGAGGGATTCATGTCACGAATAATCTATTACTTAATTATATCTTTTTTGCAAAACACCAATGCTTATATTTTTTTCTTTCTGTACCGAACTTTGTCACTCATAGTTCAATAAGTTACAAAATTTAAAATAAATATAAATTGAATTAATGTGAAGAAACAGTTAGTTAATGTGTTCTAACAGATAGCTCAAAAATAAAACAATAATTATCTATTCCTAAGTAAAGTTCAATATTCTGAATTAAATATTAGAATTGAGTATATGTCGTTAATGCTATATTGAAAATTATATTATAATTTTGAATACCTTTCCATATTAACATTATTAGGATAATGAATATACCACAACAGCTTGAGCTATTATATCTATTTCTATGGACTATAATGATTCAATGTTCATATGGCAGTGAAATTGAAATTAACTTAAAATACTAAAGGGCGTTAATTATAATATTGCTTACAATTTATGATATGTTTGCTTATTGAAAAAAATTAATGGATATTCCAAGAGTATACTGAATTTAGGAGTTATATGCCACTCACTTACTCCAAGAGCATACTCAATTTAGGAGTTTATGAGCCACTCACCTATCTCAATGTCTGTGATCGCTGCACCAGCTGCCAGGAAGACGACAACCAGTGCTGCGGACACTCCTGTCATCTCCATGTCACTCTCTAAGAGACTTATCACTTGTCACTGACATATCCTTCTCACTCCATACCTGTCACATGCATGTCACTCGCACTGGCATGTTCTCAATAGTACCGTTCACGATTATGACAAGTTTGTTTGCGTTACACAACCTTCCACCATCTCTTATAATACAGGTTAGTGGAAATTACGTCCCAGATAAGGTAAGAAAATCGGATATAACAATATACTTGGACCTTAGGGATTTAGTCAACGATGGGATTTGTTTGCAAAGAGTGCCGATCTCTGTTTGCAATAATTCTATAAAGTTATACGTGATATGTAAATAATATTGAACTATGGATTAGAATGCATCCAAATTATTGAATGATTACCGATTTGTAAAAAAATTCAACGTTTCTTTAGTATTTGATAATATATGTTCATGGTAGTTTACGTTTGAAATAGCGTTAGATATACTAGACATTTTAGTAGTAAGTCCAATTCTAAGTCTACATAGCCATTAAAAACTGTCGCCTTTTATCCTATACAATTTAACAAAATTATTGAGGTGAGTCTAAAATTTTTGAATTATACACTTACGTGGGATCAACCATTTAACTGTTTAGTTTGGTTTTTAATATTTGGAATTTATTTTTTTATATAGACCATTTATGTTTAGATATATAGCCCAATATAGAGCAATACACAACCAAATCTGATCCCAAATATTGTCAAAAGACAATTCTTGTAAACTCGGATACTTTACAAAAGAGAGTCTTTAAAACCATTTAAAGGCGAATGTTTTAGTAAGAAACTATTTTTAATCACTTAAAATAAAGAAAGTGGTCTTTAAGTTATTAAGTTGGTCTTAAATATAACACGAGCCAAATTATGTAAGGAAGTGTTTGTAAACTTGAATTAATAACAGAATCACAGAAGTTACAATAAAAGGTGATAGCGGGAGATAACTATACATATGTTTGATTCAAATGTAGTTAAATCACACACATGTGGTTCAATCATATTAAATTTAATATTCATCTATAATAATATTCGCAATAAGTGATTTTACCCCTGATAATACCTGAAATTGCTTAATCAGTTAATAAGGATAATCTTAATCATGTTATGGATATTTATTTTCAAAACAAATATTAAACATATAAAGCGAGATTTAGTATTACATGAAGTGTGTACAACAGTATGATATATTGAAAATAATAAGCAGTAATTAGATCAGAAAGTAACTTCTTTATATTTAAAATTCTTGTTAAATATATTGGTTAAATTAACCATGAAGATATAAAATGTGTAATTTAAATTATTTAATTCGAATTAGAAAGAGGTTAGAACTTACAGTCAATTAATACTTTTTTGTACTCTGTATCAATTTTGGGCAAACATACAAGCAAATTGCGTAAATATTTATCACCCTTAGTAGAATCACCAGATTCTAATTTATTAGAGACAGGCGTATTAGTGTTTGTAAATATGTCCAAAACAAATAAATATTCTGAAAGACGGAAACTAAACTAGCAATGTAAAATAATACATTAAAAAAAACTTGGTTTAGTAAAGATAAAATTTACACAATTTGTGTTGTAATAAAATATTGATCTATTTAAAATTCACAATATGAGGGCTTTTTGATTAATCCAAACCACAATGAATTATTAATATTCATCCTATTTTTAACAAATACATTAGGTAGTTAAGTACAATATTTACATACGAACAAGCCCCTATGTACTATAATACAGGGAATAAATCACTCGTGCTCCGTCATTACATACACTCGCGTTCACCACACGCAAACCGCTGTCGGGCGCGACTGGTACTGGAGACCAAGGATCGCCGGACCTCACCCGAATGATGCCGAAGTTAACCGAACCACACCGAACCCCTCGACCCACCCACATCGTCACTGAAGCCACTCCATCGCTCCTCGAGAAAGTGTAATGCCATAAATCGGTGGGTAAAAACTTGGTCATGTCTCCTAAACTCTCCAAGACAACATTTACCCCCGCGATAAATCCCCCGCTCGTAAAAACCAACAGCCCAATGATATAAATTTCTCTTTTGTGGAACTACAAAGGAAGGAAAATATTAACTTTCCATTGTCTTCTTTGTGATGCGTCCCTCTGGAGGGACACAGAATGTCACTTTAAACTTTTTTCATTTTGTAAAAAGTTGGTGTTTGCTTAAAGATTTTGTCAATTTCAATTTCCTTTATTGGAAGGTTTAACGAAACTTTGTGCTTTAATGTAGCATTGGTAAAACTTTAATAAACAGCATTAACCTTCTTTCTTAAACGTTTTTAATATTTTTACGCAGACATCGTTTAATTTATTAACCTTATAATATGTCAAACTTAGGTACACTCGAAAGTCACACATAAATATGGTAAAGTTACATATAAGAGCAGAAACCATTGATAATAGTGAAGGGGCATACGTGGCATCCCACCTACACGGCTTAGCGGGTGACTTCCTGAAAGAGACTAACATTGATCATTGCCTTCACTAGGCTTAACGAGAGTTGCCATCCAAATCTTAAGGTAACAGAACATACGAAATTTTACCATACTTTTTTGAGATTGTAATAAGTAAAATTTCCCCAGGTAGGTATACAGTTGGACTTACACATTATTTTAAATCTCCTTGAGATTAGGCATAGGGTATGATAGCTATTATCAAAGTTTTTAGGTTAGTATTGATGAAATACTGCTTATACAATAACATTTTTGAAATATTTTTTGTCTTGCTGTATGGAGCCTTAAATGAAAAAAACTTTGAAGGAACATTATTTTCACCGTTATTTGTACCAAAAGATTTCAGGTACACAACCTATTGTATTGGTATTATTTAGCGTGGTAAGAACATAAAACATTACATATTATATTATTTAAACATTTAAAATTATATGAGAAGAGCGGATTCATTTTAAGATGGTCTCCCGCCATACCTGCGTTGCCATCAGCACTGATTTTGAATAATTAAGACATCCAAATCTTTTGGCAGACATTCTGAAAATTATTATTCTAAAATTAACAACAGTAATTTTTTAAGAATGGAGAACTGACCATTACAACAAAAAGGTGTAAAAAAGTAATATTTTCCAAAATACCAATATTTTACTATATTTTTACCCAAAAACCTTTGAGACGTCAAATTAAAGATGAACTTGTCATAATAACACAGATGATACATGATACATATTTACGAGTAGAAAGGAAATGTCGCTTAATTACTTTAGTTATACAATTTATTCACAATATATCTAGCATTGTTTTTCCAGATGTATTTTTTGTATTGGTTTGAAAATAAATTTCTATTGTATATAGCCTACTCATATTTCAATACGGAATTAAAACACGGTTGGCGATAAAATAGTGGTAAGCCAGTTGGAGGCAAAATAAATGTATTATAAAATACCTGTATTACCCTTCATTGCTCTGGTTTTGATTGTTCTGAGCGCCAACAAAAGGCCGGTGCATTGCTACGATAACAAAGAGCTTTTGTTCTCATTGGTAATTATTTGTAAATCATCGTCCAGTCAGCCGAAGAGATGGTTTTGTTTGGTTGTCAATAGCAAACGGTACGCTACGTTTTACAGAAGAGTTAATTATTTTACGTTTTACTTGTGACATGACTATAATTTATCAAGCAGAAAACAATTTGGATTGATGTATGTTCTGTGATGTAAATTTTTAACAAAATTCTGTTTTGTAAGCTAACACTTTTTATGCTTTCATGAGTTAAGAACTTTGACCCTATCTAAAAATATTACAGTATACTGAAACCTTGTGTAGCTAAAATGTTACAGGTGATGTAATCAAAGTTTGGCTGGGGAATTATTTCTAGATAAAAAAGGTATCAATTCTATTTCATTGGTTTTGAATAATTCTAGGAGGAATTGTTATGCTTTTAAAAATATTTTAGTGAATTCTCAAAACAAAGCCCAAAAGAAAATTTTTTAAACACGCATCATAATTTTAACGGTAAATATACGATAAATAACCGAAGAAAAATACATTTATTTTTTATTCAATGCTATATGTTTACAACAAATCAGGTGATCAAAATTTATATTTAATGAAAAGTAATAATTGTATTATGGTACAGTAATTATCCTTAATTCATAAACCCACAACTTAAATATATACATTAAAATCTCACATCTAAACTATTAGTTTCGTAATAGCATTGGATAAATTGTCCACTATAAGTAAATAGATGTAACTCCTAGAGCAGTACAAAAGTATGATCACCTATCCTTCATTCTACTATCTTCTTTCAAGTCACATGCTTACTCTTCTCTCTGACCTCCCGTTTTTAGCGTAATCCTAGTTTTTGATGGAATAGCGTAAGTATAAATATAAAGGAAAAATGCTGTGTTTCTTTTATAATACACATTTTTTATGTTCACAATTTGTCAAATTATAAATTTATGATTTACATTGAGTACTTATTTTTGTTTTGAGTTTGAGATATAATTGTTTATTTACATCCTTAATATAATATTTTCTCTTGAAATATTTTTAAAACGATGTAACAATTTTAATTATATGCTTTTACTTAAAACAGATTTGAAATAAAATTGCAATATTTTATTTTACTTCATTTCAAAACTTGGAATTTGAAAAAAAACGTAAATAATTAACTTTGTAACGTACAGCCAACGTGTTTTAAATGTACAAAACTTTCAATAAACTATGGTTTTTAACAACAAATTGTAAATATACATGTTCGAAATGTAAATAAACACACACACACACACACACACACACACACACACACACACACACACACACCACACACACACACACACACATATACATATATATATATATATAATATTCAGTATTATGGCATCCATTATAAAGCTCGACAATGTAAATGTATACATGTTCATGGATCCAATTTTAGCCTGTAGTTCGAATAGAACTGACCTCTAATTCTGTACAGTAATTGCCATTTATAACTGCCATTTATTTATTTTACGTAGAGTATATGAAATAAGATAAAGTAAGACAATGTTAATACATTTGTGCGTATAGGAAAATGCCTCAGGTATTGTGTTATTGTCAAACTTGTGATTCCATCAGTGTATGTAAACCAACTCTCCTGTTTTGCGAGAGACAGTTGGAAAATTATGTTTAGTGTTTTGCGTTGTATTGTGACTGGAATAAATGAGGTAGCTTTGTTTCTCTATAATGACATATATTCAGTTTATCCTGTAGAGTCAATTATAATTCAATTAAAGAGTATAATTTAAATTTCACTTACTAGTTATAATATACATTAATTTTTCTTTAAGTTAGTTGTAAAGTTTTTTCACTAAAGACAAAAACTTATGGTTATTCCATTGATGGTTTAATTCATATACATTTTTTCTGGATTCTCGTTAAAGTTTCAACAATGGACAGGTTTCGGAAATAGGCTATTAAAATAGTTAAAACAATTTTGTCAACGTCTTTTCAAATTAGCCCTAAGGAAGATCAAGGACTTGCCAGTTATAATCTGTGTCACCTCTCAACATATATAATATTGTGTCTTTAGAAGTCAAATATATATATATATATATATATATATATATATATATATATATATATATATATTTGCATTAATTAGTTAAAATATATTACTATCGCGGCCTCCAAAAGTGTTAAAGAGCATTCATAAAAATAAATCACCTATAACACTTTTATTATTCTTATTCTTAACTTTATGCATTTAATAACGTCATGTATCACCTAATTAAAAATGTACTTCGTAAAAAGTATAAATAATTATAACTCTTTTCAAAGTGTTTTATTTTTGAAAATAAATAAATTATTCCTTTAATAGTTTCACCTCGCAAGAACTAATTCTGATAAAAATATTTATAATACACTACCATAAAATACTACTAGCAAAACTTGGTTATTGATAAACACGAAAGATTTTATAAGGAGTTACTATGATAATCAGCTACATTTCTTTACACAAGTTTTATATTTTCAACAATTTTCCGATTCAGTCTTAAAATTACTATAAGTGGTATAACTCTTTGGGATATGTAGGAAAGAAGTTTTTCCTGACATTTATCATTGTTCAGTTATACAAAATATCAGTAACACTATTTTCTTTAGAATTGTTGCAGAATAAAGGGTTAAGGGTGTACCTTGTGATTGATTTTTTTATAATTTAGTATATGTTGACAGGATTTATGTCTTTTTCAGAAAAAGTACACTGTATATATAAAATCTGTACACTATAATAATTAAAACAATAATAAATATATAACAACGCTTAAGAATAATATTTTTATGTCTGCGAACACTGTATGTTATTTTTGTATAACTATCCGTTTACTCTTATCACCGTTATAAGGATATAGATGAATGCTGCCAGAAGGGAAGCAAACTAACGTATGTGGAATGCCCTGTAATACTAGCTAAGCCGGCTAAGCCTCTCGTAGTAGGTTGGACGGATTTCTGAGCCAAGCATATAACAAGTTTGTCAATGTAGTCATGTCAAAACCATTTATATAATTCTTTAACTTCTTCTTTAAGTTGATAAAATATTATACACGGAAGTTGTAAATAAAATAATAATAATTATTATTATTAAACCATTTTGAGTTTTTCCATAACGCATCTGAGGGATGAGATACATCTCCTATCATACAAACATTTAAAAGCTACCATCATCTTTGACAAATTGTGAATAACAATGCGCCATTAAAGATGTTTTAAATGGCTTATAGTTTATTAAAAGCACGCTATCTGAGTTCTACAGTTTGTTATAAGTGACATAAACATTTGAGAAACTGTGAATCTTAGTCATTTTAGAAAATTCTAACATGTTCATATAGCCTGTGAACATTTCATTGAACATACATATGTATAGAATATATGTTTAATATCATAATTATTAGTTAAACATTTCCAGCAATTCTACTAATATTTTAAGGTTTAATTATTTTGAGAATATTTTATGATTTTTATTGGTTTTACATGAGGAATATACATATTAGCTAATTTTGTGGTACATTAGCTAACATATTTATATATCGTATCGTAACATATCGTATAAAAAGCGAAGCCCGGAAGCGTAAAAATATTGCTAAAAATAGTAAGAACACTTTCATAAACGTTTGTTAACAAACGATTACATCTTTATTCTTAGAAATATTTGTTCTCGTTTTTTATTCTTCCACATATTATACAAAATTCTATAACCCCTTGAGCAGAACGACTACCATTGGAAATTTTAACAAATGGATTCAACTGAAATAATGCATGTATGTCTAGCAGCACAGGAACTATAAACTCCATATGTGTTCAATGCTGCATGGAGGCGAGGTGCTGAGCCATATCGCCCATACTGGCAGCTATAAATTGTACATCCCCTGAGAGCTATACATGCTTAACCTGGTTTGCTGCGAGTTTCTCTCATGCGTGATTGTTCCGTGGTTTCCGTAGCGTTTGGACGGATAGGGACTCTTGCGTTTGTAATTGTAACTTTTACTAGTAATAAGACGTAATATAATATATTTTAAATAATTGCATTACTAATATTTTAATGTTTGCGGTAGTATAATAATATTATTATTTTAAGGCATTGTCACAACCAATCACGTCTCTATACCACGTCGAAGATGTCGAATTTACCACAATGTGTAAAAGTTAATCGTTATGAAAATATTATCAGCTCATCAGAGAAGACTTTGAAAATATTTTTATCCAAAGAAATATATATTATGTAATCCTGAAGCAAATGTTTATATTAAGTGCATAGGGAATAGCAATTGTATTTTCAGAAAAAAATCCGAATGTAGGTTAATATGAAGTTATTGTAAAAAGAGATCAAACAACTAAAACACAACCTGATTAGGTGATTAAGATTTTTGTAAGGACTCGTGGTGACTAAAATACCCTAAACCTATACAAAATTGGTGAACATTAAAATTTCCCATGTAAAAAATACATTTATTATTTAGAAATATTACGGATTATCAGTTATTGTTGATATATTTTGATCTTTTTCCAGTCCAGTTTAAGAAAAACGTCAGAATGTGTTAAAAGCCACAGAGTATACAAGAGTACGTCAATTGGTGTCCCTGTGTCCTTAATATACTGTGGTACATGATACAGTCAGGTTGTGTCTTTGTGCAATATAGTTTGATTGTATCTGGTATCGTTTTTCATTTTGAAAAGGCGGACATACTCTAAGAAACAATTTTGAACTGCGTTTATAAGTTTTTATTAAGTACTTGTTTTAGATTGTTCGTTTCTTATAACATTGTGTGTATATATGAAATCAGTCAAAAAAATCGTCAACTTTCTTATACAGTTTTAATATAAATTCAATTTAATTACTGTATTTTGGATGGGTAATATATAACGCCGTAGTTAGATAAGAAACTATAAGAATATTAAAAATTAATTAAGGTAGGATGAAAAATTTTACGTACTAATATAAAACCACTAACGGTGTCTAAAAAGAAGACGGTTTAGAATAAAGCAACGCTATGAAAAAAAACAGTCGTCATTCTTTAACTACAACACTTATGATTAAGGGTATGTGAAAATAGAATACAAAATAAGTACGACAACTATTTTATCAATAGCACTCAATAATGGGGTACCACTCAATAACCGCGTGAACCCAGCAGGCAGAATGTAGAGTAGATCAGCTTGAATTTAACGGGATTTACCAAATGTCACGTACATTTTCGCAGCCTTTCAAAATACACAAGTAAGCAGAGCACATTTAAACAATAGGAGTGCTTGACATAAGTGAGGTGAAATATGGAAAATAATAAGAAAAGGGAAAAGTGACAGGCTAAACGGAATATCGAGAGGCAAACGCAATATGAGAATGTAACATTTAACTTCACATCAAGTTACTTCGAAAATGTAATACTTATATTCGGAAATTATTGCCAATTAAACACTGGCCTAAGGAGTACAAGTAATTTTAAGAATATTATTATTACAGTTCTAATTATCTTGCTGACGTTTGAACAAATTCCAGTTTGTCGATCCCGTATTTACGCAGTAATCTAACTAATAACAAGAAAATTTTTTTGCCTAAAAAATCTACAAGATATTAAAATATGAAATAATAAATTAAAAAACAAATTTACACTGTTTACTTGCTGTATTATCTGAAAAAATATAAGGGATTATCCAAGTGCGTTACTTAGCAGAGAATTAATAATTATATAATCACCGAAGTAAAATTAATATAGTCCATCTTAGTGTTAAAAGTGTAATATAATGTAAATATTATTTTAGAATTGAATCTTTTTAGTGGTGGAGCTCCAGATGACGTCAACGTACATGCCTCGGATACTGATGACAGGAACATAATAAAAATAGGAAACGAAGAGATTCCCGAGGAAGAAAGCGCCGGAGGAACTTTGAAAACTGGAAAATTAACAAAAGGGAATTCTAACATCGGTAAAGAGACATCCCACAGTAATAAAGTAACGAATGCAAAGATATTTCCTTCTGGATATGACTGTAAATGCCCTAGAAAGTGCCCTGAGAAGTTAGCTTCTAAAGAAGATACATTGAAATCTTTATCAATTCATTTTAGAACCTGGCAGATTACTCAAAACAAAACTGGCTTTTTAGGCGTTAACTTTTAGTAGTCGTCAGAATAGAGGCGGACCATTGGAAACAAAGTTATAGGCGTAGCAGTATGTTTTTCCACATGACAAAATTATGAGATGAGGGTTTGTAAGACCTACTTTCTTGCAATATTACGTTTAAGTTGGGGGAGATTGTACAGATGTTAGAATAAATCTGAAGTTGTTGCTGTTATTGACGGAATATTTTACTACTAAGTCTCTAGCCTAAAACATAACTTGCACTTTGAACCTCTTTTAAAAAAACTTTTTGCAACAACTGTGAGAAGTTTTTTAAAAAAATAAGTGATGAAACCGATGAGACAAAGAGAGACGAATGAAATGCATAAAGAGAATTGCACTTAAGGCGAACAGAACAAAAGGCCGGTTCCGAACCTTGGACATCACGCAAAAGAAGTTTTGGCCAGGAAGACCCTTGGAAGTTCAAACCTTGTTGACCGTACAACAGGGCCAGCTTTACCCAACCACATGACGAATTAATTAAAAAAAAGTAGGACATGATGCCCCTACTCACTTACATACCCCTATTTATCATAGATATTCATAAACATTCCAGGGAATGTTAGATAAGTCGTCAAATCCAGCACAACAAAGCAACTGAAGGAAATGACACCAATAGTGAGTTTTTATGTAAGTTAACTTTTCCTTTAAACCAAGAAGTTATATTTCATTTCAATATTTCTAACTTGAACTGTAAATAATTCTATACATAAGTGTATTAAAACAGTTGGAGTTGGTTCATTATCTTCCTACTATTCTTCAGAATCAATTAAAACCAAAGTCATTATTTTTATTTTTAGTTTTTGCCAAACATTTTGGTTTTACATTAAATTTAGCCAATATAACCTATTTACGTGTCTAGATTACTCCATAACTTAAAAAGATTTACCGAAAATATTAAATTGAAAATGTACTTTTTTATGGTAACAGATAATTTACTTATAGAGCTTTTTTCATATTTCCTTTTTATTTTAGACTTCTATAACTCAAATAAACTGAACAGGTATACGTACGGGTGTCAAACAATAATATAGTATAGATGCAGGTAACGATTGCATGACACGATTTGCATGATGAATTAGGTTAGCACTAATACCTATTATGAGATTAAGCACAGAACAGTTTATATTGTCGCACCCAAGGAGTAGACCAGTGTTGAATAAACAGTAATTTGCACCTCATAGTTGTTGGGGTTGCTAACCATGGTGTACCAGGTCATAGAGTGTTGTTGTTTGTCAAGGATAAGGTTACTCCCTAGCGTATTGTTATCAGTAGACTGTGTCTTCTTCCATGTTTTATCACAGTAGTAGTTAGTAGTTTTTGTATTCAATTCCAGTTATACAAACAAAAAATAACTCATTAAAAAGCATTTGACAACGAGTTAAGAAAATCAATAAACTCTGCTGGCCTTGTCATGTATTGCTGTAGTGTCACATCTTATTGAAGTGGACGTGTTAGTTTGGGGTGGAGAAAATGAAGAAATGTGTTGAACTATTTTTGACAGCGAGAAGTTACAAAGCAATCCCGAAAGTAGCAAGCTGGCTGGATGCCACGACTTGGTTAAAGAATTAATATCTAACTCAAAGTTTCAAAAGTAACGTTCGTTCTTTGTTTCTGGCTTCCAATTAAAGACCCACAAAAACCGATAATTTTGCAGGACAACAACAATTTTTCAGTGAAGGCAGTATGATCTATTAGGTACAAGAAATGTTTTCCTCTACTGTAAAATTATAGAGGGGCACATGCATTAAAATAGACAGAAAGGAATACTTTTGTATTTGAAAGACATTCGGGAAAATAAAGAGTAATTGTTACGTTAGTATATTGAGCAGTTTTATCATTGAATGGCCCCAAAGAAATTATACTATGACTATTTTTATTAGTATCACAAGATTTATCCTGCCCCCAGAGTACACATTTTTTTGTCCAATTAAAAAAACTTGTAATGTAAAACAGTAAGTTATACTCTGGCTTAAAGGTTTTTTTGTAATAAAATTAACAGTGGAAGGTATAGGTTAATATGCAAAGTCAGTATAAAATGGGAACTAATATAATTTTAATATATCCTTATGAATAACATTTTCAAAGATAAAAGTTATAAACAAAGTTATAGTATTTGAACTCGTTTGAATGAATTATTTTGTATTATACAATTAAAGCAAATAGGCTTTGCTAATCGGAATGTTTGAAAAATAAAAGTTCATTTAGCCTAATAATAAGAGCGTTTATATGACAGATGCCGTAAGAATCTGAGTAAGCGACTAGACTTGGTTGGTGAGCAATGGTGAATTTTTCCCACAGGTAGGAATCCCACTCTTCTATGTCAGTGTTCATTTCACGTTGGATTGACACACCTTCAAACTCTATGCAACATTTCCCTTTATAACAAGATCCAATCAATCTATTTTGATATCAATTTAGATCAATAGTAATATATAACTATGCAGGGCCTAATGATTCCCATAAATTAATAAATTATTTAAGGGTTTTAATCTATTATGATAGAGTTGTCTTGTAAACGGTAATAAAGGTATTATAACAGGCACAACGACCTTGTGTTCATTGCAAACGGAATACAAAATTAATTTAATAAAGTATACGGAATTTTATCAGTGGTTTACTGCATATCAATATTTATATCATTTAATGCCTATGTTCACCTAAAAAAGATACAGTAATTAAGGCTACATGCGATTTTAGAAAATGTTAAGTATACAAAGAGTTATTAGTAATGCAAATGTATATTAATCTTGAAATTCTTTAAGTGGCTTTTAATACGGATGTCGCCAATAACAAAATAAAATCATGTAATGGAAAAATAAAATTACCTAGATTAATAATGTGTTACTAATTTTGTTTATTCTTTGTTTAATACACTTATAACGGTATATATTTGTATATATTACTATAGTTCTCCACTAATTAAGCAATTTAACTATATTTTTTCTTATCTTTGTGTTTTTCAGTACACTATGCACACTAGTCCTTAAAATTGACTGTTTTCCAAGAAGCCTGAAAACACACGTATTTAAATTGTCAAAGCTGCGTGCATAAATCATTTCCTTAATAAAGTCTCGACTTCTTATTATTATTGTCTAAAATATTAATTGTGTTATGTTTATGTTTTAACAAGTTATAATACATCAATTAAAACTAAAATTTTTTGAACATAAATAGAAATTAAGACACATGATATACGTTTTAAGTATTTGAAACACCATTTAACCACTTTTTTTATTTACAGCGCGAGCTAAAAGTTATATATGTGTTAGTAGTTACCCGCGGCTTCGAACGTACTATCTTAGGTTTGGCACCTGTATGAGGATTTCTGTTTTGAGTTAATTATATTTTCGACGTCAATGTTGAATTTTCCATTTTCCCACAATCAAGAATATATGTCAAAAATTGTTTATTTTTTGTAATTTAAATTTAATCCTGTCTTTGTATTTTTTACGAAGCTAATTTAGATTCTCCTTTAAACAAAAAAATATATATCTCTGAAAAACCTACTCTTATTAAAACTCAACTTAGATAGATTTCATAACAGTCTTTATATTTATAATAAAAATTAAACTACATTGTGTCTTGTATCTCTAATGCGAGCAGTTACTTTTTGCTTTGCATGCAGTTTAGTATGCGTTGCACGTTTATGACCACTTCGAGTGAATTGGATTTCATACGGCAATGTTGTCTTGGCCTTGATCAAGAAAATACGTTATAAGGTTTATAATAATAATGGCCATTATATTTTACTTCGTTCTTGGAACATTTTGTTCCATAGTTGATTTTGTTTTGTTTCCAGAGCAAGAAAATATATATCACAGATCAGTGAAGCCTACTTCTGTCAAAATAGAAAAGGATCGGTTTTATATCAGTATTCTAATTTATAGTAAACATTTAAAACTTTAATTAGCGTATTAGTTCAAAAGAACAGTCAAGCAAAATTTCATATAGCATAGTTCTTGTCGATAGCTTCAAAGGGAGTGCTAGGAGTCAAACTATGAACTTCTTATGTTATAGGTCATTTTATTAGGTATATTAGTACGTGCCTGAGATCGCTGAGATCTAAAACTGAAAAATTACGTGTTTACTTTAGACAGTTAACTCACTGTAAATGTGACCTGAGACACCACAGGGGATTGGCGGACGATCTTCCCTAGATGCTTCACTCATGTAGACTTGTCGTCTATGCTCAAACTCTGCCGACCACGTACATCTTCTTCAATGTTCATAAACTTGTTATTGACTTGAATCTACTACCTATCTTCAGCACTGTACCATTCTGCCCCAGCGCTGAAGAATATGTTGAAATACAGTAAAGCCTTACCCTCCAGCAGTAATTGGGACATTTGTTTCAGAGGCTGCTCTGAGGGTAACCATACCGTCTTCCACGGTCCAGTTCGGATCACTCCCTATAAATGTAAACAAATTGAAAATAATAATCAATGTTTACACAGAACAGTTGATTATAATTGACAGGCTCATTCAATTAATATTGCATAACTTTAAAGATCAAGATGGTATTTTTCATTATTTTAAAGATCAGTGAACGTAGCTGGGAGAGATTTACGAAATAACAATGGGCCTACATTCATTCCAGAAACCGTAAGAGTGCTCATGTTAATTTTGAGCGGGAAATCAAAACAAAAGCATTTTCACGTTTATATTATTATAAGGATTTTTATATTTGAAATTCACGTAAATTTCAAGTGAAATTAATTTACAATTCTATATATTTATTACTTTAAATTTTTACTATTCACAAATAATTACAGTTATAAATGCTGACTAAGTTATTTTTGAATAAGCATTTTGACCTTAGCATTTTTGAATAAGTAAACTAAATGAGGAAAGAATATCTATGAGGAGATAGACGAGTTAAAGTCTATCAGATTGTATTAGCCAGGAACATTTAGTAGTAGAGTTTTGTCTCCTACTGGCTGGGATGTTACTCAGAGAGAGATAAAGACCAAAGCTCTCAATCTTCAACTGAGTTTGTTGTAGCACAGTGACAGCTGAAATCTGTGTCTGAAGATACTAAACAACATCGAAAAAGCTTCAAGAGCTTGTACTCTTTGCTCAACGCAAGTACACTACTAAGCTTTTCTGGCTAAGACGATCTGATAGATTACAACTCGACTACCTCCTCATGCATTCACGCGGATGATGCGTCTGTGATCCTAGCGTCTCGCCCTTTTTCATGTGACTGAAGAGAGACATCTCAAAACCTTATCAAGAATTCCGCAAACACTTTTGGATAAAAGTTAACAACATAAATGTTCTCTATCATTCTTAAGTATACTAAGATTTTTATGTTATAGGATAGCATAATAAACTAACAGAGAAATATATTTGTTTATAAAAAGGAAAACGGGCATAAAGCACGCAAAAACGCAAGTAAACCATTGTTCAACCAACAATAACATACCATTGGTGTAAAACGGATATTAGTGAACAATAACTAGCTTTGTTTTCTTCTTAATATTCCTAGAATAAGTAGTTAGTGAAACGTATAAAGCACAAGTACATAATGTTGAGTAATAGTTATAGTTAAGCGAGTTCTCCATCAATGATCTGAAGTTTGATTTAAAATTGAAATGTAAATAATTTACCTTTTAAAATATAATGTTTAATCCAGAAGCACATTATCCTTAATACAATAATTTTTTATTATAAGTGAGTGTGAACTCAGAAAATATAACCATTACTTACACTAGATTTTGTAACTGATGTTTTAAAAGTATATGAAATAATAAATAGTATACTAGTTCTTAAATGTTGATGAATTCTCTTTTGGAAATAATGGCAGGTTAAAGGTACCACTTACATTGATAAAATTATTGAAATATCTAATTCACCATCACATAGTTTTTGTAACACTAAACATTTACTCTAGTGTTAAACTGTAATAGTGTTAATAAAATTAATAAATCTAGTTCTAAGAATATTCAGTTTATAGTTATTAAGGCTTTATAGGGAATATAACGAAACAACATTTCATGATAGGACAACATACTGCCTTTTAGTCTTAGTGTTTTATTTTATACCTAGTTAAGGCAATTGTCTTCTTAGTATTTTTCAATTCATGGGATTCGATGTTATTCTTATAAAGATACAAAATCAAAGTGTAAGAGTATTTGGATTTATGTTAAAACCATAACCAACCTTGTATAGTATGTGTAAATACGAGTATACCACAGTGCCACAGTGATAATATGGCTGAATTCTTACGATAAAAACTTTTTACAACAGACGTTAAACTGATAGTACTTCATAAATGGTTTCATTTAATGTGTTTTTAGTTTTACATACATACATATGGATAGTCCATATTACCTCTTGAGAGTCAGCAAAAGTGTACTTTTGGCGGCTCGTTCAAATTTAAAATAGTTATAATCGTAAAAGTAATAAATATCAATTTTAATTGTTTAACGGTGAATTGAACCCACAATAACATTCCTGGCCAGCTTGGATTTGCCTCGAAAAACGAGGATCCCCATCCTTATGAGTTATTGTTTGACTCAAGAGAACGTGTATTAGTGTTTTTGACAACGTGCACAATATAAAAATTTCGTTACTCGATTATTTTTCTACCAATTGTTTAGTATAAAGCTCAATGGACATGGTTATGGAGATCGGTTTGGATTTTATTATGAGGTAAAAACTTAATTAATGAAAAGTTTCATAATCATAGCTCTATGTCAAAATCATGAGGGTAAAACCCATAAAACTTTGTGAAGAGAGAGGCTGATTCAATACATTTTTTATATCCGGAGTGCCATGGTCAGCTACTTGCGATGAAATGTAAATGGATAATTCGAAATTGGCTGTAAGGAATCCAATTATTTCTCATCGCTTTTTTGCAAAAACTGTAAATATTTCCCAAATTAATTAATTATATAGAATGTTGCGCAATAGTTTAAACCTTTACAATTCTAAGTACTTCATGACCTTACTCAAGATGACTTTATTCATAATAATACAGTAGCATTGAATAGTATGGTTTTTACACACCAACTTTTATTTATACTAAATGGCAATGTAAAGCTGTTCAAATATAGGTATTAGTCTAATGTGAACACTCATATTACAAAAGAGCAACACACGCAGTATCCAGAAAAATTTTTGTTTAGAACAGAACGTTAATACTGGTGTGTAACCTCATTATAGACAAAATTTATAAATCAAAACCACGAGAAAAAACTTTTTAAGATATCAAATTAATCTTAAAAGTTATAAATAAGTTAGTTGTGCAAGAAATTCGAAGAGTTCAACAGAAATTCATTCGATTTGTCACTTCATGTTAAGGATATTTATTACGGTACTTAAATGTAAAATTAAATTAATGAATAATCTTGTATTCAAAATTTATTGAAAATTAAACACTGGTCTAAAGGAGTAGGATTATTTTAAAGAGTACTACTAATACAGATTTAATTCTCTTGCCAATGTTTGAAAATATTCCGGTCTATTGAACCCATATTCCCGTAGTCATACAATTCATATCAACGAAGGTTTCTCCTTAAATAATTGAAAGATATGAAAAGATTGTACTATTACTTTCACAAGTAAGCTTTTGACACTTTTCAGTTGCTGTGTTATCTAAAAAACTATGGGATTATCCAAGTGCGTTACTTAGTCACAGAATTAACAATAATATAATCGATATTAAAATTAAATTCTATTACTTTTAAACATACACGAAAAAGTCAACCTTTGTTATGTTTTGTTATTGTTTCTATAAATTTTATAATATTTGACTGTTCCCTCAGGCATTTTTCACGAAATCCCATAAAATTATTTGTTATGTGCTATAAAATCCCTTGAATGGTATTTTTCCCTTTTGGAGCCACCAGCCAGCTAAGAAAGTTCCGTAATACTGGTAGTTGGGATATTAGATCAGATATGAACTTTACGTGACCACATTACTTTAAATCAAGATGAACTATAACGCCGAAAAATATAATACATTATTAGTAACGATTAGAGAATCATCATTTATGAGTAGTATATACTTGTAAGACTAGTAGGGTTTCAACCAATTGTAAACATTTAAAGTCATAACAAATAAAAACAATTATCCCTTCCATCTCTGTATATAAAATGTAAAAATAAAAAAAAAAAATAGAAATTTGACAAAACTAAATGTCATATATTTACAAAAAAATTTAATAAATGAAATACAAACATTTTATTATTATAACTCTATAGGCCCAATAAATTCCTAAATGTCCAAAGTACTGTTGAAAATACATTTTATTCAATTAATTTACTTTATAAACATTGTAATAGGCTTTCTAAAAGATACCGAATATAAAGAGCGTTCTACTTTATTCTATAAAACTATTAAGCATAAATATATTTTGATTGAATACTATTACAATATATCTAGAATACTAATAAAATAATGAAGATACGATAGTCATAATAAACTAAATATGCATAATGAGTTTAACTATGCTAACCTGATATTTTTTTGCTCTAATGTCACACTTTATTGAAGCTGACGTGTTATCGTGTGGTAGAGAAAATTAAGAAATGTGTTGAACTATTGTTGACACCGAGAAGTTACAAAGCAATCCCCAGAGTAGCGAGCTGGCTGGATGCCACGACTTGGTTGAAGGATTAATATCTAACAAAAAGTTCCCAAAATGATTTAACGTTCTTTGTTTCTGGCTTCCACTTAAAGACACACACACACCGATAACTGTGTAAGAAAAAAAAATATTTAATCCAAACATGTAATCTATTAAGTAAAAGGGCTCAGGGGCCTTTATGCAAAAGAATAAATAGTAGAAGTCTGGTCACTACCACAAGCTAGTATGAAATTTTATATAATTTAATTTTAATATATCCTGATGTTATAAGTAAATTTATAATATTTGAACTAGTTCAAATTAAAACAAATTGAAACAAATGGAAACGTTTGTAAAATCAAAATTTATTTGGCTTAATAACATCAGCGTTTTCATAACAGGTGCTAAAAACTGCTTCACACTACGGATCTGAAAATGTGCTAACCTATTGTTATTAAATCATTAATAATCATGGAATTAACGTTTTCTATCATTCTGAAAAGGCGACCAATCGTGAAATGATTGTCAAGCCTAAAGAAGACGATGTTGATTGAGAAGAAAGTTATATGTGACAGGAAGAGGATGAAGTGAGTCCTCAGCCGCACCTCAAGTCAAATATTGTGTCTAGGGATAACAGATTACCACACTAGTAAACAACCGATAACCTTGATTACATTTAATGTTATCAATAATATAAATATAACACCATTATGTTTCCCTCCTTTAATTTATGCATACGTAATACTGATAGCAGAATCCGTCTTTAAAAACTTTTGTCGATATTCATTTAATATGAATTGTTGATTAAAATGCATTTAGCTTAGCTGAAAATAAATAAATAAAAATGAAAAGGTTATAAAGAAATATTTGTATTAAGAAAAATTAGAAATCTGATATACTTAACCTTGAATAATATAAGATAAAAAGTTCTTTTATTTGCAAGTATTTTTCATGATCATGACCATAAATAACTTGCTCTGAGTTTTATTAAATGCTCAACATAAACATTTTCATTAATTGTGTGATTTATCATCTTTTTAATTTGATGAGTCGCCAATGACATTTTATAAGATAAGTATAAATTAAGTTTAATTAAGTATACTTTTGTTTGTTTTATATATACATGCGCGCGTTTGATTCGAGTTTTAACAATTTCCAACAACAATTAACTGTCTTAAAATCCGAAAACTATTGTTTAACAATGTAATTTTAAAACGAGTATTTTATTTAAAGAAGTGTCATTATTAGAACCTCGTTATTAAATTAAATTGGCTATAAAGTTTTCTGAGGAAAATTTGTTTACAGATTTTTACCAAATTTGATCTTACTTCGCTAAAAATAATTATGATTTTTGAATTCACCTCGATATCTCATAATGTATTATATATTTATAAAACCCATTTTTTTACATTCATAATTATAAGATTTTATCAGGTATTTAAAATAAATAAAATTTGTAGATGCCTTAACTATCCAGAAATCCTTTAACCATTTATTATAATCGTTCAGTGTTTAATATCATGAAAAAGCTGTTCTATGTCTAAAAATGGCACAGCAGTCTTGGTACTTTAGAAGATAAAAGTATGATTGGTATGAATATAATAGTGTAAACCTATTAGTGTAAAATATGTTTGACGTATTAACTTCAATTACAATTATACGTAGAAAATTTATTTTACAAGTATTTTAAATCTGTAATACATTATGTTTGAGTCTGTAAACATTGGCATGGTTATAGGTCTTTCAAAAGAGTTTTCTCAAGCGTAATATTTACAAAACTACTTTAATTTTGCCATGTAGTATCTAATAGCAGGTATACATATTCTCTTCAAAAGGTTTTGATAGTTATTGACATAATTTATTAACGTGTGGATTACAAAATATATGAAAAATATATTTTAAGATTATATTGCTGATTATAAATGTCAATTAAAATTTTATAATACTTTTGCGTTACGCTATATTACAAGAATTACAAGAATAGGGATAAACAGCTAACATTACAAAACAATTATAATTAAAACCAATTGAATTTTCTAAGGAGTTTAACACTTTACAGTGTTCTAGTAACTTTACTGATGGCAAGTTATTGCCGACGAAGATGAGACAGAATACATTTCTTACCCAGCAGGACCTTGAATGTACAGAGGATGAACTCAGAAGCCTTGTGAGTTTTGTTCGCTTTTGTGGGATGCACTGAAGCAAATACATAGCAATACCAATGAGCTAATTTGCATTGAGTATAAACATTTCTAATTTTTGTTTACTGTACTAAATAACAAGGTAGGAACGGTACACCACGTGGCGCGTAACAGACTTTGTTGTTTTACCACACAAAGTTTCAATCATTTTATTCTCTAAATGTTCATTGTTAAGTTACCATGCACAGTTTATAATTAATATCTCATTTAATTCTTGAGATTTCCGGCTCGAAGTTATACAGACAGGCAAACACACAAAACAGAAATAGACACAACAATTCTGTTACACCAGATTCCATGGTTGGAAATTCTAACTTTATTGTCCACATTTTTCTACGCAGAAATAAACTTTCAATCAAAATTTAAAGCCTATGGATAAAAGGATTCATTTAAATTCTTGTGTATTAAATTATTTTATATGGCAATTTTATATTTATAACAGTTCAGGTGAGCTATGAATGATAATACTAACGAAGGAGTACGCTGCAACCAATCTGCCACTAACTTTCAATAATGACATTAATGACAAATCCAGTGAACAAGTATTTCGATACCAGAACAGAACAAGAACTTGAATTAAAAAAAAAAAAAAAACTCTCTTCTACAACGTTTCGACCTAGATATGTTGAAGAATATACAGTCATTGACCCAATAAGTTGTAGAACAGTAGATGCAATAATTGGTGAAATTGGCAAAAACAATTAATTCTTCCCATAGCAGAAGATGACAAGTTTTGTTTGTATTAGAATAGAAAAAGAAACTTTTTGTAGTTGGAAATTCACCAGTGAATTTTAAAACTAACTGTGACATAATTACGGCTTAAAATACGAAAAACTCAATATTTATGGTGATGTTTAACAAACAAAATTACTTTACAATCACAAAAAGATTTTATTTTAAATATAATGAAATTTTATAGAAAAATTATTTCGCTTATTAAATTAATCATCTGAATTAAAAGCCAAAATGGAGCTGAGGTACATTATATATGAATGTAATCAAACAATGTTTGGAAATAAAGATCAAATCGAGGGTTCAGGAAGATGAAAATTTAGCGATACCAAAATGGAGTTGAGATATATCGATGATTTAACACACTTGAAAATATTATTATGAATTAAGCCAGTAACAACAATTAAAAGTTAGAAACTACTAATAATAAAAGATCAGTAGACAACTGTGAGAAACTAATGAAAACAATCTAAATTTTAAGCATTATATATAAAAAATATAGAAGCAGATAATAAAAAAATTTGGTAGGTTTTTCGATAGAATGGGTAAAAATTCACAAGTAGAATTTAATTTATTTCATGTATTGATAAATGAAATAAATTATAGGAATACAGTAAAATATGATGTGCACACAACTTTAGAAAATATTGACAATAGATTTAAATGATTAGACAGTTATGATGGCTTAATTCATAATTTCTTTAAACACACACACACACACACACACACACACACACACACACACACACACACACACACACACACACACACACACATATACAAACATATATAAATATATGTATATTTTAAATTGCCCTTTTATAGATAAATGGCGCCTTTATGTTCTGTAAAGTGGTTACACTTTAACCAATATACTTATACGTATAATGGTTTAAAAGCTTGTTTAGTTTGATTTCCTACATGTCTAATATGGTAGTTAAAAGAAATTTTTGGTCTATGATTCAACTTAAATACCCATAATACTTATTCTACTTTTTTAAGGCAATTTTTCATCTATTTCTTAACAATATATATATATATGCAAGTGAGAGATCCGGGTTCGACTCCCGGCGGAGCAAGTACTTTTTGCGATTCAATGTTTATTGAAATTAAATAAGGCTATTGCCATTTATACAATTTAACGTAAATAAAAGTCGTTTGACAGGTGTTTGGTCTTCCGATCATATGTTAGTTTGCTTATTTAAACGCATATGTGACAGATACGGCCAAATACAAAATAATTGAATCGGAAAAAGTAAGCGCTCTGTGGTGTAATGGTAGCACATTCACCCGGCAAGTGAGAGATCCGGGTTCGACTCCCGGCGGAGCAAGTACTTTTTGCGATTCAATGTTTATTGAAATTAAATAAACGGCTATTGCCATTTATACAATTTAACGTAAATAAAAGTCGTTTGACAGGTGTTTGGTCTTCCGATCATATGTTAGTTTGCTTATTTAAACGCATATGTGACAGATACGGCCAAATACAAAATAATTGAATCGGAAAAAGTAAGCGCTCTGTGGTGTAATGGTAGCACATTCACCCGGCAAGTGAGAGATCCGGGTTCGACTCCCGGCGGAGCAAGTACTTTTTGCGATTCAATGTTTATTGAAATTAAATAAGGCTATTGCCATTTATACAATTTAACGTAAATAAAAGTCGTTTGACAGGTGTTTGGTCTTCCGATCATATGTTAGTTTGCTTATTTAAACGCATATGTGACAGATACGGCCAAATACAAAATAATTGAATCGGAAAAAGTAAGCGCTCTGTGGTGTAATGGTAGCACATTCACCCGGCAAGTGAGAGATCCGGGTTCGACTCCCGGTGGAGCAAGTACTTTTTGCGATTCAATGTTTATTGAAATTATATATATATATATATATATAGAAAGTTTTTATATGTTTATTCTTTTTTATTTTGTTGTAACCAATTTTGAATTTGTGCAACACCTTTGGGTTTTATATAATGTGTTGGCTTTGAATATTAAGGTTATGTCAACTGTGGACAGTACTGATTCTCTAGGTAATTTTAGTTTTGTGATATTGTTAAAACAGAATAAAAATTGAATAGGGCCAAAACCAATCCCTTCAGGATCGCTACAGGGAATTTTTATAAATTTGATATTACTTCTGTTTTTTTTTTAGTTATAAAACCAAATTGCTTTTCTGCAATCTCCCATAAATAGATAGTTTTCAAATATAATTTTAATCTTCGGCTGCAAACTGATTGGACGAAAATTATATGGATCTCATAACTTCCTATAATTCTTACCTACAATTTGAACGTGACTGACGACCATCGGTTCAGCGGTCAAGCTGCAGTCATTGCATCAAAAAGTCTATCAAAAAGGATTAGGGCCTGAGTGAGAGGCTAGCTAGCCCTGGAGTCAAAAACTTTTGTATCAGCAGCACACTAGGATAGCGGCACCATTCCATCTCCATAACCATAACTGAACTACTTCAATATTGTAATTATATTTGGTTCCAGTTTTTGCGCACAAAACGTTAAGTACTTGATTAGTGACGGATCAGATTAACTACTAGTATTGAGAAAATTTATTTCTTACAAACTACAATAATATTATGTGATCTGTAACGATCTATTATTTTAATTCAAAATTATTAGTTACATATGTTTTACATATGAATAAGTATTTACAAATGGTTATACAAATTAAAACCAAAATATCATATTCAAACTGTTGAAAACTCTAATTTTAATGAATTATTACCTAATTATCCATTCTTTCTCCTTATTCATTATAAATATAAGAACGGATGGTTTTAATTATTTTTAATTTGTAACTTTTGTAATCTAAAGGCATATCTAAAGGTTATAGAAATAAAAAATATTTTGCATAATATTTATCAAAAATGCGGTTTCTTAAAATCATTTTACCTAAGTATCTTAAAAAATTTCATATAAAAAAATCATTGCTATAAGATTTTATTTACACAATTTAATTACAATTCTACCTATCTTAAGTTTTGGAAATCGTTTGAGAAATAATTTAGATAATCTTTGTTTAAAATCCATGTAAAAGATTCAACTGTAATTATTGTGTAAACACAATTAGATTTTTTTGTAATAATCTAATTATTTGATTATAACATTAAATTGTTGAACTGTGAATATCCATTCCTATTTTAAGGTGGAGTAAATATATATATAGTTATGTATAGGATATAAAAAAATCATACAATGTCTAGTTTGTATTATATTTGTATATTACTAAACAGACGTATGAATAATTTTACTGTGTGTAATGATTACTTATTTGTCTACAGCTATTTGCAAGAATCACCATTTAATTTATTTTATTTGCCTTGTACTTAGAATTCATTGGGATGTAAATACAAATAAAGTTACATATCCACATACACTCAGCCTTTGTCTTTATTGAAGCTTACACAAATAACGTTCCTAAAGAAACTCAAAGTACACAAGAGTCCGTATATTACGGCTGCTTTGGATCAAAGAAAGTTGGAGTTTCCTTAGAAAATTGTCCAAGTTTGTTCTCGTACGTCTTGCCTTAACCCGGCTAAAGCATTAGGCGTTCAGTTCGTAAATTTATTGTTTGCTAACATATAAGAATACGTAAAATGTCCAAGAATCAAACTAGATAAACTACATATTCTCTCTGTTACACTATGTTGTGTTTGTATTATTATAAACTGAAAGTTGGATATAAAAATAGGGTTATATGACCTCGGTTTATCTTTACTTCGTAGTTTGTACCTAAAACGTTACTAATGAAAGAGTGTTGTACTAATGATTTACAAACTAAAATTGTCACACTACTCAAAACAGTTATTCAATAAATCTTAAATATAAAATACATATTTCGGTAATTACGTAGTCGGTTGTACGCCAGTGAGCTCTATTCCGCACGAACAATCTTAAATGTTTAAACATCTCTTACTTTTTGTTAGAGAATATTTATGGATGGATTTAAATATATATAGTTATGAATATTCAAAAATAGTAAGAATCGACACAATGTTTATCCTTCTATAAACACTGCGTTTTTTAAAGATTTAAATGATTAAATATAAAATAGTTACTGGTATTATAAAAAAAATAATATAACACAAACTAAATAGAATTTGGATGCATATCCTAATCCTAATAATAATATTATAAATGACAAAGTGCCTTTGCTTGTTTACTTTAATTATCTGTATAATTATTTTCTTTTTATATTTTTGGTCATGGAAAAAAACAAATTGAACATTGGCGTAGAAAACATAATTAATTCAAACCAAACGTGCTCATATATGTGCAAAGCCTACGATATTAAATGCAAAGCCGCAAGTAACTGCTAGTAATAAAGTGCAAAATAGCCTTTTTGATTTATTTTGCTTTTACTCGTAAACTAATCAACCGATCGTATTTAAACTTTACATCCACATTCTGAGGGTTCTTGGTATGAATATAGAACTATTTCTAATTTATTATTTGAAAAATACCTCTAGGCTACACCCAACTGGTCCGTAAGGATGCGAAATTCCCTTTTAGTCCTCTAAAGTTATAAAATGTTAATATTTATTGAATAGATCCTGTTCCAAATTTAATAAATTCTCCTGCTCATCCAAAGGTTTAATTAATTTTCGCACAATTTTAATAATACTATACCACTTATGTTTTATAATAACACTGATTCTTTTGGCAAGAATATCTACATACTTAAGACTGGTTGGATTCCTTGACATTTTAATGTGGTGTTTTTATATTAACACGCTTTCACTAGCCATTCTTTAGAGACTACAGTCCGAAAAATAAAACTCTATCGACTCAAACTATCATCAGTATCATACACTTCCTTAAACAATTCGCCCTTATGCTGGGAGTTGATGTTTTTTTTAAATGTAGTCAATTATTCAGTCTCAGATGTGTATGTATATTTTCTGCATTGTGACAACAGTTAAACTCAATTATTTTACTGGAAATATCTTTGATATAAAGAAGATTTCAAGAGATGTAAGTAAACCCTTTGACTTAAGTAGGTTCCTTAGTCCTACGTATTTAGAATTATATAACAGGATAAGGTGACAAGTTCTACGCAACTGAAAATGTCTTAGACTGGAAGTTAACGTTTTAAGATAGCAATATTTTTCCCAATTCTATACACACACGCACGTATGCATGCTTGGTGGACTGCTAGACATCATCAAACTGAACCAGTCTTCCTCTTGACGTGAGCCTCGCTGTGAGGTGTTGAATTCCGACACAAATGATTGGCAGTCAATGCGCAAAGAAATATATAGCCTACCGCCACCTAGAGGGATTCATTGCAGCCCGGCAGCCGATGCCGAGTTCGTCGTTGCCACCCTGCCGCACCACTATGATCTGGACCCAGCCCTTTCAGTCCACAATAAGACTCTCCTCGTAAATGTTTACTTTGAGAAAATAGCTGACCGATATAAGGCCAAAGTGCTAAACTTGGGAAGGACCGGCCGAAAGTTCTTCACGAGGCACGGTGAACATCTGAGATTGAGGGTTAAGCGGTTACTGATTGGGATGATTGTGAGGGTCGCATTGGAGAGACATCTCAAGACGTAGCACACCAGACCTCGCTATTCCATCAGTCACCCTCTCTCCCACCATTAGCGAGGAGCTAGCTGCTGTCACCCCTCAGCACCAACACTCCAGTAGACTGCAGCACATTCCGTACGCTGAAGCTTTAAGGAAATACTCAGTTCTTGACTGTAGTAGTAAGGTTGGATATGCTGCAGCCGTTTAACAGGGATTTAGCAAGGATCAGGCTGGTTTGGTGTCACCCAGAGTCGAGAGTCTTGCTAGTGTCAAAGAAGCATCCGAGCACACATCGCTAACTATACGACAGACTGACTCGCGATCAACTTTTTTAGAGAGACCACTTGTCGGCAAAGGACTAAATTAGCCACCTCAAATGGGTGCAAGAAATAGATAAAGTAATGATTCATTACGACTGCTTCATCAATATGCCCAATTAAAAACTAACAAAATGCAACAACTTTAACTTATAGCTAAAAACAGATATTCTCGTTGTAACCGAGAACGATTTCATGAGGGAGGAATATTGGTCTTTGCAAAATGTAAAATTGGTTATTGGTAAGAGCATAGTGCATACACGTCTCTGAGACAGGCGTTGTTACAATTTTCTTAAAACTAAATTATATCTTCACAAATTTTGAAATCAAAGTTACGTCTGAAAAACATTTTGAAACAGTCGGGATCAAACTTGAAACAAACCGATCAAAATTAATTGTTGTAGCAATTTACAGGTCTCCTAGATAAAATTAACACGTTTTCTCTTTTAATTTGGAAGCCTTACTGATCTTGGCAATCAAAATAATTACATTCTTACAGGTGATTTAAATATTCATGCACTGAACAACAATAAACAACCGTCTATCAAGCGTTTAGTCGATTTGCTAAGGTGACTTGATTTGAACTGTTAGCGAAATCTCCATCGAGAATAACTGCAAATACACAATCGGCTATTGACAATATTATTACTAATATCTCTAATAATACTCTAGTGTACGTGGTCAATACAGGAATCTCTGATCATTATGGCCAAGGGACAATTATCAGAGGTAAACTAGTAAAAATCCCCGAAAATTCTAAAAACAATAAGGGATACAAGGCTAGGAAATATTGCTCTACTCAGCTCTTCCCTTTACAATTAAAAATTAGATTTTCTAACTTCCATACCACAACTTCCATATTCGGCAGAATAGCTGTTAAAACTTTTAATGACTATATACATTTTCATTTCAATATCTGCTGTCCTACTAAACCGTCAAAACTGGTAAAATAAATATAAAAAATACTTGAATTAAAAAATCCTTGCTCCAATGAAAAAACTGCAGAGGAAATTAATAACATTAAGACCAATGAATACAGTAGTATCAAGTAGGTAAAGTAGTTTGTATATAATAATTGTTGTTACCAAAGTACAGCATTTTTATGAGCTTCATTTTGAGGTGTCATAAGGTACTAGTTTCTATTTCAAACTTTTGGCTTTTGGTACGGGGACATTGGTATGAGTACCCAAATTTCGAAAATAATTCTTTTTGTTCCCCCAATTAGTACTATACACTTCCGTTTACAGAATTTTGATATTTTTGCTCTGTCTTTTAATACGACTTTGAGGTTTTCAAATGAACACCCTGTATATGGTCCCTATAGAGTCAATTAGGCGATTTCAAATGTGACATCGCAAGTACATTTACACTAGAAGAGAACTTCACCGAAATGACACTTTTCTACCTAAGTAGGATTTTCTGTCCTAATTAGATACATTTTATCATCGAGACAAGAGGGCACACTCTTCTACGTCACTAGAAATATATTACACCTGAAGGAAAGCACAAGAGTTGGATAGAAGAGGTTTTTTTATTAATCAAATTAGGTTTTAAGATCTCTTCATATATATTCTTCATCGGAGTAACACGGCAAACTATGCTGTGCCATCTTAAATATAATTTATACTAACCATAAATTCTCCCATACGCACAAAAATGAATAAAATAGTTAGTACGAGTATATCGATCTCTAATTGTCTAACCATGAATGCTGAAATAATGTGTATCTGGTCGTATATGTTCTAAAACATATCATCGTGGACTACCGTAAAATTATAATGTGAAAGAGCTTTTATTTGTTTGATTTGCTATCAAGCGTATACTATTCAACTTACTGTATTTAGTTTTAGATGCGCATTCATGGAGTCCCTGCTATGAATGAAGAACTGTTGTTATTTATAAACTCCCTCCGGGTAACACTCTACTGGTCTCTTAAGTATCAACACTATTTTTGACATCTGATATGGTTACAGACCATATATGATAACTGATATCATATTAGTTTTTATCTGCATTAGTAAATAAAAACTGTCGTTGAGTTAAGCATTCAATAATGACCAATAGAATTATCTCAATCGTATTATAGATGGCGAGCTGAAAACAATTAGTTTCTATTGAATTACATTTAATGACCAAATTGTGAATATGCACATGTAACGTATTAAATTTTGCTTCCTTAAGCGTTGTGAGAATGTATACTCGTACTTACAGCAGCTGAGGGAATTGAAACTGAGAGACTGCGCATTAGCATGATTAAACAAACAATCAGGGGGAAATAAGCGGTAGTAATGAGTCCGTGACTATAGCAAGTGGAATCACAAAGCAATACGCCAGACACTGGATGCAAGCTTTTATTACAGAAAATCGTAGAGAAGACATAACGTTAATGTTTTTACAGCTGAGGTACAAGATATTGATTAGGTATATAAATACTAAAATAATTCCTAAATTGAAGCAAGAATTTTATATATAAAACATAGATTAGACAGCTAGATCATCTTAATTTACTGTATAAGGTTTACAGATATTCATTATTTAGTAAATTGTACAATGGGGTTACGAAGAAAGGCAGCAGGCTGTTTGGCTCACAAAGGCATACATTTAATTTAAGGGAAACTAATCGTAAATATTATTAGTAAATCGAGCAAGTGCCACAAGTTCAGGACTTTCTATATATATTTACGTACATTAAATTGTATAAATGGCAATAGCCTTATTTAATTTCAATAAACATTGAATCATAAAAAGTACTTGCTCCGCCGGGAGTCGAACCCGGATCTCTCACTTGCCGGGTGAATGTGCTACCATTACACCACAGAGCGCCTACTTTTTCCGATTCAATTATTTTGTATTTGGCCGTATCTGTCACATATGCTTTTAAATAAGCAAACTAACATATGTTCGGAAGACCAAATACCTGTCAAACGATTTTACTTTGATATATAAAGATATATTTTGTTATGATATATATTTTAAGATTTACAATAATGGACTTTTGATATTGCGCCGGTCACAGAAATTCCGAGAGACCATTATCTGCACATGCAGTTCAACATAACCAAAATAATTTTTTAATTGACTCAAACCTAATAATCTATTAGATTTTTAACTTAACTTATATGCAATAGCTTTATCGAATTTTGTATTTGTACATCAGCTTATTTTGTTATCATTTTTTTGTGCATCTTTTTAAAACATCATAGTTGCCATCGTTAAGTATGGCAAACATACTGCCATAATGTAAGTATTGAAGTGTATTAGTATTATTGATATTAATTTTGGTTTAAGTTTCAGTACAATATCCAGATATTTAAAATTTAGAAAACTACTGTTTTGAATCCAACCATACAACAAAATTATAAATAGATCTATAAGTATTCTTTCTCGGACAATTAGCAAACTCCCTCTATCTCTGCTATAATGGTAAAGCCATAATTTATCTTAAGTTTAATCTAAATTCTAAATTCTATATTTCTTCCAATTCATTTATATTCTTATATCATTAGAATGCAACTTATTCAGTGTAGCTTAGCTCTTTCTTAAAGAGAACTCCACTTATTAAGAATAGAAATTAACAACACATTATTTAGAAAAGAAATAAAATCGCTCAATTTAATTCAAGTTCTTGAATTGAAGTTTACAAATTTAAACTTTATTTCCACAACGTTCCTCTATGCCTTGACAGAGAAATTAACTTAATAACTACCCCAATATGTACAATACTGAAATAATTTCAGCAATTTAAAGACATTTTTAAAGCTATATATCTGAATATTTTTGATTATAAAAATCATTGTTTAAATGATTTAAAATTGTATGTTTAAAATGAAACAAAAACACTGAACAATGGGTACTTTATGCTTGATATATGACTAATTCTGGTACAAAAAAATATCGTATTACTTACATTATTTGTTCTTCCTCTAAGGAACCTGTGATCTCTGACTTTGGAGTTCTTTTACATTGGTCTAATATAGGTATTTGTTTTATTGAAATCTTGAGAGCTATTCAATCCAAATATGAGTACATTACATTTTAATCTAAATTCAAAATTCTATATTTCTTCCAATTCATTTATATTCTTATATCATTAGAATGCAACTTATTCAGTGTAGCTTAGCTCTTTCTTAAAGAGAACTCCATTTATTAAGAATAGAAATTAACAACACATTATTTAGAAAAGAAATAAAATCGCTCAATTTAATTCAAGTTCTTGAATTGAAGTTTACAAATTTAAACTTTATTTCCACAACGTTCCTCTATGCCTTGACAGAGAAATTAAATTAATAACCACCCCAATATGTACAATACTTAAATAATTTCAGCAATTTAAAGACATTTTTAAAGCTACATATCTGAATATTTTTGATTATAAAAATCATTGTTTAAATGATTTAAAATTGTATGTTTAAAATGAAACAAAAACACTGAGCAATGGGTACTTTATGCTTGATATATGACTAATTCTGGTACAAAAAAATATCGTATTACTTACATTATTTGTTCTTCCTCTAAGGAACCTGTGATCTCTGACTTTGGAGTTCTTTTACATTGGTCTAATATAGGTATTTGTTTTATTGAAATCTTGAGAGCTATTCAATCAAATATGAGTACATTACATTTTAATCTAAATTCAAAATTCTATATTTCTTCCAATTCATTTATATTCTTATATCATTAGAATGCAACTTATTCAGTGTAGCTTAGCTCTTTCTTAAAGAGAACTCCATTTATTAAGAATAGAAATTAACAACAAATTATTTAGAAAAGAAATAAAATCGCTCAATTTAATTCAAGTTCTTGAATTGAAGTTTACAAATTTAAACTTTATTTCCACAACGTTCCTCTATGCCTTGATAGAGAAATTAAATTAATAACTACCCCAATATGTACAATACTTAAATAATTTCAGCAATTTAAAGACATTTTTAAAGCTACATATCTGAATATTTTTGATTATAAAAATCATTGTTTAAATGATTTAAAATTGTATGTTTAAAATGAAACAAAAAAACACTGAACAATGGGTACTTGATGCTTGATATATGACTAATTCTGGTACAAAACAATATCGTATTACTTACATTATTTGTTCTTCCTCTAAGAAACCTGTGATCTCTGACTTTGGAGTTCTTTTACATTGGTCTAATATAGGTATTTGTTTTATTGAAATCTTGAAAGCTATTCAATCAAATACGAGTACATTACATTTTAAGTCGAAAAATCGGGCGTAACCGCGGGTATGTACCATTATATTTATAAAATTTTCATCTTAAAAAAATAATATTTATTATTATGTTCTCAAAATATTCATTTTGATTAAGTAAACCTTACACAAACCGAAAATGTATACCTTTGAATTTACTTTTATATTTATCTATTCTTTGCACGTGCATTATTTGAACTACATAATTTCTCTGGGATATTAATTATCAGTAAAAATAAAGAAAGGTAAAAAATAATTTTATAGTTTTTAAATCTGAATGTTTCTATTAAAATAGGACGTTAATACAAAGTATAATGTACTACTAAGGAATTTGACATTAGACAATAAATCGTAGAGGATAATGTCACAAACCAACAAAAAATAATAACAATCAACTACATTTATTTGATCGTAAATTGTATACGTCGAAACTATTTGTAAATTGTTAGAAAATAATGTAAAACGAAGAGTAATAGAAAGAACCTCACCGTTTAGTAGACAAACGTCGCTTCGGGCTACACTTTGATCTCAAGAGCTTTGAACGTTTCTGCATTGTTGTGCGAGATAATAGCCCTGAACTACTAGTTTTATAGATTGAAAATCATTGAAGGTTTTCATCGTTCTATTGACTTGCTTCACGCTTTAGAAATAAACAAGTTCAAAGATAAAAAGACGGTTTAATGAAGGGTGTTTATCAGTTACCATTTTAAAGGTTAATTGTATTTTACTGGTTTTATTCCTGAAAAGATTAAAAAAAACATATAAGAAATACCTTATTGCACACGGGTTTTAATTAGTCATATTTTCCCAATCTAAAACTCTTATTTATACTGTACCACTTCTGTTTACTTTACTGTGTGTGTAGCAATAAAATCTATATACTTCATTACTAATCTGCATTAAAGTATTAATCTGACTAGTATCAGAATGAGTATTTTAAAAATGTTCTGGTACAAACAAGAAAACAATATTGTTTCAACACAACTTTTACAACATTTAAGTTTTATCATAGACAGTAATTTTAGAATATCAATTGCTCCTGGCTTTTGCAAGCATAACCAGTGGTCCTACTCTCTTGTGCGTTAATGGACTTCGCGAAAATAGTTTGTTGGAATATATATATATACGTACTTAATTTGTTATGTTTTAGTCTAATCTTGTAGGTAAAACTAGGATATACAATCATAATTCTCCATAAACACTAGTTGGCACAGTTTCCAGGTGTTACGGAGAGACCACAGAAAGAGATTTTTATCATTTATCATCTTCAGGTGACATCAAGATATATCTCCTTACAAGTAACTATATATACGTATACAAGGTACAATACAATGATTATATTAAACTTTATATAGTAATAATTAATATAATTTTTATAAGTTTGTGCTAATGCAGTACATGTTGAAAATCTGTCTATGTATTCGTTTGGTATGGATAGTCCTTAAAAGGTTTAATTGCAAATAGTACTATAATGATTCACCTGATTTCCCCCGAGGATCCTGATGGAGACTTGCCGTCCACTTTGTCAGAACCGGTAGCAGGCACACAGTATACTACTCCACATACAGTCGCTAGCAGTTGGAGTGATTTCCCTCCGGGTTTCATTGTCACTTGTCATCTCTCGTGCTAACGGGTTCCTCATGTAATGGGTTGTAAGTGATCACTCCACTTTGTTTATAGACTTTACGTTTATTTGTTTGCCATTTAAAAGTTTTTTTAACGTAAGCCAAACGTAAAGTTATTGTAAGAAATCAATACTCCTCATTCCAGTTTGGTGCTTAATGTGCTTCTAAGTACAGAATTAGGAGAATTTAGACCACATTATTTATAGGAAAAGCATTATAGTAGAGACGGTACTAGAGAGGACACAAAGCCTGTTTTATTACTTTTTAATTTAGTTGTAGTTAGATTGATTAAAATATGTATTTCTCAATATATGTTTAGGTACAATTGGCACGATTCTGAATTAATTTGAAAGAAAACGCTTAATCAGAGATCCCACAAGATTATTAATTAGTTAATACACAGAATTCAAATAACATAGTCCATTTTAGGAATATTCATTTGATGTTGATTGTTCTAACTTAATATGCAAGATGTGATTTGAATGTATATTGTATAAACAAAATGTTGTTTGTCCAATCTTTTCTAAATAATTCAGATAACATTGGATGAATTTTTAACATATTTAACATTTTTTTATTAAAAAAGCATTATTGTGGGTAAAGCAATGTTCAGAAACCTGCCTTGCTTTATTGATGTGTGTAGAATGTTTTTGTTTTAGCTACAGATTTCTAAGAAAGAATTAACTTTAAATAGCATAAAGGAGTGAGTCGAATAATAAGTAGTATAGCAAATATTAACAATTAACAGTCAAAATTCGGGAAATCTCATTAGGCTTAATTAACTTGAATACTGCCAATCGTTAAGGTACATATAATAATAGCTATTAGAATCCCCCCTCTCTTTCTCTCTCTCTCTCTCTCAGACACTTTCAAAAGTAGTAGAGTAATAACTAAAACTCCGTGAATAATAATGGTTATTCCGTATCACATGTAATCCCTGTTAACGTCAAGATATTTATAATAATAAACCATATTTACACAGAACAATGGTTTACATTGAAAATGCTCTTTTAACTCATATTTCATAACTTTATAGAGCAACATGGGATTTTTCGCTAGTATATATTCCAGTGGGGCGTAGTCCAAAGGGATTTTCGAAATAATACTATATTCATCCCTGAGACACTATGAATGCCCATATACGATTTCAATACAATCAATTGAATAGTTTCCTCGAGAAAGTAAAAAACATAGGCACTTTAGTATTTCCAATATAATTAGGACTATTATGATTTAGAAGTTAGTGCGTAAAGTAGTTACATAAATATCAATACGTATTTTGTGGGAAGGTGCTTAGTCTAGATGTTAGTCATTAATCCAGTAAATAATACACTTGTTAGGTAAATACATTCTTAATCAATGCCCAGTGCCAGCAATATTAAGTTCTTATCTTATTTTCCTGAAAGATGATTCAACCAACTAGCGTAAAGTTTTGTACTGTACCTCCTAATCACATATAAATTTAGATAGTAAATGAGCCCTGCTCGGAGTGGAGTGATCCTTATCCCCTAGTCATTATCACAGTTGTTAATCCTGGAAGTCATCATTGAAATACCACAGGAAATTATCACTGTTTCTCCTGTTAGTAGCTCTACAATTATTCGATACTCCAAATCTGTGAAACTGCCACAATTTCATCTATTGTTCGATCTTATTTTGCTTCGTGTGATGTTCAGTGCTCGATCTTCTTATTGTTATTACTACTACAACAACCAGTTTGGGATAAATCATCTCATTGATTGTTTATGATAAGTATTATAACGGTGAAACCGTTACATCGCCGCTCGCACACCCACAGCAAACATAGGGGAAGCGCGCGCCCATGGCGGCGAACGGGATGCCGGATCAAAACTAACTAGGTAAAATAAGAACACCGTGGTCAGTATACTCAAGGTTCATTCACTAAGACAAAACATAGGCCTATCCAGTCAATAGAAATTATATAAGTATATATACTATAATAAAAAAAATAAAAAGTGCCTGCAGTAGTAGATACCTCAAACAATCCTTGTCAGGTGCACCTGCATACAAAAAATTAGAAACGCCATAATTTGAAACAAGAAATGCCTCACCCGGTATCCTCCTTCGGCTAAGGGCGGGCTCCTAATGAAATCCAAGAAATAACTAAATATATCTAAAACTAACTTAAAATCAAATAACAAAATATAAACTATATAAATGGCAACAATAAACAATAACAAATAAATAAAGAATATAAGCAGGGTATCACAGAAGACTAGAAGCAGGGTGTTGACTAGAAGAAATTGTCCATCATGGTGGCCCTCCTTCAGCAGAGCGCAAAAGCGAAGGTTCTCTGCGACCACGCATGATGGAGAGATGACAGGAGGAAACAATTCATCTCTTGGACCTCATCAGTGAGGGGCCGTAAAAACTTAGCCGCACATGTCAGAAGGAAAACAGCTCAGCAAACACACTTAATTAAACAAAATTTTAAGCTGGAGGTACTCCTAACTTGTACACCACGGCTCGGGAGTCTTTGCCACTCTCCCGGAAAAGCCAAACGCCTTCAAATGGTCAGTGGCCTCTGCAGTCAATAACCACACACACATACACTATATAAAACACACATGAGCCGGGGAGATATAGGTATTGAACCGGCTCAGACTCCCCCCCCAAAAGGAGGAACTCCCCTCTGTTAATTTCTTCAAAATGAAGAACCAAACGAAATGCTTCTCCCCCAATGGTTGAAGAATTATAAACCGGAAACCCTGAAGTCTGCAGAAGGTTAAAACCAAGAAAATCCAGTTGGAGGCAAGAAATCCCTCCAAGAGTTGCGTGGGTACAAAGAAGAAAACAGGAACCTTGATCAGGAAGAAGGAGCAGAGGTGATCAGGCCTCTGGACCTAAAAACCCTCCCGCACAGACTAAAGAGAAATCACGGATGACTCCGGCAAGGCTTCAGATGGGATATGTGCGCCTTCCTGAAAATCTTCCCGGACTGAGGATCTCCAGTCGGGCAGTCACCGGAGTCAGAAACTTCAAGATGCGGTGGGGGACCAGTCCACCTGTACCAAAGTTTGGCAGCTCTTTTATCCACAGCTGAACTGACTGGGTGAGCCTTGCAGTAAACTAGAATCCCCCACCTGCAAGGGATTGGCAATACGACCTCGGTTGTACTTCCTCCTTACTAACTCCCTAGCCCGAATGAGATTCCGCCTGGCTGCCTCCCAAGTGGCTTTCACATTGGGAGTACCAGGAGGTGGCAGAAGATCGCTAATTTTCCAAAGGTTCGCCAAAGGGTTGTTTGGCGGAAAGCCAAATAATAACTCGAAAGGTACCGCCTTGTGGACTTTCATGCTGGGCCGTATTAAAGGAAAATTGGATCCAAGGTAGTTGTTGATCCCAGGTGGTCTGATTTTCCGCATGAAAGGCAATAAGAGCAGATCGAAGATTGCGATTAAACCGTTCGGCGTGAGAAGGCTGAGGATAGAAAGGGGAAGTAGTCACATGGCGGAATTCCGTGCCCAAAGCACATTCTTTTAAAGATATTGGAGACAAACTGTGAACCATTATCGGAAACTAAGGTGGCGGGGATTCCAAAGTGTTGAAAAAAATGGTTACGAAGTGCTTGCACCGTGAGCTTGCGCGGTAGCACTCCGCAATGGGAACAACCAAACAAACTTGGAGAAGGCATCCACACAAACAAGTAGGAACTTATTATTCCGGACTTGCTACGCGGGAGAGGCCCAACATAGTCAATGAAAACCTTCTCCAAAGGTTTTTCCGCCACCTCAGATGACAAAAGACCCAACTTGGTATTTTTGAGCGGGTTTGCTTAGCGAGCACAGTTCACAAGAACGTACTCGAGCTGCAATATCCCGGTCCATACCTTTCCAGATGAACTGATCCCTAATCTTCGCGATGGTCTTATGAATTCCTAGATGTCCGCCCACAGGAGAAGAATGAAAATACTGAAAGACCATCGGTACAAGAAAGCTTGGCAGCACTAACTTAGGTTTTCTCCGCTGCTTGTCACGGCAGCATAGAGCACCTCGGTACAGAAAATAAGGAGGGTGGGCACCTCCGTTTTTAAGCTCATTGATGATAGCAGGTCAGCTCGGGATCCTTAAGTTGGTGTGGAACAATGTCCGAAAATGCCAGAGGAAAGTCTAGGAGCACGCCACAACATGGCGGCTCTGATAAATTCTGGTGGGTCGTTGGGTAAGTGATACATGCGTGACAGAGTGTCCGCTATGATATTTTGGGTGCCTCGCACGTGCTGCACTGTGAACTTAAGGGCAGAAATCTGGACTACCCAGCGACCAATCTTCCCGAGCTGACGGGGGTGGGCAAGGAGCCAAGAAAGAGCCTGGTTGTCGGTTTCCAACAAAAATTCTTTATGTTCTAGGTAACGCCTGAACTTGTTAATTCCAAACACGACAGCCAAACACTCCAGCTCATAAAACAGAACAACTCTTCTTCTCACAAGGGTTAACGTGCGTGAAGCATAAAAGCTATGGGCTGCCGGATACCATTTACTTCTTGCGATAAAACAGCAGCCAACGGCTAAGGAGGAAGCATCAGTTTGCAAGACGAACTTACGACTGAAATCAGGCATAGCCAAGACTGGAGGCTGCATCACTGCCTCTTTCAGCTGCTCAAAAGCAGTCTGTTGCGCTTCACCCCACTCAAACTTGGCACCCTTTTTCCTAAGAGAGTTCAGGAGGGGCCGCCACTTCAGCAAACATTGCGGATGAAACGACGATAAAAATTTATCATTCCCACAAAACGGGCAATCCCCTTGGCATCCTTAGGAGGAGGAAACTCCTGGATTGCCTGTGTTCTCTCTGGATCAATACAAACACCTCGAGGAAGAGACAAGATGACCCAGAAACGATATTTCAGGCTGAGCAAAACTCACCTTTTCAGGATTGACGGTAAGGCCAGACTCTCGCAGCCTAGTTAGAACTTCCTCTAGATGAGTCAAGTGCTCCTCATAACTCTCACTGTACACAAGCAGGTCATCCAGATAGTTGAACACGAACTTAAATTTGACATCATGAAAGATAGAATCCAGGAGTCTGGTGAGTGTCTGGGCCCCCACAGCCAAGCCCATTGGCACTCGGGTGAACTGGTACAAAATTCCAAGGCACACAAAAGGCAGTGAGAGGTCGAGACTCGTGTTTTAGAGGAATCTGATGATATGCCTGATTAAGATCAAAAATTGAGAAATACTTGGCCTTACCAAACCAGTCAGTCGAAAGCAGAATGCAAATCGGGGAGAGGCACGGAGTCAATTTCTATCTGAGCATTGAGCTTTCGATAATCCAGGACCAATCTGGACTTTCCCATTAGGTTTCGGCACTAGAAACGCTGGACTGGAAAAATTTGAGCAAGACGGCTCGATTACCCCACTCTTAAGTAAATCATCAATCATATTTCTCAGAATTTCCATCTTGGGCGGAGCAAGCTTATATGGATGGGAACGTACAGGACGGGTGTCTGTAAGACGAATCTCGTATTCCAAGAGATTGGTCGTGCCCAGTTTGTCAGTTAGGACTTCAGGAAAACTGGAACAAATCTGCCTTATGTCCTCAGCCTCTTTCGGCGTAAGATGTCCTAGTTAGTCAGGAGGAGTCAAGCTCTTATCTTCCATCTCTAAGGCAGCAGTCCCACGAGACTCGACATTCTGAAAAGGGAACGAGCACCCGCCTGGCGAAAGCAAAGAAAACATGACTGGAGGCCAAATCCAAAATCATGCCAGTTTTTCCGATAAAAATCTGCTCCCAAGATGAAAGGAAAAGTCAGGTCCTTAGCCACCAAAAAGCTCCAATCCCAAGAGAAATAATTTAATTTTGATGTGAATCTGGGCACTACAGATAATAGGTAAAGGGTGTGCGTGAAGCAGTCCAGCAGATAAGTGAACTAGGCTCAACCTGCCGTATTAGCCCAGAGGATTTTAGATCTTCAAAAAACGACAAAGAAATCAGGCTGCGTGCTGACCCAGAATCAACCAGGGCCTTCTGCACCACATTCCCCACAAGCACATCCAGTTGTGGGCAGGTTGAGCGGGCAGCCCTTACTCCCTGCGCAGCCAGAGCAGCAACCTCCCCTCTCGGCCAACGATGATAACTGTCCCCAAGTCTATTTCTTTCTGTTTTCTTTCTGTTCTGTATTAAACCAGCTACCCTTTTACCATCAAAATTAGGTACATATTTGCCCTCAAAATTTACCTTTACGGCACGAGTCGGGCTTACTCGTCCGCAAGCTTACTAGTTTTTTTTTATTAAGTGGACAAAACGGTCTAATATGTCCCACTTGCTTGCAGCCATAACAGGTAGGAGCTGCCTACGGGAAGGAGCAGCTGCTGGCTCAGACTGCACGGAGCATGGACCGGCCCCGGAGGCAAGTGAGGAAGGTGCCTCGACATGGCCTCCCTTTGATCATCCGCATCCTGAACCCCTCTAGAGATGATGGAGAGGCGGTCCAAATCCGCAAAAGATGCGGGACGGCTACAAAAAAAATCAAACGGGAGCGTTCTTCAGGTTTAATGCCCTCCAAAATAAGGCTCACCAACTCCGTTTCGCTCAAGCTCAAGCGCAACACCCGGGCTACATCCCGTATCTCCCCGACAAAATGGGTTCAACGTCTCGTCTGGTGCCTGAGGACGGTTAAACGCGTTCCACCCGCAAGCGCTCCCTAAACCCGAGCAGGTACAAAGAACTCCAAGATCTCGGCGTGGTGGAACTGGTCAAAGGTGGCAACCTCTCTTAAGGCAGTCTAGAAGGCGATCAAAAAGCGGCCTTAAGGAAAACTGCGCTAAAATCTGCATAAGCATGGCATCTGTCATACCAGGAAATTCTCTTAGCTTAAAACTTCCAGAAGGAAATGGATAAGTAAATTAGTGTCAAGTCCATCAACTCTGGGGAAGTGTTGTAAAACACTCCCCAAAGGATGAGGCAGCAGTTTGCCAAAGCTAGAAAAGGAAGGCACAACTATAGATGATGCCTCACCAGCCGCTTCAGGAGGGCCACTACCCATCGGAGACATAGTAACTCTGGGAGGCTCGAAAGAAAGAGCCGGTGGATGGTTAGCAAAAGTAATGGTAGTGGGAACCTCCGTTGGAGTGACAGCGGTAAATAGTACCCCCTTCTCTTTCACCGAGCGCACCTCACTCAAACCATCTAAGGCTTGTTTTAATTTATTACTGGCCGAAAAAGCCCAACTTTTTAATATCAGAGTCTAAACTAGGAGCTGACATAAGTAAAAACTATTCTGTCACGCCAATGTAAAAGCTGAGATGCCAATCTAGCCTTTGCTGACCCGGACATGGGAAGTGACTCAAAATTAATATCGTCTTCTAATTCCTCCATTCGGGTTTTACAAAACTCAAATTCTGTGTTAATTTGGAACTCTGCATTCCAGCTGCGGTTCCAACGCTATACAAGCCGTAATTGAGCTCTTAATGCCCTCACATCTCCCTCGGGCTTCTGTCCTCTCGCCAGGACCTCAAAAACCAACTCGGGCTTGCGTAGATGTTCAGGCACTAGGGAAAACGCCATACCAAACAATTAAGACAAAATAAATACAACAAAGCGTACGCAACAATTACTTAGTAAACCTAAGTGGACTTAACTCACAAAGGGCTTACACTGACGAGGTCCAAGTGAAGAACTTAATACCTGCCACCTAATAGAAGGATACCCTGCAAATATACACTAACCACAACTACAAACACAGAAGCAATAAATATAACAAAAACAATCACATTGATAGGGGAGAAGTAGAGTACAGTTAGATAAATTTCGCGGTTAAGCAATTTAGAGTCCCTTGCTCCCTGCAAAGCAAAAAAAAAGTCTGCAGGAAGCAAGACACTAAAACCAATTCCACCCGGTATCCTGTGCTAGGGCGAGCTCCTAATGAAAAAAAGGTGTGTACTCTAACCTCCCCCTACCTAACACTAACCTACACCAACAAACAAAACCAGAACTGAGAGACAGCTGAGAGAGCAGCGAACCACGCTCTGCTACCATTGAAACCGTTACATCGCCGCTCGCACACCCACAGCAACATCAGGGAAGCGCGCGCCCATGGCGGCGAACGGGATGCCGGATCAAAACTAACTAGGTAAAATAAGAACACCGTGGTCAGTATACTCAGGTTCATTCACTAAGACAAAAACATAGGCCTATCCAGTCAATAGAAATATATAAGTATATAATATACTATAAATAAAAAAAAATAAAAAGTGCCTGCAGTAGTGGATACCTCAAACAATCCTTGTCAGGTGCACCTGCATACAAAAATTAGAAACGCCATATTTGAAACAAGAAAATGCCAATTTCACCCCGGTATCCTTCGGCTAAGGGCGGGCTCCTAATGAAATCCAAAAAATAACTAAAAATATCTAAAACTAACTTAAAATTAAATAACAAAATATAAACTATATAAATGGCAACAATAACAAATAACAAATAAATAAAGAATATATAAGCAGGGTATCACAGAAGACTAGAAGCAGGGTGTTGACTAGAAGAAATGTCCATCATGGTGGCCCTCCTTCAGCAGAGCGCAAAAGCGAAGGTTCTCTGCGACCACGCATGATGGAGAGATGACAGGAGGAAACAATTCATCTCTTGGACCTCATTCAGTGAGGGCGTAAACTTAGCCGCACATGTCAGAAGGAAAACAGCTCAGCAAAAACTAACAAAAACACTTAATTAAACAAAATTTTAAGCTGGAGCTACTCCTAACTTGTACACCACGGCTCGGAGTCTTTGCCACTCTCCCGGAAAAGCCAAACGCCTTCAAATGGTCAGTGGCCTCTGCAGCCAAATAAAACCACACACACATACACTATATAAAACACACATGAGCCGGGGAGATATAGGTATTGAACCGGCTCAACGGTAGTATTCTGTCTGTACGGTAAACGCTGAGGCTTATGCTTAGCCTATTACTCAATAGGTTGGAAAAGTGAATTTTGTCTTACAGTTTGCACGATATCTCTTGAAATAAATGACGTAATTTTGCATAAAGCATAATTTAACTATGATAAACACCGAGTTTGACAACGGTGCATATTACTTAATGGTTTGTAATGAGTCTCAGCAAATATTTGTACATTTTTCTGATAAATAATCATAATATCAATATGAAAATAACAGAATAAATTTAAAAAAATTAATCTGAGTACAATCATACGGCGTTTGAATTTGTGGTATTTGTATTGATAGAGTAATTCTAAATAAAATATAAGGGAAATTCAATGTTTACATCGGTGACGAGCTGTAATTTCTTGGTAATATTAAATTAAATGTAGATCAATAGGGAATCATAAAGATTAGATATTCTTATGGATTACACAATTCAATCACTACAAGATAAACAATAAACGTCATATAAGAAAATATTAAATGATGTGATATTAAACATTATATGCTAATATAAGACCATTAAATTGCGGAAAATGAAAAGGCATAATTATAAATATTACAAATTGTAGTAGAGTTTACAAGCAAGTATCTTTATCTTAAAAAGTTAGAACATTTGAATGTGTAATTATGAATTTGTATTTATTTGTAAGAAAATAAAACTCATAGGGTCTCTTTTCAGAAACAAAAGATAAAATATTCAGAAAATCTGATAGACTGAAGAAAAATTTAGAGTCTCAGTAAGACAGTATATACGATGTTAGGTCTAATAATTAAACATATATATATATATATATATCGAGAAACATGGATCGGCTGAATTTCAAGGTAGACTGGCCCTGACCAACTCGTTAGCTTCCAACTGCTACTCAGAAGATTCAACATCTGTGTTTCAAAGTCTATGGCCTCTGGGGATCTGTCTTACAGCGCTTACATGGATAAAAAACTTGGACAACTAAATTTTCTTTCAAAAATAAGCTAAAGATCATAATATAAAATAATTATATGTCTCGATAAAATTCTAAACGTAACTTAGTTTACTGTAACTAAAACCGAATATAACATCTACCTTAATAGTGTTGTTGTGTTTTTGATCTAAACGTAATGTTTCAATGTTAGGCGTGCCTTTTAATTTACCAATGGTGTTTACGCCCTTTTCAGCATTACACACATTATACAACTATTTAAACACTGCGTGTTGTTCTGCATGTATATGATTTTTTGGTAATTTGATCGCAAATAAAATAAATAATATATCATCAAGTATCGTGAACATGTCGGGGAAAGTGTAAGAATTTGGGTTACAAATCTAATTAGTTTGTGTAATTACTTTATATGAAGATACCCCTAAATGAATTAGTGAATAATGCTTTCTCTTTGTGGTTTCATAAACGCATTTGTTCGATCAACTAACTTCACTTTAATTAGGTGTATTAAATTAGTTTCAATTACCAATTTAAAACATTTACATATCATCAAATGTTTGATTTTAGGCAAGCTTGGGGTTAAACCAGGATAGAAGCAGGGCCTAGTATCAGGCCCTGGGAGAGAAGTGTGTTTCTAAGATGTAAGAGTGTGAATCTACAGGCATTTAGAGTTGCGAAAAAAGTGTAGGGAGAAGGAATCATTGGGATATAGGAGGCATGAAGATCTCAACCTAAAAGCTGAGTGCCCAGATAAACCATCCTCTCTGTCAGGATTGTACTAAGAAGTGTTACTTATTACCATTTACGATTGTTTGATTTAAATCTATGATTACCTTAAAAATTGTTTTTTTTTTTCGATATAATAGCATAATATGAACTAAAAGAACAAATGTATATAATCATCTTATATTGTTCTCTTTTTAAATCCCAAAATAAAAAATGAATTTTAAGTTTATAAGCACAAAAACGTTTTAAATAAAGCTGTAGTTACAACATTAGTTTGTTATAGTGTAAAACTATAAAATTTATTTAAAAGACTATAATAATATAAATATAACTGTTAAAGGGTGATATAAAATTACATTAAACGGAAAATAAATGTATAGCTTGATCAAATATTTTTTTAAGAAAGTGTATCCTAAGTTTATCTAATTTTACATGTAAAAGATACTGCCAATTTCAGTATTCCATTTATCTGCTATTTTGTAGTCGAGTTACCTTTTACTCAATAATGACATTACTGTACATTCGGCCTTCCAGCGTTACATGTACTTAAAATACATACATATGTGGTAGATAAGCTAGAGCATACAAACATCGCCAATAGAAAACCGTTCAGTGCAATGGAATCGACATCGACATTAGAAACATAAAATTCAGCAGACATCTTTATGAATCATTAAGTAATGAATTTACATAAACATATATGACAGAGTTCCCCAACATTCACGAACATCTTGTACTTCGGAGATACATCACATTATACGTAGAGACTATTTTTTAAGTTATACGATACAAATTAATGATAGTAAAGAAGTGATCAGTCAACATTCAATGCGAAAGTGATGGCAAGAAAAGATACTAGCACACTCAATCTTGTCATCAATCTTTAGGTAATGTATTTATGTGCCCATCAATCACGGAGTTACTCATGCTTTACTGCTGATGCCATTATTGTACTATATTATCGAATTGTAAACACACTACCTAAATATTAGTGCATACGTAATGTTGAAATGTGAACCCATAATAATCATGATACAATAGTAGCACAACATTGTTTTATGTTTTATGTATTGTATGGTTGTTATTGAATATTTATATCACAATAATATTTATATGTGAAAATATATTATAAATAATTGAATAAGACAACACTCAAACTAGTTGACTGTATTATTTATATGTATCAGCTACCAATGCCAGCGTTTTAGTTATAAACGCTAATGTTCATTGTAGTTTTGGTTATTAAAACATTTTAATTTAGTAATTATAAAATATATTAATGAACAAAACAAGCTTAACAGTTGGCATATAAAATAGTACAATCACTTTTTAATCTAAGCATGAATATTACTTAGATTGTTTATGCAACCAGTATTAGATTTATATCGGTTCATGCGGCAACAACAGTGATGATATAGATATAAACACCGTTGAAGTGAACACGCTTTATATTTTTTCTTCCAAATATGTATGCATATTTTTTATATTTCATTTCTATTAATTAATGATAATAAATATACTATACAATGAATTTTATATGTTAAAGTTGTCTATTTAGGTGGAAATAACTTTTTGTACATAACATATTTAAGACCTCGATATATAAACAAAAGCCCCATATTCATTCCCTGAATAATAAATCTCATACAACCCTATATCATAGAAAGTTTAAATTAGGCAAAAAATGAATGATGACTTACATGAATAATTATAGCATCTTCATAAAGATTAAACAACTATTATTGTAAAAATAATGTGCTATCCCCAGAAGAAATATATATATATATATATATATATATATATTATATATATATATATATATATATATGTGTATGTGTGTGTGTGTGTGTGTGTGTGTGTGTGTGTGTGTGTGTGTGTGTGTGTGTGTGTGTGTGTGTGTGTGTGTGTATTTATATACTTCCCGATGACCGTCTACGATGACATTCGTCACGCATATGGCTCGTGCTCTCAACAGACAAAAAATAAATGTTTTTTCAATAATCCACCTTTAGGAGCTGTAACTGACTTTCTCATAAAAGTACTATGTTATTTTTATAATTACAACTGTCCTGGAAAGGCAAAATTTGACAGACATGTGTATTATATCCCAAGCAGATAATCGATAGTACCTTATAGACTTTCTTCGTTGGGTCAGTAAGATTAACTTAATTACCTGCTGTTATCCGAATTATAACAAATTATAAACTGTTACCTGAATAATTATCTTATTACTAGCGCCTGAATATCTTAGACCGTACGTAGATTTCTACGATTAGATTTATACGCTTTTGGCCGAAGGAAACTATCCAGACCTTCGGTTATGTGTGTCTCTTCCTTATCTAAGCAACAACTATAATGCTAATGAGGCACCAACAAACCTGACAATGGAGGTCAATTTCAACGACCAAAAGTATATTTTTTTAGAAAACTGTATATTTTTACCAGAGTACGAGTACTGTATATTTTTTAATCGGATAAACAATGCGAAGCACTACTATGGCATCAAACATAACTTCTACAAGAAGTAGAATACATTGGTCAAATAATCACTTAAAAAACAATTAATAGGGGACTGTTCGAATGTTAAATATTTTTTACTGAAGTTTCCTTCTCAGACGGAATATTTTTTTTTAGCACCAAGACAAAAACTGTTATGCTTGTGAAATATATTTCATTACAACAAAAAATATTTTTTTACTTGTTAAACCTCAAATAAGAGCCAGTAAAAATTTCGTTTTGTTTTTTCTCTTTATAATTATAGATCATTGCTCATAACATATTGTAGTATTTATTGGAATTAAGTAATACCTACTTCAAACAAATCTATTTCAGAATAAAAATGTTTATAGTTCTCCATAAAACTAGTATAACATAAGTGCCTTCACTAAGATTCATACGGCGGAGTTAGTATTCCTTTACTATGACCTAAAATATATCGAGTGTTACGAAAATTGTTAAAGCCATCTATTCAAACATAATACGAAGAAAGTTGTAAATATGTCATTGGAATTTATTGTAACTGTTTGACTCTCCATCTTAAACATTCCTACATATCGCTCCAATGCTTACTACTCTTAATTCGATATGGATATTATCATATCCTTAATTTGCGATCACTTATTTTCAGGAGCAAAGAACTGTATAACGTTTAAAACTAAACTCATTAAAACCGCATGTATCTTAATGTAAGATATTATCTAAGTAGGATAGTTACATAGTATATGCATCACTCGGAGCACCTGCTCTGTAAGTGGTTAAGCACCTAAGATACTTTACATGTACGTCTACTCTCATCTCACAAACCATATAATTGAGGTTCACTTACATTTTCTTAAAATGGAGTTAATCTGTTTAATGAGTCAGCACTTAGAAAGCTACAATGTCATCTATTAATACATAATACACATGTAGAATCGTTATAATAATACATTGAAAATATATCAGAAACTTCATAATCGATATTAGAATTACAAATAAAAAACAGGAATGCAAAATGTTTATACGTAGGTCAATTTTACCGTATCTAATGCAAACAAAACTGTGTTTATTAATTTGGTATTTAATCATCGTAACATTTTAAAAGTTTTACTGCAAGGCTAAACATATTCACGAGGTTAGTAAACACATACGAATAGGATTTAAAATACAATAATATGGAGTTAAATAAACAAAAGCCCCATATTCATTCCCTGAATAATAAATCTCATACAACCCTATATCATAGAAAGTTTAAATTAGGCAAAAAGTGCATGATGACTTACATGAATAATTATAGCATCTTCATAAAGATTAAACAAGTAAATGTGTAAATATATGTGAATAACAACAATACACGATGTTTTATACAAAACGTAGCTTTGTTGGGAAGGGTTGATTCAATTAGGATGTTAGATTTACCTTCAACTCACATTCCTCGTGAAGCGTCTGAAATCTGTACTATCCATTGTGCCCCTGATGAGAAAATTATCTATATAACACTATATTTTGCAGGATGGGACACCCCATATGAAGTAAAGCAATGTAGGTCATCTTGAGCTTCTTTTGAATCTTTTTTCGATCTACTCAGAATAAAATGGCTCCATATTCTGAGGTAGCGTCAGGTTTGAGACACTGCTCAATGAGAATGGTGAGATAGAGCTAAACTTAACATTGACAGTACATAGTTGTTTGCAAATAAAGTAATAAAACGTAATAAAAAATTGTTCCGTGTACAGAAAAAAATATCTGCAAATGATCATAACATCTGTATAACAACGTACAATTTGATATTATTCTCTAACAAAATTTTATATTTTATGTTATGTTACAGTAGTTTAAATTATAGGCGGACTTAGGTTTAAAATAATATGTTAAAACTGATGGGTAAACAGTCCGCAATGCATAAATATTAAGGCCTATAACAGGATCGATTCTAGCTGTACGTAATGTGTTACTGTAGATGTCATATACAGCGCCCACAGAACTATTTATGCTGCATTGTATTAAGCGCTAGAATTATGTATGTTTATATATATATATATATATATATATATATATATATATAAAACAATATATAAACGGACTACACTTTTTTACAGGAGTACACCCTGACGGATGTTATTCTGAAATTATTATATCGTAATGTACAGAAGCGGACCAATTCCTGTGTAACAAGCCAGCTTTGTATTTCATAAACACTAACATAGTACATTGGTGTGGTTGTGCGAGTATAAAGCGACAGAATAAAGCATATGACTAAGGGATGCAAATTGAGTCCTAGTTACATTTGTTTACTGGAGTACACCCTAATGGACGTTGTTATTCTAAAATGATTATATTATATTAGCAGACTGATGACTATTTTATGAAAACAGCTGTGGGTTTCATACACACTACCATAGAACTGTGGTGAGGTTGTACGAGTATTAAACTAGAGAATGATGTATGCGACTGAAGGAATGTGGTTTAATTGAGTACTAGTGCCACTGTTATACTACTGTACGTCTATGAGGTGGACGTTGTTTAAAATGACTAGATAATGACAATTAATAGTCTGAGTGACTTACTTTGACATGCACTTATAATGTAAATATAAGTATGATTTTACTACGGTGAATAGTATAATAAACCGTAGTCTAGGAAAGTATAGTTTTTACCTTTCAAGTATATATAGTAATATATTTGTTATTTGACATTAGGTCCCAAACGATATGATAAATATTGCTGTGGTGTTTTGGTTTTTAAGTCTATTACAGTATACCATAAGCAAGGTTAACGCACGCCACACATCGGTTCAGTTGGAAAGCAATATGTTAATTAATAAATATATGTTACCAAAAATACAAAATATATAATAACTGTTACACATAAAATAATATTAATTAAGTTTGACTTTATATGTCAATCTCAAATCTAAACTGGTCCACCTGAGTGTCTTCATCTGTTATTTCAGTACTAAAATGGTTTTACACTTATTAATATATTATTTGAACGAAAGAGGATTTACCTTTGGGCAATTGCAATAACTTTATATTAGGCTAACTTGTGTATTTTTGTGGTCTTAATAAAAGTTTAGGCCTAGATAGTGTGATTTAATTGTGTTGGGTCTCCTTAAAAATATATATTTAGGCCTAAGATTTAGTGATACATATTAACAGTTTTACAGAAATCTTGATGGTATGTAATTTTTTAATATTATTATAAAACAGTTAGCTTTTAAAAAGATTTAATATTTTTAGTTGGGAATCTGCGTAAGATTGTTTGATTTCTGTGAGCCATTTGATACAGTGATAGCACTGTTTTTATATTTGTATTTGAAATTTTTTATATTTGTTGCTAAATAACCAATTAAAAAAAATCTTTGAATATCTTTATATACTAGTATAATGTTAATAAAATGTTCAATGTAGTAGATATTACCAACAGGTAGGTTAACAAATGTGCTTTGCGTATGGAGCATCCCCACACCTTAGAGTGAAAAAATACTTACTATTTTAGTTATATGTATAATTAAATAACATAGCCAAAAATCAGAACATTTAGACCTATTACGTTTGGATTTTTTGAGATTATTAATTACCTGAGCCTTAATTATGTATATCATGCGAAGAGTTGGAAAAAGTTCCTTTCTTTCCATATGTCTACCTGTCTGCACAACTACTCGAAATTAAATGAAATTGTCCATGAGTTTCATTGTATTTAAGGAATACTGACTTCTATGATGGTGCATGTAATTTTGTGGGATTAGATTGAGCGTTAGCGAATATCTTTATATTGGTCTTATGGGTACCCATGAGGGCAACGAAAAAATAATAGGATATATATATATATATATATATATATATATATATATTTGTAATCAAACTTAGAACACCCATAAGATATTTTACATGGGACGTATTACCACATATAGCCTAACTATCCTTACAAACTAAAAATAATTTATGGTGACTTGATATAAAGTTTTGTATTATTTACTCACTTATATGGAACCCAATGTAATGAGAAACATTTTAGTATATCATGTGGCAAGATATCTAGAGAGAGATTCCATCTGTAGACTATACATTTTCCATAAAATGTAATTTCTCTTACATAGGTAATCATGAGGTATATTTTGGTCCATGTCAAATCATGGGATTTGACTGAGTATCATTGAAGCCTTTCACTCAGTAAGCATTTCCATTTTCACTCACCTTTCTAGGTATATCACAAGTTACAGTACCAGAGTAATTGATGTAGGACGAGAAGGTATCCAAGTAAAGACCTAGCTTTGTTGCAAAGTGAGATATAGATTATTTAACCTTTGAATGGATGTTGAGAATTCTATAACAGTCGTATACTGTCAATAGTAATTTTATACAAACGAAAATGAAGATATTTTTAACTTAAAGAAAGAATTATGTATCCTGTGTTGGTAACTTGAGAGAACAGTATTAGAATTTTAGTTTAAAGTAACGATTGAATTTTAAATTTGTTCGATCGAGAGTGTTTCTAGTAATCAAAATAGGTCTGACAAAAGAAGTTATGAGTGGTAGGATTTTTTATACAGAATTAAATTTTGGTCTTTGTACTCCCCAATATCCTTTTAGACTTTTCTAAATTTTTTTAACCGTATAGACCTAAGCGGAGAATTGAACTTTTTTTCATGTTTGTATATCTTTGCCAGATAAGTCTATTTTCGGACCATTAAAAATTTGGTAAAATGTTTTCAATATATGTATATAGGGTTTTATACATATTTTATGAATATGAACATCTAAGGGATGATGAAAAAATGAACAAAGATTCATATTTGGGAGTATTATCGACTCTAGTTTAAAATCATATAGTAATCCATATTTCTAAATTGTAAATGTGGATTATAATAGACCTTCATGGACCAGAAACGTATTTTTAAAATAGTCAATATCTAAAACTTTTATAAAACCAATACACATAGAACTTTTTTATATACTCTGTATGCACGTTCTATATGGGATTAAAAGAAATAGTTTCTTACTACTCTAAAACTGGTCCATTAATTACTCTATCAAAACACGGTATATTGAATATTTGACGATTCAAAATAAATAAAAGAATTAATAAAATGTAGTCCCAATATGTCTCTTAGAAGAACAAGGCCCAATTCGTCGGCCTCAAAGTTTTTGTAAAAAAGACTACCAGGGATACGTCAAGATTTACAAATAATACAAACTGCGGGAGTTGTATCAAATGAGTGAGAATTTTTTATTTTTACGAAAAGCCAAAACACATACAGTAAAGAACGCGTATCACGTAATTTTACGGAAAGTTCTGTCTCCCAATTAGTGCAGATAACATATTTCTACGGAGCAGATAATTTTCAATTACGCGTAATGCATAACGGCAAATTTTACATCTTAATCGTGTATTATGTAATTTGACACCTATTATATTGTCATAAACTTTATGATCCACTAGAATATGCAAACTGTATTACGTGAGTTATTTTACGTTTCAGGTGGTGAGGTCCACTGTTTTTATTTCCGCCTTTTAAGACTGACGTTGTTATATATGCACACGAACATCTCCAGTCTTAACAAAATGTTACTTGTGTTACTATAACGTTTTACGTAGAAATTATTGATAGAAATAAAAGATATTACTGTACTTTATTGGATTTATTATTCATTATTATCTGACCAACCAAACGTGAAATGTAATATATTTAAAATTTTTAGTGATTATTTGGTCAGATTTTTCTATAAACGGTGTATTGAAAAAACGATTTATGTGTGAAATTAGAATGGTTGTTACATAGCGACTAGGGGTATTCATAGGTTACCAATACTATATTAACACTTTGGTTTCCCCGTCAATGTATTGTATAACGTTTACTAAAATAATAAAGATAAAAATATGCCACAGACTCTTTACAAAATATATTTAATCAGTATTTATTATATTTAAAAGTAATATTTATTGCATGTAATTCTTATGTATGCTCTAATTTTAATCGAACTTACAAAATATTATATAAGGGTTGATAATTTTGTGGAACTTTTTTCAAGTTTGACGTATCCAATTAGATATTAAGGCTGTATTAACTATAACGCGAACAGTTTAGTCTAAATTATATTTTTAAATTTAAATTTAGTCACCATCAGTATTTTAAATAATGTGAGCTTTAATCTTCAAACGGGAATTTTGGGTTCAATATAAGTCCTTAAAATGAATATCTTAATATCTAGATATTGCAGAAACATGCAGAATAATGCTGGTTGTGCATTTACACGTCAATCTTTCTATAATCTTAGAATGGAAAAAAATCTTCTGTATATCATTATGTTTTGGCAGCACAAGTTTAAGTTGTTCAAACTGAAGTTGTTATGAGATCAGTTGTTAAATAAATAAACGCATATTCAGTAAGTTACGCATACATTATTAGCTTAAAGTTTGTGGGAGCCATATTGAATTTATTACTACGAACAAACTAGCAGTTGCTTGTATTTTGACACAAACTTTCTTATTAGAAACAGGAAATTCATTGATATATAATAATTTAGTAAATTTATACATATTTCTAAAACAAATTATAGTCACTGAAAAATATTTAAATGCCTAATCAATTTTTGATTTAAGGTTATTTAATATTGTTTTGAAACACATAGTCGGAGTGGTATAGGTTTTATAAATACGAATGAAATAACTGTCAAAAAATAATGTTTCTCAAACAATTCATAATATTTGTTAAAATAACGCAAATGATTTTTGTGGCAATTGAATAATGTTAGGCCAGTGTGCAGTAAACCTAATAAAAAGTGATTTATAGAATTTTAGTTAACGCAATTATCATGTAATAAATTATGGGACTAATTCTAGTTTACATACGGAATAAGGCATACTATGTCGGTATGTATGGTTAATAGCCTTAAGTGTTAAGCGAAATACCTAATGGCTCTAATTTTTTACTTTACTCGTGTGCTAGCACTTTGGATTCTAATAAATTATATTTACGACGACAAGGTTAAGTTTGCTTTGGTAATGATATCTAGAATATATATGAATACAGGTCTGAGAAGCCTATATATGTCAGAAATCAATTATGGTGGATTTTAGAACAGTCTTAAAAACTATACTAAAATTTTGATTGTAACTTTGTCTTTTATGTCTCAATTACAGTACTAATTAAGAACTGCATACTTCGTATTTGCTGAAATATACAGTTAAAATTAATTTTTTCTAAAATTTAAATGTTTACACAGAACAATTATTAGACTGAACAGGCTCTTACAATTACTAAAATGTGTTTGTACATTTGAATTTATTAAAGGGAATTTTAAGACTTTAGGGGCCAGTGTGGCAGAGCCCTATGGCCTGCGAGAAAAATCCCTTAGCATCACACCTCTAGGTCACAATATATTCCTATGTATTACATAGCAAACCTCTATTTCTGAGTTATTACTGGGGTAAATTAATTAATCAGTCAGTCAGTGATAAATAGTAATACAAATTATTCAGAGATCAGATAATAAATTTTTTTATATTATATATTCGAGATCTTATACATAATTGCTGAACGCTTTATTCTATTTAAGCTTTATGTATATTTTAGTTAGGTATCAGATCTTAGGACTCGATTTTTAAGATATTTGGGTTAAAATATTATAATATATATATATATATATATATATATATATATATATATATATATATATATATTTATGTGTGTGTGTTTATAATAAAGCATTCTAATTAACATGTAGTTTTTGCAAGTTGAGAAATACACAATTGATTATAATATTTATTAGGTGTCAAGTAAAGAAACCGAGTAAATTCATAAAATTGAGCTGTTTAAATTAGAAATGTGCACATTACTAACAACACAAATTCGTGAACTACTTCATAATTACTGCGTCAAACATTGTGACATCTCATTATACATAAGCTTCAGGCTGTTTGTAGTGGCAGGTGTTTTACCTTCAAAATCATCATTGCAAGTGAATTAAGAAGTTAAATAAAAACTTGCAGTGTTAAAAAGTTCGCACAATACGGTAAATTTTACTTTCAACTAACAGTAAATACTGATCTGGTAAGATTAGCTGCTAAACACTGACACAAACACCTTACTTCACCTGGAGGTAATTATTACTTCCAAACACACATATAAACCATAAAAATACGTCTAGTTAAATACATTCACTTCTCTTTTTCTAATTAATTGATTAAGGTTAATTACATAACGTTAGGAGGAATGCCAAAGGAATGTGATTCAAAGTTTTACTTTATCACGGTTAATTACTATGCAACTCTTTTTTTTTAATTTATGTATATAAGTTACAACTGATTATAATAACTTATACTGGGCGTCCCAAAAAGAGGTATAAACGTTTGATTTAACATTACTTGAATTTCAATTTTCTAAATGTAAAAACCCTCCAATTACGTGTCTATGATGCAATGACTTCATTATATGAAGGAGATATAGGAAATAAAGCATTATAAAGAAACAAACAAATATGTGAGCAGTAATTGTCATGAAAATGTTATATATCCAAAAAAACAAAACTAAAAAGTAAACATCATGTAGTTAAGCACTAGTATAAACGGCTATTTACAAGACAAAGATCCGAAAAAGGAAACAGCAGGTTTTAAGGAAATACAAAGATATGAATCAGTTATGTATTAATAAAACAGTGTCAATTTAACTATTGTATCTTCTTTCATACACGTAAAAGTTATTTTCATTATCCAGAAGTAGGAAATTCTTACCTCAAAAATAATGTTTTCTCAGCAAAAATTTGTCAGATTGACTTAAATATTTTACTTCACCTTCTTTATACCTTAATTCATATGCTGATACTTTTAAACTAAGTTATTGTATTGATTATGCTGTAAAGGAATAGTATAGTTCCTGACATTTGCTATCGTTATATGTTACAAACACTGTAATACTACGTTTCGATAACTGAGATCACTCTCTTCTTCAGGTTTAAAACCATAATAAAATAAAAATATTATAAGTTTAAAAAGTGCAATAATGGACTGCCACTTAAAGTTATAAATTATACCAGAAGGGAAAGAATGATTGCTAGCATTGGTTCTGCACAGTAACCATGATCACAAACAAAACGTCTCACCCAAATCAACACTATACATGGTGACTTTTTGGAGTAGATTTAACAACGAAATTAGGTGTAAAGATTTTTAATAAACAATTAAAATTTTTCAAACGCATATACTAAATATTTTTAAATAAGTAGAAGAGAGAAAAAATTTAATTATCAATGCTTCTTTTTTCATCAGCACTGAACCTCGACTTAAAATTATTTATTATTCATTACTACTTACCAAGCCTGGATTTCCAATTCTAACTGAACTGACCACAGAAATAATGTAAAATCGTTCTGAAACTAGTAAGAGCCTCGGAACTGGTACAAAAAACAAACAAAAGAGCTTGATACGTATAATACAATAATAAGAGTTCTGCTTCTAACAAATGAACGGAACGAAGGAGGAATTCAATGGAAAGTCTAAGGCCCCTTATCAGTTGGAGAAGTTCCATTAATTGAGATCAACAATAAACCATTAGGGGAAGAGCCACTTGCATTATTGCCTCTTGAATTCAATCCAGTCACCGGCCCTTGTCTTCTGACATTCCCATTGACAGAATTTCGCTGAAGGTACCTACTGATTTAATACAAGTAGCATTTAACATCCTGTTAGTTTCCCGAGGCTAATCTCATTTTAAATAGCAACATAATCTTTTTGTTTTGTTTTTTTAAACATATTGGAGTAATTCCAATACTAAAATATCTACTTTATAAAATAATGTATTAAATATTTTATTTCAGTTTAAATAACACACGCTTCGATGGACCGATTTAAATGGTAAGACTACCAGTCATTTATAGTTGTATCTACACGATTTGATAATTTTACATACACATATAATACCTTAAGACACTGTAAAAAAGTATACAGCTATTCGTATCCCAGCAATCGACTTCTTCCAGTAGATAAATTTTCCATAATACTAAAATCGCATACGCTATAGATTATTATTATTATTATTATTATTATTATGGATTGTAGGCTTTGAACTTTATAAAATAGCATAATACATATTATAAATATTTAGCTGATATCCTGATGAAAAATATATTAACATTTTTTTCTATATTTCAAGTGAAACCCATTGAATCACCTTTTTTGCAGCATGTATAATTTAGAATTTTCACATGAAGTTTTATAACACAAAACAAATTTTACAAAACACTTTTCAATATCATGTTATTACATTATCATTTTTGCAGTTTAAATAGTATTTAATTTGTTCCTTGGTTTAGTTTTAAGTTATTTATGCCTTGTCTAAAGAAACAAAACTGTTTGGTCTAAGCTTTATTAAATTTTGCTAGTGGTCAATAATCAATGGTCGTACAATATATATATATATGTTATACAGCCTAACACATAATATATGTTATACACAAAATATTAATAAATACGTTAGTTTCTTCATGGGAACAAAATGCAGTTAGTTATTTATTTCCATGACGAAATGAACGTATTTATTAATATATAGTATATATTGTATAGCTGGCGGTTTACTTACAAAATACTACATAACAAGTAACGTTAGTATCAGACAATATACAATGTGATAGCTCATGAGCGAAAAGACAACAGGACTGTGAGCCGGTTCAAAGTCTTGAGCCCACTTATCTCCCCAGTTATCTCATGTATGTGTCTTTATATATTACATGTAAGTGTTGTACGTTGTGGCTGAAAAAAGTACTGACTGTACTATTTTAGAGCGCTCTGCACATACTTTTCAGAGTGCAAGGAACTTCTGAAATTCTTATTGTATTCTTCTTAAATGTTAGAGGAAGTACTTATTGTAAATTTTTGCCTTTTCAAATTATTTATGTTAGTTCCTTTTTAATTTTCCCATTAACATGCTGGCGTAAGTTCTACGTTTCTCACTGACGAGGTTCAGGAGAGGAACTTCATTAGGAACCCACCCTTAGCCGAAGGATGCCGGATGGAATTGGCAGTTCTTGTTTTAAATTATGGCTGTTCCTAATCTTTTTATCTATTCAGGTGCACCTGACACAAATGACAGAAAAGTTCTTATCTTAGTTAAAGATGTCTTTTTTACACAGTATTGGTGGCGACCTTTAAACTAGTAAATGAATCTGAGCACGCTACCCACGGTGATTTTCTTTTTTCCTTCTAGGTTTAGTTCTGATCCGCCATGCCGTTCGCCACCATGGTGCTCGCTTCCTAATTGTCTACTTTGGGTGTACGAACGGGGATTTGCGGTTTCAACTGACTAACCTGTTGCTTTGTGACCCTAAGAAGTATATAGTACTTCCTAGGGACGAAAACAATTCAAGCAAGAGTTATTTTATAAACGGACAGACAGTGTACGGATCAAAACGAATTGAATTAGGTCCTGTTGGCTTTTAACAGTGAATTTGTTTAGATTATCTTTTTCAATATTATCAACTTCATGTAAATATTTTAATTATGTGATGATATTATTGGGAAATTCCAATTAATTAATAGTAATATACAATAATTATAAATGTGTATAATATGTGTAGATACTTGATTTAGATTCCATTTATAATTGTACCATAATTGTCATGGCTATTCAATTTATTTTATTTAGGCATACAATGGCCATGAAATTAAAAACATTTAACATTATTATTTGTAGGATTTCCTTAGCTCTATTCTAGCAATTGATAATTATTATTAGTGGGTATATAAATAGCATTCTTCAAATAATGTAACAAATTATAAATTTCCCGAATTTTCCCCTTACATTAACCGATCCATAGAATGTGCACATGATGTAAAATTATCTGCAGTAAATCTACTGTCTGAATTGGTGATTTGTAATAGTTCCGTTTTATTATACAAAACTTAAGTTCAAATCAGATGAGAATATAATCCTATGTTTAGTAAAAAGTACTATTACGTTATTCGATACACCAATTTCATATAAAATTTATCAAAAATAAGAACTCACACAACAAAAATATTATTTACTATATATTTTATCAGTGCGCTTGTTGCTTAAAACTAAATGTAAGACACATTTTAGTACTCAAAAGGCTACATAATTATTTGTATCAAACCGAACATGTTTATAACATTTTGTTGTTGAAAGAAGAACTTTTAAATATAACTTTTGGTACGATTTTACAGAGTATTTAAATGAATGAAATGAAGTTTTACTTTGTGAATTATTCTCTTACGTTCATTTGAAATAAGGCTTACTTTTTTAAAAGTTGGATGTTATAAGGTGTCATTGGCCAGTGGGAGGACAAGTGAGATGTTGAGTAATGAAATTTAATTATTTTAATCTTACAACCTCTATAAAAAGTTGCACTATTAATATTGGATGAATGAAACAAGTAGACACACATCATTCTGAACTTCGAGTAAACCTACTTGACTGGTATTAATCAGTGATAAAATCAACTGATACAACAAAATTAACCAATTAAAATTGCTTAACCGTTTACACTTTATTGAGCAAAAATTTGTAATGATTACTTGAAGCGGTAGGAAAAACTCCAACCAACTGAATCGGTTTTACTCTAATAACCGAGTGAACCAATTGTTTATATCATTTTAATCGTTTTAATCATGACTATAAAGGGGTAAATAAGGTCCTCAATTATAAACTATATACGTCCAGTTTTACTAAGCAGCAAAAGAAGATGCTGTATCCGTCTGTTGTAAACCAAACCTTTAAAACAGTTTTGTATATAAAGTACATAGTGCTTACACAATGCAAAAATAATGTATGTTCTAACTACTAAGCTTTCGATTAAAGATCCAATACTTATTTGTTGTTGTACAAAATTTTTTTGTTATTTTTCATGGCAAAAGCATGATTGCATTTAATCAGCAAATAAACATTGTGTTAATTGTATAGTGTGAATGATACAGTAGTATTAAATATTTTATGAATTTAATAGACAATGCATCAAATATCGTCCCAGAAATTCGGATTTAATTAGTTGAGTGATTAAATATAACATGCAATAACATGAAACGGAACTAATGGATATTTGATGTAAATAATAACTAATTTAACATCAATATCTACTAAGTGTGTTGCATTATTGAATTGGCTTTGGCAAATAACACAAATGTATAAATTACACAAAAAATTATATTTGATTATTCTTTACTGCCTCACATGGATGTCTTTTAATGTTATAGGGGATAGCCAATGTCGGCTTATTTTTACCTGCAAGGATTACAATAAGCAAAGCAATCATGGACAGGATTCATTAACCTATATCTCACATGATCATTCACGAGTAAGAATTGAAAATATATACCAGATTTAATACGGTTAAACTAATAAGTTTCTATAAGGCAATACACTGTGATATGTAACTTAACTCACAAAATTATATCATTGTTACAAATGGATTTAAGGCTGTACGATTACTTTATTTAACTACAAAATGTTTTCACTTAAAAAGTAGCTAAAACCCACTCAATGCACGAATTGCTAAATGAAAATTGCCCTTACTTCGAGTGACATGATGAGTAGGTTTTGGGGGTAGGGACGCCTCCTGTCTAGATCTAGAAGTGGGATAGTGAGCTTATCAGTCAGATCACTCGACAGAAGTGCAGGATAGCTCTGTTCCAACAAATGTAGGTCCATCTAGAAGATACATCATGCAATAGGAATATATGAACAATATTTTACATATAAACTAACTAACTAATGTATGGTTTGTTTCCAAATGAATTAGATTGTATAAACCAGATAATTATTAATAATTTTATGTATGGTTAGTGTTTGTTTTAAGTTCGGAACTCAGAAGACGGTTGTGTTTCACAGAACCAACTAACTGTAACCAAAACATAAATATGTGTTTGACCACTGTTTGAAATTATTGTTCAAAGTACATCGTCATTGTCATGTTTAAAAAACTGATGATTTAGTTCATTATCCATTCTTTACCTTATTCAAGAAAAAATGTTTATTGAAAAATTTACTTATTTACATGATTAATTTCAGAATATGTATATATTAAATAACACTTTGACTGCAGTAAACGTACATTAGTACAGTTTCGAGTTTCCTAACTTCAATAAATGACTAGTGGAAGATGGTAATACTAATATCTAAGACTAAACAAGAAGTCTAATGCTAATCCCATGTTGTTTTAGCTTATTTTCCATACAGTAAGCAAAGAAAGGGGTCGTTATATTATTTTCAAACTGAATTTACATTATAAGGTTCATAATAGTTCAAAAACGTGGAATATATGTAACTTAATGAAACCTGACAGTACATAAGGGGATGAAGTAAGTAATATTATTCTTATACATATTAGCGTATGATGTAGTAAAGACGAATGACCCAAATTAATGTACAATGACACTGTCATTTGAGGTCAAAAACAAGTCATTAAGGAAAAACTTATTATTTGTTTTAACGACAGACAAAGGGAATACTAAATAGCTTTTAACGCATAATGTCTCATTGAAACCGAAACTAATTAATCAATAAATTCTCTAGAACTTCCAGACTAAGGGATAACAAGGAAAACAGTGACGTTACGGATAGACAGTTTAATCAATACTATATACTTATAGCAAGTCTGACAGCTTCTCCTCAAACTTTTCATACGATTAATCAAGATCTATGTTATCTTGATTACACACGGCTGGTGGTGACATTAAAATTGCAGCAGTTTTCTCTTAGGCCTACTATTACTCTTCTGTTAGCCAAATTTACAACCTTAGTAATTTATTATCATCACTTACTAGGGTTACCCTTAAAATACAAATAATTCAAGGAAAAACCTTCGAACTCCATTTTGCAGGTCTTGCACATGTATGAGCTTATGTGATGAATTTTATTTCACCATATACATTAAATTATAACAATACTATTTATCTAGACAGTCATGTACATTAAAAATTAATTCTCTTTCCATTGATCCCCTTTTCCAAAAACAGTCAGTTGCAATTTTATATTAGTTCACAAATTATTATCATGTATCTCTGTTAATAAATCTCGTGTTATACCGTTGTTCTGGTGACTATTTTATTTTGATTTACAAGTGTTGTCCAAAACATAGCATACATTTGCCCCATATTGGAGCTGTGCGAGGGATAAAACCACCATTTTGGTATCTAAATATTCCGCTACTCAGTACCCATGTAACTGTGTCTGTAGCTACCAGTGGATAGTGTCTTTCCTATGTGTTCCATTACATATTAAAATGGGTGCTCTTAATACTTGAAGTCACCACTGATGGAATTTGTATGATAAGGTTTCTGAAGTAAAAAATCGCAAAGCTATTGAAACTTAGCACTAAGTTTATAATGCTAGAAAAAATGAATACTGAGATAATGCTATTTGGAGGTAAAATAATTATAAAATATTTATTGTTTATGTGTTAGATTAATTTTAAAATTTCTAACAGATAAACCTAGCGTATTTTACTATGATACTATTTCCGTTTCAAGGGAAATATTTCGTTCATTAACACGTCACCAAACGATGAAGTTGGTAAAGACGATAAAGTTACACAGTTACCGATCACAGAAGCACTTTCTGATATTAATTTATTACAAATAAAAGAACAATCAGCCATTGCATTCTGTCAATTCTAAGATGTCGTTTTCAACTAAGGGATAAAATAAATTTTTATCGGTATAGAAATACTAACACAGAGAAATACCCTACCATTCCCATCATCAAGTAACTATCTCACCACCACTACTTTCCTTATACATAGAAATTCCAAACTCACTCGTGACAGTGTGTAGAATGTCAAAAAACAAAAAAACCGGTCAAAAATGGAACATCTGCTACAGCGCTAACAGCAAACGTTGTACAAGAGATTTGTATTTTCGAGATATAATATTCATAGTAATGCAGTAATATGGACAAAAAGTATTTCTTTTAATATTGTATGTTTGGTAAAAATAAAATAAGTATTATTTAGAGAATATATAATTTATAATTAATATCTATAAATACGGTATATTAAATAATAAATAATAATAAAAATTTAGTAATAATGCTTACAATAATAATAGTATTAAGTAATAATAATAATAGTAAGTGAATAATTAACAATATAACTAATTTATTTATTGTTTTCTACTGGCTGACCTCGCATTATCGTATATACAGGTAAGCGGTCCCCTACTCTTTGCGCTGTATCCCAAAAAGGGTGGGACGTACATAAAATTACTTCAGACGAAAATTAAAGAAAATTTTTCGTTCTACAATTTCTCTAACCACCTTCAAAGTCATTTAGCGTAAGGGAAACGAGATATTTGCAAAAAACCGATTTTGGTGAACTTTGACCTTAAATATCTAAAGACGCGTACATGTGATTATATGAGACTTTTGAGGTAAGTTTTATACCATCAAAATAAAGACGTATGCACATTTTTAGCTTATTATCTTTCATTCCGAGGTTGCATCCTTATTTTGCCTTATTTTACTGAGTTAAACATCAATTGGCGAGGTTACATCGGTGACGTGAGCCACCTTTTGTAATAGCCCGCCATCGTAACTACCTTACGTAACTCCAAGGTGTTACGTATTGGAAAACATCTTTTATATTTTATCGTAGAATTATATTGTTAAATTTTCATTGTAAATGGTAATATGTGTTTTATTTCTTAGTTTGTTGCTATGTAGGACGCTGTGAAGTTGTTTCCCGTATATTATAATAATACTAAAAACAAAGCCATCTACAGGTACAATGTTTATAATAGCAATATCAATATTAGTGGAATAATTGTACGTTTAATAATACCGCTGTGTATGCTTGTCACTGAATAACATAATATATGCATATTTTATTAAATAAAAACTTATTTAATCTTGTATGTTATTTTACAAAATTAACCTCTAGAAAATCAATTTTAAAAAATGGGCCCAGTAATAATTCACAGTAACACTGGGGTAACTGATATTTTATCCGTTTATGTAACTTTCATCCAAAGATACAGTAGTTTCTCTTTGATAGGTATTCAAGAAAACTGTTAATTTATTACAAATGCAATGTTATAATTTAATCTTGATTTTACAAACTAGGTTGCATTAGACCCCATCTGTTTTCTGTTATATTAGTCAAAGATCGAAAGGATCGTTGACATCATTAGATCTACTCACAAGTATACGGCTGGATAAAAAATATACAATCCTATACCAATTACATGGTATACTTTAAATAAAAATAAAAATTTAATAAATAAAATTTTATTTTAGAATTGTAAATGGATAGGGAATAAAAAAGTAAATTTATATTGTAATCCAGCGGCAGGCACAACGCGCTTGGAATCTGGTCTAGACCTGACTTGATGGCAGTGAATGCTAAACAATAGTCTACAGTGGACTCAATCTTTTGTTAGGCGGCGAACCTGCGTTGAGAGTGATTCTAACAGGCCTGCAGGAACAGGAGCGTAGTCGGTGCAGGCCAAGAAAACACGCTCTGCTTCCATTCCGAGTTGAGAAGCGATAGAGTAAAGTCTTTAGTGCGAGTTTAAAAGTAGTGTCGGGCGTAGGATCCGTTGGTATAGATTATTTTAATACCAAACTCCAAGACCTTCACGACCAAAGAGCTAAGTACTTTTGACTGAATTAATAAATTTTTCTAAATTTGAAATTTGAAAATTTAAGAAGTGAATTAATTTGAAATTGGAATTGAAATTTGAAATTAACGATCAAATTCTGTTGAGTGTGGACTAATATATATCTAAATTGTAAAGGAGTTATTTATTTAAAGTCAAACGTAAAAAATTTAATTGAAATTGTAGGGATTCTAGTTAAAATTAAGAGCTGCAGGTGCTGCACCATATCCTGTAGGAACTTGTGAAAAATTCCTGTTGAGAACTGTTTAGATTTGTTTGAGAATTTTATTTTAAAGAAGTTTATAATTTTTATTTTATTAGTTTTGAGAAGAAGCCTATTTATTTTATTTCATACAAATTTATTCAAGATTATTATTTTATTTTATATTTTATAACACACGTATTTGGAGGACAGTGAGTCCATGTTAAATCGAAAGTGCCTTGCCTAAGGAAGTAGTAATTTTAAACTATTGTGCAAAACATTTCATTGGTGGAATACAAGGTTAATAATTGAAATTTGGATTGATTTAATAAACCTGAATATTTCTAAAAAGGTGCAGTTTTAATTTCCACCAGTATCTACTTAAATCTTATGAGTTCGAGAATATTTAAGGTCATCATAATAAAAACAAAAAATTTTGTATATTAACATTTAGTATACAAATAAGTGCGCCACTCTGCTATATTCTGGTGAACCTTAATAAAATTGAACTTAGTGGTTGTTCATTAATAAGTGGCTTGGATACTGGAAATTTATAAAGTGTTTAATATTAAACTTTTAAAATGGCACTTAAGGTGGACTTGTTAACCAAGGAGGAATTGGACTATGAAATTAGGTTAAGAGGTGTGGAAGTGTCTCCTAGTCTTAAAGTGATAGATTTAAGGAAAAAGTTACGGCAGTTAATAAGTCTTGATGTAAATAGTAATTATTTGAACCTGAGTGGAAAGGTCGCTTTCAAGGAGGAATGGGATAAAATTAAGTTAGAAACCCAAGTATTAGGAAGTAGACTGGAGGAATCCATTGAACAGGGACTAACATTGGACATAGTTAGGTGTGAAACAAAAATAAATCATTGGCAGCGCCGACTAACTAACTTAAGTAAATTGTTTAAAATCGAAGAAAAGGATATAGCTAAACATGTTGAAAACCGGAATAGTATATTAAGTGAATTGTTGTTAAAAATAAAAACCTAAAAATTGACAAGGAAACATCTGATAACTTGGTGCGTAAGTTATCTGATTCCAATCTGGAAATAGAAGGTGAGCTGGAAGAGGCTAGTAAACCGGAAGTGAAAGATAAGTCTGGTCTAAATATGAGAGATGAGGTGTTTGTTTCGGGACGGCCCACATTTAAGTTATAATAAACTACCGAACCCCATTGAGCGTTATTTGAAAGAGTTAAAAATCTGCGATGGATTAAATGTTCAAGAATTATTAGAATTCTTTAAAAATAATCTTGAAACTTAAAAAGGAAACTAGATGTACGGAAGAGGATATTATGGAGATTGCGATTTCACATAGTCAGGGAGCTCTTTTGTCGAAACTATTAGAAATAAAACAGGACAATGTCACGGTCAAATTAATGCTTGAAATATTATTGAATTATTTCGTGCCATATCATCAGCGTGAACTTTTGAAATTTGAAAAGGTGCACCGTCCCCAAAGATATAATGAAAGCTTATCCAACTACATTATAGACATTAAGGAATCAGTAGAAGTACTTTGTTGTAATATAAATGAAAGGGATGTTGTGGAATTAATTAAGGTGGGAATTAATCCTGAAACCAGAAATAAACTAGTGTTTATGGGAAATCCGAGCACATATTCCGAACTGGATGAGATGTGTATAAGGGCGAATAATGTAGGTTTATGCTGACAACGTGAGGAAAACAGGGAATAATTTGAATGTGAATAGGAAGTATAATGTACCGGTTAACAGCATCAGGGCGAGGCAAGAAACAATAACTTGTTATAAATGTAATAGACCTGGTCATTATGCTTATCAGTGCCGGAAGGTAAACAGGAAACCTGTTGTAAACCAGCGGAGACCTATTGTAAACCACACTCCAGCTATAAACCCCGAAAATGTAGGTCGTAATGTACAGGAGTCAAAAAACTAGTTAGTAGGGAAAGTTCGAACAATGAGTTAAGGAAGGGCGAACTTTCCCGGTTACCTAAAATTGTGTCCAACAAAAATTCTCATGAATTATCTGCTAAATTAAATCATACTTGGCAAAAGAAAAATTCGGAAAATATCAGTTCATTGCCCAGCTTAGAAATAGATTTTGGCAAGAATATATCATTAAATGTATTATTAGATACTGGTAGTAGTATAAATATAATAAGTGATAGACTGTATAAACTATTATTAGAGAATAAGATTGTAAAGTATTACCAGTTATCTAACCTGACATGTATGAGTGCTGAAAATAAAAAAATGTCCGTAATCGGCAGTGTAAATATAAAAATAAAAATAGATATGTTCACCTGGAAAGTGGAATTTGTTATAGTGAAGGACTTAGCTCAAAAGGCAATTTTAGGAGCGAACTTTATAAAACATTCTGGTTTGTTAATAGACTTGAAAAATAATTGTTGTCGATTTGACTTTAATATAGAAAAGTGTATAAAATTTGTGCAAAATATTACAGTAGCGTGTATGAACACCAATCACACTTATAAAATAGGATGCGAAGAGGCCAGTAATGAAATAATAAAAATTATAAAGGAATTTCCAACGGTATTTACCGACAAAATTGGTAAAACTCTAGATTATGAGTATAAATTAAAAGTTAAAGATCATGAACCCGTAAAACTTAGACCATATCCATTGAATCCACCTAAACAATTAAAAATAAAAAAAATTATTGACGAATTATTGGAACAGGACATTATTCAACCAAGTGTGAGTCTGTACTCGAGTCCAGCCTTTTTAGTAGGTAAGGAAGATGGAAAATCGGAAAGATTAGTAGTTAATTACAAGGAGTTAAACAAGAAGTTGGAAAGGAGTGAGTTATCCTATAGGCGACATGCACGAACTATATTACCATTTGAAGGGAAACAATTATTACTCAGTAATAGACTTAACCAAAAGTTTTTATCAAATAAGTTTAGCGAAGGAAAGCCAGGAGTTAACTACGTTCTCGGTACCTTTCGGAAGTTACAGCTTTAAACTAATTCCTTTTGGATTATTAATTGGAAGTGGGGTATTGTCGTCATATATGAATAAAATCTTAGGAGAATTGAGATTTACTTGCACTCTCGCCTTTTTGGACGATATTATTGTGTATTCGAAGACATTGGAGGAACATTATATGCATTTGAAACAAGTGTTAGAGTGTTTAAAGAAAAATAATCTTACTGTGAATCCGGAGAAAGTAAAAATTTGTTATAATGAAATTAAAATTTCTGGGACATTTGGTTTCCAAAGACACTATAAGAATGGACCCTGACCGTACACGGACGTTATTAGAATCTCCGAGGCCCCGGGACAAGAAAGGTATTGCGAGATTCATAGGGATGACTAGTTATTTCTCTAAATTTATTCCAAATTATGCGGAAATAGCTCATCCACTCAATGAAATGAGGAAGAAGTCGTCCAAATTTGTGTGGGACCAAAAATGTCAGGAATCGTTCGATAAACTGAAACGAGCGGTTACCCGTCCCCCCGTGTTAGCCATCCCTGACTTCAACAAGGAGTTCACAGTCCAATGCGACGCGAGTGATAAGGCCCTCGGTTCCTGTTTATTACAGGAAGCGGACAATGGACATTTAAAAACCGGTGGCCCTATTATTCGAGAAAATTTAACGAAAGTGAGGTGAAACTTACTACCTATCAAAAGGAAGCTTTGACAGTTATCTGTTCAATAAATAAATTCCGTAATTTCCTAGAAATGAGACCATTCAACTTAGTGACCGACAACTCAGCATTGGCTTGGGTATTGTCCCACTTTCGTAAGTTAGGAAAATTAGGGCGCTGGGTGGAGGTTATATTGTCTCTACCATTTAAAATTACGCATGTTAAAGGTAATCAGAACCCAGTAGCGGACTATTTATCTAGATTATTTCAAGATAGTGAAGTTGACCACAATGTGTTACATGAACTAGAAAAATTAGTGAATAAGGACAAGATGAATGATAACTCTATAAAAATGAACAATGAAACTGTAAATAATAAGGACTTAGTAATAAGAGAGGAAACAGTGTCTATAAATAGTATAAGTACGATGCCTTTTAGCTTTATGGACTTAAAAACGCATCAGAAGCAGGATGTAAATATAACTAAAATTATGGAGGGTGTATTGAACTATACCAATAGTGATGTTTACAGTGTGGAAAAAGGGGTGTTATTTTATGTGAACAATAAAAACAATTCTAAAAGGATCTATTTACCTGAGCACTTATTCAAGGTCGTATACGAGTATTATCACAACTCATTGTCTGGCTGTCACTTCGGCATTTTAAAAACACAACAGAAAATAAATGAAAGGTTTTATCACCCTAAAACTAAATGATTATGTGAAAAATAATGTAAAATGTTGTGAAGTGTGTTTGAAAGCAAAAAGTAGCAACTGGAGGGACCAAGGACCTTTGAACAGCAATCTGAGCAGTCGTCCAATGCAGAAGTTATATATGGATATTTATGGGCCATTACCTGCGTCTTCCAATCGAATGCAATACATCCTGATAGCTGTAGGTGACTTCACCAAATATAATTGGATAATGCCACTCAGGAAATGCACCTCAGGTAATGTAATTAATGCATTAGAAAATAATATTTTCAAAAATTTTTCTTTGCCTGAAGAATTCGTGACGGATAATGGAACATATTTTGTCAGCGAGGAGTTCAAAAATTATTTGTTTAATTTGGGCATAAAACAAAGGACCATTATACCTTATACTCCTCAAGGAAATAAAAGTGAAAGGCAAATTCGAAATTTAAATCAAATTCTGATAGCTTATTATCATGACTGTAAAAAGAATTGGGACAAGGATTTGTACCATGTGCAAATGGCCCTAAATACTTGTCACAATGAAAGCATAAAGTCGTCTGCATTTGAATTGATGTTCAGTTTCAAAGCAAATGATGGTTTGTCACTAAAATGGCAAATTAAAGATATTTGTGATGAAAAATGGAGCAAAGATAAGAATGCAAAGATGGTTGAAGCTATTCAAAATTTAAAAAGACAAAATGAGCTGAATTCGAGAAGAAACCGATACAACCGAAATCACAGGCAATTAAAAATGTATGATGTAGTCTATTGTTGAATTACAAATCAGCGATATAAGCTAGATCTGAAATATGAAGGACCATTCAGAATAATTTCAATTATTAGCTCCAACTCATATGTGGTTCAAAATTTAAGAGAATTGAATGAATTCCGTTAGAATACACTTGCAGGATGTGAAACCCACTGGGGAAAGAAGAATGCATATTTAAATATAACAAAAAACAATATAATTACCGAGGGGTAAATAATTTGAATTACAAAATAAAAAAAAAGAACTGATTAAAAATTATGACGAATTAAATTAGTTGTAAGAATGAAGAAAAACTATATTGGATGTACGCTGTATGTATGTATGTTTGATTTGAGAAATTTCAGTGACAAGGGAGATTAAATTAAAATATATTGAACAATTGAGGAAATTCTACAGCCCTGTTAAATTGTAAATATTAACTTGAATTGTAATGTTGTAAAAATGTATTTTAAACTTGAAGAAACCTCAAGAGGAATAAAAAAGTTTATGATTTAGATAAAAGGGCACAGGTGAAGTAAACAGTTGCGATAACTACATGGTTTGGGAGAGGAGGAGTGTATTAAAACAATTCAGTATTTATTTTCTGAATAATGCACAAATCCGAAACTCATGGTCCGTAATTAATGTTATTAACATGTGTTATTTATGTTTGTATGTAAATTAATAACTAACACGAATGTTGGAATATTAATTTAAACTTGTTAGTTTGATAAAATTTATGCCAAGGAAGAGAGGAACAGAAGAAAAAAGACTGTTATTTCTATGATAAACAACGGTATAGGTAAAAATAATAAAATAAGAACTGACACCCCCGTCTGGGGATATGTTTTAATTCTATATGAAGCTGCGACAACCAGTGAATGGGCGAGCCAACACACACAGCCGTGCAGGGCAAAGGTTCCAATGGACGACCCAACTAATTACGGACCGGACCTGCAATAAACATCCCACAACAACAACCACCGACTACCTCGTTCTACCCATTGTGAAGGATTATCTGGATGGACTATCTTTATGGTAGGACTTAGAATTGTAAAAAGGTAGGTGGCAATTGGACTCTTAATATTTGCCACAGTTTAGGTCAAGGTTTCTATTGGGGAATTTAATTGTTAAGTTTTCAAAAAACAATCTGATAATGTCTGGACTCTTTTAAAAAGAATTTATAATAATTAACGCTTGGTTAAAATAACTTGACAACTAGTATGCTGCCACTTCTTACAACTATTTATCAAAAATAAATTAAAACAAATATTATAAATAAAAAAAAAAAGGTTTTGTAGATTTGATGATGCATGTTAAGGCTAGGTGGAAATACAATTTCTAAAGGATGTGAGATAAATTTCTTAGATTTAAGTATTAAACTTGGCAGATACCAAGCGCTTTAAGGGGGGGTGTGTATACCACTTACATGGTATACTTTAAATAAAAATAAAAATTTTATTTTAGAATTGTAAATGGATAGGGAATAAAAAAGTAAATTTATATTGTAATCCAGCGGTAGGCACAACGCGCTTGGAATCTGGTCTAGACCTGACTTGATGGCAGTGAATGCTAAACAATAGTCTACAGTGGACTCAATCTTTTGTTAGGCGGCGAACCTGCGTTGAGAGTGATTCTAACAGGCCTGCAGGAACAGGAGCGTAGTCGGTGCAGGCCAAGAAAAACACGCTCTGCTTCCATTCCGAGTTGAGAAGCGATAGAGTAAAGTCTTTAGTGCGAGTTTAAAAAGTAGTGTCGGGCGTAGGATCCGTTGGTATAGATTATTTTAATACCAAACTCCAAGACCTCCAAAGAGCTAAGTACTTTTGACTGAATTATTAAATTTTTCTAAATTTGAAATTTGAAAATTTAAGAAGTGAATTAATTTGAAATTGGAATTGAAATTTGAAATTAACGATCAAATTCTGTTGAGTGTGGACTAATATATATCTAAATTGTAAAGGAGTTATTTATTTAAAGTCAAACGTAAAAAATTTAATTGAAATTGTAGGGATTCTAGTTAAAATTAAGAGCTGCAGGTGCTGCACCATATCCTGTAGGAAACTTGTGAAAAATTCCTGTTGAGAAACTGTTTAGATTTGTTTGAGAATTTTATTTTAAAGAAGTTTATAATTTTTATTTTATTAGTTTTGAGAAGAAGCCTATTTATTTTTTTTCATACAAATTTATTCAAGATTATTATTTTATTTTATATTTTATACACACGTATTTGGAGGACAGTGAGTCCATGTTAAATCGAAAGTGCCTTGCCTAAGGAAGTAGTAATTTTAAACTATTGTGCAAAACATTTCATTGGTGGAATACAAGGTTAATAATTGAAATTTGGATTGATTTAATAAACCTGAATATTTCTAAAAAGGTGCAGTTTTAATTTCCACCAGTATCTACTTAAATCTTATGAGTTCGAGAATATTTAAGGTCATCATAATAAAAACAAAAAAATTTTGTATATTAACATTTAGTATAAAATCCATACTTTCACATTTCATTCACTAATTACGTCTTTATGCCAATAAAGTTAGCTTTCATCTAATTTAGTCCAACCTTACATGGAGAACTTTAATTTATATTAAACAAATTTAACACGCATTTTTTTTATTCATATGAATTATATTTACTGATATATCCTTGAGTTCTTTGCAATTCATATACCAAAAATTTAAATTTTTAATTACAATGCGTTAGAAAATTGTTATTAATAATATATCGAGTGACATTAAACCAATAATCAATTGTTCCAGAGTGGACAATATATTTTGTACATAAGAGCTGATCAAGTGAGCTGAACTGTACAGAAAATGGTAAGTAACATACGGTTGTGTAGTTTATTTTTCCACTACGCTTGCTAAACCCTAAGTATTGAATGGTTGACCACAAAATTTACTGTAAACACTCACGAGAGTTACACGTATAGTTTTCTGAGTAAGTGCGAGGATTGGGGACAGGGATAAGAGGAGCATAACTGCTAAAATTATAGCTAAATAAATATTTATGAAACATAACATGATTGTAGTAAAAATCCTACCAACTGCTTCATTATGAATGTGTAAAGTAGGACTCATATCTAATTCATGTAATATTAAACCATTTATTTCTCTTTGGTTTTATTTAAACTTCATATATTAATTCTAAATTTTCTACAAACTCAATTTCTTTTTTACGCAATTTTGCAAATTTTTCTGTAACGTTTTTCTCTGAACGAAAAATTCCATTAAATAACATTCTATACTATTTAAGGGAAAATACCATCCATCCGTTAGATACCATCTCAAAGATCCATACAATTTACACAGTTAAGAAATCATTTCTGAGGAATACCACGAGTGCACGACGTTTATATTGACAAATAATTTAAAATATGAAACATGCAGTTTATATTAAAATATCGGTTCATATATATTTAAAGAAAAAAGTAGATTCTAAGGCCACTGAAGATTTGATTAAAGTTTCGTATTGATGGGTTATACACTATTTAGGAGAAAGTTTAGTAGAACGCCATCGTTTGTGGTATTACTTATTTGAATTACATTTAAATCAATAATATGATATATTTTGATACATCAATTTGATAATAAATAATTAAGTATAATGTAACTTTTGGACTTAAGGCCATCTTATATTTAATAACATTACTGACCTTTAATTTTCAATAGTAATTTATCTTTAGTAACAAAATAAATTTTAAGTACTGTCGTTATGATCAGTTCAAAATATTGTATGTCTAGCAATTACAAATTAGTACTACGTCACACGATCTGTTTTATAATAAGCCTCGCTGATGTTGCAAGATAATTTCTATAGATTATAGCTTGCCAACTTCTGCAGGCAAACAGATAGGCATATAACCATTAGGAAGGGGAATGTGTACATCTCCCCGTCAATCTTTCTATAATCTTAGAATGGAAAAATTTTATAAATACGAATGAAATAACTGTCAAAAATTAATGTTTCTCAAACAATTCATAATATTTGTTAAAATAACGCAAATGATTTTTGTGGGAATTGAATAATGTTAGGCCAGTGTGCAGTAAACCTAATAAAAAGTGATTTATAGAATTTTAGTTAACGCAATTATCATGTAATAAATTATGGGACTAATTCTAGTTTACATACGGAACAAGGCATACTATGTAGGTATGTATGGTTAATAGCCTTAAGTGTTAAGCGAAATACCTAATGGCTCTAATTTTTTTACTTTACTCGTGTGCTAGCACTTTGGATTCTAATAAATTATATTTACGACGACAAGGTTAAGTTTGCTTTGGTAATGATATCTGGAATATATATGAGTACAGGTCTAAAAAGCCTATATATGTCAGAAATCAATTATGGTGGATTTTAGAACAGTCTTAAAAAACTATACTAAAATTTTGATTGAAACTTTGTCTTTTATGTCTCAATTACAGTACTAATTAAGAACTGCATACTTCGTATTTGCTGAAATATACAGTTAAAATTAATTTTTTCTAAAATTTAAATGTTTACACAGAACAATTATTAGACTGAACAGGCTCTTATAATTACTAAAATGTGTTTGTACATTTGAATTTATTAAAGGGAATTTTAAGACTTTAGGGGCCAGTGTGGCAGAGCCCTATGGCCTGCGAGAAAAATCCCTTAGCATCACATCTCTAGGTCACAATATATTCCTATGTATTACATAGCAAACCTCTATTTCTGAGTTATTACTGGGGTAAATTAATTAATCAGTCAGTCAGTGATAAATAGTAATACAAATTATTCAGAGATCAGATAATAAATTTTTCTATATTATATATTCGAGATCTTATACATAATTGCTGAATGCCTTATTCTAATTAAGCTTTATGTATATTTTAGTTAGTTATCAGATCTTAGGACTCGATTTTTAAGATATTTGGGTTAAAATATGGTAAAAATTATATATATATATATATTTATGTGCGTGTGTGTTTATAATAAAGCATTCTAATTAACATGTAGTTTTTGCAAGTTGAGAAATACACAATTGATTATAATATTTATTAGGTGTCAAGTAAAGAAACCGAGTAAATTCATAAAATTGAGGTGTTTAAATTATAAATGTGCATATTACTAACAGAACACAAATTCGTGAACTACTTCATAATTACTGCGTCAAACATTGTGACATCTCATTATAACATACGCTTCAGGCTGTTTGTAGTGGCAGGTGTTTTACCTTCTAAATCATCAGTGCAAGTGAATTAAAGAAGTAAAATAAAAACTTGCAGTGTTAAAAATTTCGCACAATACGGTAAATTTTACTTTCAACTAACAGTAAATACTGATCTGGTAAGATTAGCTGCTAAACACTGACACAAACACCTTACTTTACCTGGAGGTAATTATTACTTCCAAACACACATATAAGCCATAAAAATACGTCTAGTTAAATACGTTCACTTCTCTTTCTCTAATTAATTTATTAAGGTTAACTACATAACGTTAGAAGGAATGCCAAAGGAATGTGATTCAAAGGTTTACTTTATCACGGTTAATTACTATGCAACTCTTTTTTTTATTTATGTATATAAGTTACAACTGATTATAATAACTTATACTAGGCGTCCCAAAAAGAGGTATAAACGTTTGATTTAACATTACTTGAATTTCAATTTCCTAAATGTAAAAACTCTCCAATTACGTGTCTATGATGCTATGACTTCATTATATGAAGGAGATATAGTAAATAAAGCATTATAAAGAAACAAACAAATATGTGAGCAGTAATTGTCATGAAAATGTTATATATCCAAAAAAACAAAACTAAAAAGTAAACATCATGTAGTTAAGCACTAGTATAAACGGCTATTTAGAAGACAAAGATCGGAAAAAGGAAACAGCAGGTTTTAAGGAAAAACAAAGATATGAATCAGTTATGTATTAATAAAAAAGTGTCAATTTAACTATTGTATCTTCTTTCATACACGTAAAAGTTATTTTCATTATCCAGAAGTAGGAAATTCTTACCTCAAAAATAATGTTTTCTTTTTTGTCAGATTGACTTAAATATTTTACTTCACCTTCTTTATACCTTAATTCATATGCTGATACTTTTAAACTAAGTTATTGTATTGATTATGCTGTAAAGGAATAGTATAGTTCCTGACATTTGCTATCGTTATATGTTACAAACACTGTAATACTACGTTTCGATAACTGAGATCACTCTCTTCTTCAGGTTAAAACCATAATAAAATAAAAATATTATAAGTTTAAAAAGTGCAACAATGGACTGCCACTTAAAGTTATAAATTATATCAGACGGGAAAGAATGATTGCTAGCATTGGTTCTGCACAGTAACCATGATCACAAACAAAACGTCTCACCCAAATCAACACTCTACATGGTGAATTTTTGGAGTAGATTTAACAACGAAATTAGGTGTAAAGATTTTTAATAAACAATTAAAATTTTTCAAACGCATATACTAAATATTTTTAAATAAGTAGAAGAGAGAAAAAAATTTCCTTATCAATGCTTCTTTTTTCATCAGCACTGAACCTCGACTTAAAATTATTTATTATTCATTACTACTTACCAAGCCTGGATTTCCAATTCTAACTGAACTGACCACAGAAATAATGTAAAATTGTTCTGAAACTAGTAAGAGCCTCGGAACTGGTACAAACACTAAACAAAAGAGCTTGATACGTATAATACAATAATAAGAGTTCTGCTTCTAACAAATGAACGGAACGAAGGAGGAATTCAATGGAAACTCTAAGGCCCCTTATCAGTTGGAGAAGTAATTGAGATCAACAATAAACCATTAGGGGAAGAGCCACTTGCATTATTGCCTCTTGAATTCAATCCAGTCACCGGCCCTTGTCTTCTGACATTCCCATTGACAGAATTTCGCTGAAGGTACCTACTGATTTATTACAAGTAGCATTTAACATCCTGTTAGTTTCCCGAGGCTAATCTCATTTTAAATAGCAACATAATCTTTTTGTTTTGTTTTTTAAACGTAATAGAGTAATTCCAATACTAAAATATCTACTTTATAAAATAATGTATTAAATATTTTATATCAGTTTAAATAACACACGCTTCGATGGACCGATTTAAAGGGTAAGACTACCAGTCATTTATAGTTGTATCTACATGATTTGATAACTTTACATACACATATAATACCTTAAGACACTATAAAAATGTATACAGCTATTCGTATCCCAGCAATCGACTTCTTCCAGTAGATAAATTTTCCATAATACTAAAATCGCATACGTTATAGATTATTATTATTATTATTATGGATTGTAGGCTTTGAACTTTATAAAATAGCATAATACATATTATAAATATTTAGCTGATATCCTGATGAAAAATATATTAACATTTTTTTTCTATATTTCAAGTGAAACCCATTGAATCACCTTTTTTGCAGCATGTAGGCTAATTTAGAATTTTCACATGAAATTTTATAACACAAAACAAATTTTACAAAACACTTTTCAATATCATGTTATTACATTATAATTTTTGCAGTTTAAATAGTATTTAATTTTTTCCTTGGTTTAGTTTTAAGTTATTTATGCCTTGTCTAAAGAAACAAAACTGTTTGGTCTAAGCTTTATTAAATTTGCTAGTGGTCAATAATCAATGGTCGTACAATATATATGTTATACAGCCTAACACATAATATATGTTATACACATAATATTAATAAATACGTTAGTTTCTTCATGGGAACAAAATGCAGTTAGTTTTATATATACACATTTATAATTGTACCATAATTGTCATGGCTATTCAATTTATTTTATTTAGGCATACAATGGCCATGAAATTAAAAACATTTAACATTATTATTTGTAGGATTTCCTTAGCTCTATTCTAGCAACTGATAATTATTATTAGTGGGTATATAAATAGCATTCTTCAAATAATGTAACAAATTATCAATTTCCCGAATTCCCCTTACATTAACCGATCTATAGAATGTGCACATGATGTAAAATTATCTACAGTAAATCTACTGTCTGAATTGGTGATTTGTAATAGTTCCGTTTTATTATACAAAACTTAAGTTCAAATCAGATGAGAATATAATCCTATGTTTAGTAAAAAGTACTATTACGGTATTCGATACACCAATTTCATATAAAATTTATCAAAAATAAGAACTCACACAACAAAAATATTATTTACTATATATTTTATCAGTGCGCTTGTTGCTTAAAACTAAATGTAAGACATATTTTAGTACTCAAAAGGCTACATAATTATTTGTATCAAACCGAACATGTTTATAACATTTTGTTGTTGAAAGAAGAACTTTTAAATATAACTTTTGGTACGATTTACAGAGTATTTAAATGAATGAAATGAAGTTCTACTTTGTGAATTATTCTCTTACGTTCATTTGAAATAAGGCTTACTTTTTTAAAAGTTGGATGTTATAAGGTGTCATTGGCCAGTGGGAGGACAAGTGAGATGTTCAGTAATGAAATTTAATTATTTTAATCTTACAACCTCTATAAAAAGATGCACTATTAATATTGGATGAATGGAACAAGTAGACACACATCATTCTGAACTTCGAGTAAACCTACTTGACTGGTATTAATCAGTGATAAAATCAACTGATACAACAAAATTAACCAATTAAAATTGCTTAACCGGTTACACTTTATTGAGCAAAAAATTTGTAATGATTACTTGAAGCGGTAGGAAAAACTCCAACCAACTGAATCGGTTTTACTCTAATAACCGACTGAACCAATTGTTTATATCATTTTAATCGTTTTAATCATCACTATAAAGAGGTAAATAAGGTCCTCAATTATAAACTATATACGTCCAGTTTTACTAAGCAGCAAAAGAAGATGCTGTTTCCGTCTTTTGTAAACCAAACCTTTAAAACAGTTTTGTATATAAAGTACACAGTGCTTACACAATGCAAAAATAATGTATGTTCTAAGTACTAAGCTTTCGATTAAAGATCCAATACTTATTTGTTGTTGTACAAAATTTTTTTGTTATTTTTCATGGCAAAATCATGATTGCATTTAATCAGCAAATAAACATTGTGTTAATTGTATAGTGTGAATGATACAGTAGTATTAAATATTTTATGAATTTAGTAGACAATGCATCAAATATCGTCCCAGAAAATCGGTTTTAATTAGTTGAGTGATTAAATATAACATGCAATAACATGAAACGGAACTAATGGATATTTGATGTAAATAATAACTAATTTAACATCAATATCTACTAAGTGTGTTGCATTATTGAATTGGCTTTGGCAAATAACACAAATGTATAAATTACACAAAATATAATATTTGATTATTCTTTACTGCCTCACATGGATGTCTTTTAATGTTATAGGGGATAGCCAATGTCGGCTTATTTTTACCTGCAAGGATTACAATAAGCAAAGCAATCTTGGACAGGATTCATTAACCTATATCTCACATGATCATTCACGAGTAAGAATTGAAAATATATACCAGATTTAATACGATTAAACTAATGTTTCTATAAGGCAATACACTGTGATATATAACTTAACTCACAAAATTATATCATTGTTACAAATGAATTTAAGGCTGTACGATTACTTTATTTAACTACAAAATGTTTTCACTTAAAAAGTAGCTAAAACCCACTCAATGCACGAATTGCTAAATGAAAATGGCCCTTACTTCGAGTGACATGATGAGTAGGTTTTGGGGTAGGGACGCCTCCTGTCTAGATCTAGAAGTGGGATAGTGAGCTTATCAGTCAGATCACTCGGCAGAAGTACAGGATAGCTCTGTTCCAACAAATGTCCGTCCATCTAGAAGATACATCATGCAATAGGAATATATGAACAATATTTTACATATAAACTAACTAACTAATGTATGGTTTGTTTCCAAATGAATTAGATTGTATAAACCAGATAACTATTAATAATTTTATGGATGGTTAGTGTTTGTTTTAAGTTCGGAACTCAGAAGACGGTTGTGTTTCACAGAACCAACTAACTGTAACCAAAACATAAATATGTGTTTGACTACTGTTTGAAATTATTTTTCAAAGTACATCGTCATTGTCATGTTTAAAAAACTGATGATTTAGTTCATTATTCATTCTTTACCATATTCAAGAAAGAATGTTTATTAAAAAATTTACTTATTTACATGATTAATTTCAGAATATATATTAAATAACATTTTGACTGCAGTAAACGTACATTAGTACAGTTTCGAGTTTCCTAACTTCAATAAATGACTAGTGGAAGATGTTAATAGTAATATCTAAGACTAAACAAGAAGTCTAATGCTAATCCCATGTTGTTTTAGCTTATTTTTCATACAGTAAGCAAAGAAGGGGGTCGTTATATTATTTCAAACTGAATTTACATTATAAGGTTCATAATAGTTCAAAAACGTGGAATATATGTAAGTTAATGAAACCTGACAGTACATAAGGGGATAAAGTAAGTAATATTATTCTTATACATTTTAGCGTATGATGTAGTAAAGACGAATGACCCAAATTACTGTACAGTGACACTGTCATTTGAGGTCAAAAACAAATCATAAGGACAAACTTATTATTTGTTTTAACGACAGACAAAGGGAATACTAAATAGCTTTTAACGCATAATGTCTCATTGAAACTGAAACTAATTAATCAATAAGTTCTCTATAACTTCCAGACTAAGGGATAACAAGGAAAACAGTGACGTTACGGATAGACAGTTTAATCAATACTAGCAAGTCTGACAGCTTCTCCTCAAACTTTTCATACGATTAATCAAGATCTATGTTATCCTGATTACACACGGCTGGTGGTGACATTAAAATTGCAGCAGTTTTCTCTTACTATTACTCTTCTGTTAGCCAAATTTACAACCTTAGTAATTTATTATCATCACTAGGGTTACCCTGAAAATACAAATAATTCAAGGCAAACCTTCGAACTCCATTTTGCAGGTCTTGCACATGTATGAGCATATGTGATGAATTTTATTTCACCATATACATTAAATTATAACAATACTATTTATCTAGACAGTTATGTACATTCAAAATTAATTTTCTTTCCATTGATCCCCTTTTCCAAAAACATTCAGTTGCAATTTTATATTAGTTCACAAATTATTATCATGTATCTCTGTTAATAATTCTCGTGTTATACCGTTGTTCTGGTGACTATTATATTTTGATTTACAAGTGTTGTCCAAAACATAGCATACATTTGCCCCGTATTGGAGCTGTGCGAGGGATAAAACCACCATTTTGGTATCTAAATATTCCGCTACTCAGTACCCATGTAACTGTGTCTGTAGCTACCAGTGGATAGTGTCTTTCCTGCGTGTTCCATTACATATTAAAATGGGTGCTCTTAATACTTGAAGTCACCACTGATTTTTATGATAAGGTTTCTGAAGTGAAAAATCGCAAACCTATTGAAACTTAGCACTAAGTTTATAATGCTAGAAAAAAGGAATACTGAGATAATGCTATTCGGAGGTAAAATAATTTATAAAATATTTATTGTTTATGTGTTAGATTAATTTTAAAATTTCTAACAGATGAACCTAGCGTATTTTACTATGATACTATTTCCGTTTCAAGGGAAATATTTCGTTGATTAACACAACATATACAGCACGAATAAAGCTGTGTGCAATATGATGCAGACAGCCTTCTGAATCATTGGAGTAATTAAACTAAAACGATGATATACTCTAAATATAACAATTATTGGTATTTAATCGTTCACTACTCTTGGTACTCTCGCTACTCTACATTGTTCACTAAACGATGAAGTTGGTAAAAACGATAAAGTTACACAGCATACCATGATGAGTTTGTTTGCCAACATCAATTGGTGAGGTTACATCGGTGACGTGAGCCACCTTTTGTAACAGCCCGCCATCGTAACTACCTTACGTAACTCCAAGGTGTTACGTATTGGAAAACATCTTTTATATTTTATCGTAGAATTATATTGTTACATTTTCATTGTAAATGGTAACATTTCTTTGTTTGTTGCTATGTAGGACGCTGTGAAGTCGTTTCCCGTATATTATAATAATACTGAAAACAAAGCCATCAACAGGTACAATGTTTATAATAGCAATATCAATATTAGTGGAATAATTGTACGTTTAATAATACCGCTGTGTATGCTTGTCACTGAATAAACATAATATATGCATATTTTATTAAATAAAAACTTATTTAATCTTATATGTTATTTTACAAAATTAACCTCTAGAAAATCGACTTTAAAAAATGGGCCCAGTAATAATTCACAGTAACACTGGGGTAACTGATATTTTATCCGTTTATGTAACTTTCATCCAAAGATACAGTAGTTTCTCTTTGATAGGTATTCATGAAAACTGTTAATTTATTACAAATGCAATGTTATAATTTAATCTTGTTTTTACAAACTAGGTTGCATTAGACCCCATCTGTTTTCTGTTATATTAGTCAAAGATCGAAAGGATCGTTGACATCATTAGATCTACTCACAAGTATACGGCTGGATAAAAAATATACAATCCATACTTTCACATTTCATTCACTAATTACGTTTTTATGCCAATAAAGTCAGCTTTCATCTAATTTAGTCCAACCTTACATGGAGAACTTTAATTTATATTAAACAAATTTAACACGCATTTTTTTATTCATATGAATTATATTTACTGATATATCCTTGAGTTCTTTGCAATTCATATACCAAAAATTTAAATTTTTAATTACAATGCGTTAGAAAATTGTTATTAATAATATATCGAGTGACATTAAACCAATAATCAATTGTTCCAGAGTGGACAATATATTTTGTACATAAGAGCTGATCAAGTGAGCTAAGAGCTGTACAGAAAATGGTAAGTAACCTACGGTTGTGTAGTTTATTTTTCCACTACGCTTGCTAAACCCTAAGTATTGAATGGTTGACCACAAAATTTACTGTAAACACTCACGAGAGTAACACGTATAGTTTTCTGAGTAAGTGCGAGGATTGGTGACAGGGATAAGAAGGAGCATAACTGCTAAAATTATAGCTAAATAAATATTTATGAAACATAACATGATTGTAGTAAAAATCCTACCAACTGCTTCATTATGAATGTATAAAGTAGGACTCATATCTAATTCATGTAATATTAAACCATTTATTTCTCTTTGGTTTTATTTGAACTTCATAAATAATTAATTCTAAATTTCCTACAAACTCAATTTTCTTATTTACGCAATTTTGCTAATTTTTCTGTAACGTTTTTCTGGAACGAAAAATTCCATTAAATAACATTCTATACTATTTAAGGGAAATACCATCCATCCCGTTAGATACCATCTCAAAGATCCATACAATTTACACAGTTAAGAAATCATTTCTGAGGAATACCACGAGTGCACGACGTTTATATTGACAAATAATTTAAAATATGAAACATGCAGTTTATATTAAAATATCGGTTCATATATATTTAAAGAAAAAAGGAGATTCTAAGGCCACTGAAGATTTGATTAAAGTTTCGTATTGATGGGTTATACACTATTTAGGAGAAAGTTTAGTAGAACGCCATCGTTTGTGGTATTACTTATTTGAATTACATTTAAATCAATAATATGATATATTTTGATACATCAATTTGATAATAAATAATTAAGTATAATGTAACTTTTGGACTTAAGGCCATCTTATATTTAATAACATTACTGACCTTTAATTTTCAATAGTAATTTATCTTTAGAAACAAAATAAATTTTAAGTACTGTCGTTATGATCAGTTCAAAATATTGTATGTCTAGCAATTACAAATTAGTACTACGTCACACGATCTGTTTTATAATAAGCCTCGCTGATGTTGCAAGATAATTTCTATAGCTTATAGCTTGCCAACTTCTGCAGGCAAACAGATAGGCATATAACCATTAGGAAGGGGAATGTGTACATCTCCCCGGCAAGGAAAATATATATTGTGTAAGCTATATTATATATATATATATATATATATACGTATAAATTTTTTCTTATAGACACTAAAAAACGGCTGCGTTCAAATCAATGATCGATCGATAGATTTAACAATTCGAATGAAAATAGAAGATTTTGATAAAGAATAGAATAGTCTAGAATACATTTCCCAAAATAATGGATACAAGCCAAGCACGATTGATGTATTTATTGAAAAACATAGTCCTTATGGCTTCAAATCTGCTATATAAGACGGAAAAAAGATAATAAAGCTATACATTTTAGTATTATATAATAATATCAAATATCCCAAATCCCATTATGCTTCCAAAAGGTATCAATTTTATTTTGATACGAGTTTCGCCCAATAATACATGGGAATATTTCGGGAGATGCCACCTTACAGAAAGGTATAGCAGATGATGTCCCTGTTTGAGCGCCTGTTAGTTTAGAGCCTCATATAATTACTGCACGTTTTGGATATACTTTTCTATTGCAGTAAATGTGATAAAATGTGTATTTTCAAATGTTGCAACAGTGTGTGGGATTGCAAATGAGGGAACACATCCACATATTAGTACTCCAATATAGTCATATTTGTAATTAAAATATATTCAAACAGGCAGCCTAGGGACTGTAAATTCCTTATTTACCATCATGCAGCTGTTGCTGTTAAAGTGTCGATGGTAATCCGACGGATAGTACATGCTCACTTTTAAATCTTAAGGTATTTTATTGTAAATCTAAATAATATTCTTCTTCTCACAATTACAAAAGGAAACTAAACAAAACAACATTATATACAACAAAAACTTATTAGTTCCATAAATTCAAAAAGATCTGACAAACAAGGAATACCTGTGTGTGTGTGTAAAGTTTTCGAGTAAAGCCTCTGTATGTACAATTCGAATGTTTGGATATACAAAAGACAATCACTATTAGGAAAAGCAATTTTGCGTTGAAAATACCAATCAAAGGAAAGCAATTCACGTTGATTCGTTTGAAACAGAAGCTCTATTGAACGTTCTTTATACACAAGACTCTTTTGTAAGGAGCTCTCAAACTAAGAACTTGTCACAAAGTGTTTCCATTTACGTTTTGAATCAGTATTCCACTATTTTAGGTTTGTTAGATTCTTGAAGAGGTGCCTAATCATAATGCCTGTAAAATTTGTTTCATGTTAGGCAAAAATCCATTCTAATATCTTTAAAGATTTCAAATACTGTATAAAACTACTCGCTTTTAAAATCTTATACAGCTAGTACTTAAGTTCTACGTTAAAGTATGTGTAAGGTATTATTTTAAATTTGTGATCAACCGTCATTATGTAAATTGTGTAATACGAAGGAAAAGGAAAAAAAATAAGAGGGTAAAATCAATTGACATGTAGTCTGTAAGTATATAATGCAGTTGTATGGTGTGCACACTGCTAATGTAGTAGCGTGTTAGATATAGAGACTGGCTCCATCAAAAAAGTATGAAATGCCCAAGATCGTCCCTTTCTCGTCGTAAACGATCTACATCCACGACGTAAGGATGTATCTTTGCGTAGAGCAACGTACATAAGCTTGACACTCGGGTTTTTTATGCTTTAGGGTGTTATCCAAAGGACTTCCTTAGAGAACTATATATGAATTATTACAGGTGGACCAAGACCTGACCTCAGGACCCTTAGACTTGGGAAAGTTCGTATTTCACTTATCACATGTATATGGGAGTTGGCAACAATAGTTCGGTATTGCATTGTTTTGTCCACTTTTTCCAGGTTGTTTGCCTTTACGTTTCTTAAATTGACAAACACTCCCTAAAGATTGTAGTAACCCTAGACAACACTAACACTAACTCCCTAATAGTGATGTTTCATGATAATATAATTTCTGCCTTTAAATATTGAGCCGTTTATTGTTATTGAGTGGAGTTAAAGCATCCTCTTGTTCTATGTAAAGAAATAACCTATAAGAGTTTGTGTCTAATGAATGCAAGGGTGATTAAAATAATAAGTAAAGAAAACTTTCTATAGTTTAAATTAAACTTTTCAATTACAACTCATTATAAAATCAACATACACACACACACACACACAAACACACACCACACACACATAGATATATATTCACCAGACTACAACTTTCGCTCTCACTTTTGTGTTTTCCAGTAACTACATTCCAGCCATTTTGTCACGGGTGATATACGAGTGATATGTAGTCAAGCAGCAGAGATGTCAAGGTGTTGTTAAGAAATCCCACTGCCACTTCCTGATGTGACGTGCACCTTTCGTGATTTCCCAGATGGTACACCACATATCTCTTATTAGTAATGTGTATTTATTGATAAATATTTTATACACCTGCTGAACGGCTCCATGCTGTGGCACTTTCTTAATTGTACCAAACATGACCAAAGAATTCTCTTAGAGACACCTAGACTACGAAATATAGTGTAATACAGTTGAAGAGGTATTCTCTGTATCTTATCAAAATCACGACTGTGTGTACTGTGATGTTATGAATACGATCTCAAAGCACTTTAGAGCAACCGAGCAATGGGCGGAAGCTGTCATTCAATATGAAGCTCAAAATTATCTGTTACATTATTTCAACATCAGAGACACATAGAATACAAAATATCGTGTAACGTAGGTGAAGAAGTTCTCATCAGATGCACTACACATAGATTGCATAATGTTTTGTAGTCTAGATGTCTATGATGTCGTAAAAATGTAAAGAGGTTATTTGAAGCTTCATTATTGGATGTGTTTGGACGAAAATAACCACATATTCCAGGAGTCACTTCTGTGAAAGCGTCAGATCCCAGCAGGTGCACTAAGAGGAAGGTGAACTGGAACTAAATTCAATACTAACATGGAATCAGCCCATTCCTCCATATCTACGTAATGAGTGGACAGGACATCAGATCTCGTCACCAATAATTAACATATACTTTATTTCTATTACATTTTTACTCTATAAATAATAAATATATTGTGTTACATATGGGTTGTTAGCATTTAATATGTCTGTAAGCAGTTTGTTCACAAAATTAAAAAAGAATTGTATTAAATTTAATGTAATAATTTTACTATTTTCTCGTTTCCATCATGGTAAGATATAAGGCCAATATAAAACTATATACTAACGCTAAGCCAATTCCAATGGCATGACTTGCACCGTCTTTTACCACAGTGTTACTTGTACAAAAACAAAACTTCATGCAATCTTTCAATCCTTTAGGTTAGTTAATTTATGAAATATCAGACAGACAGACAGAAATAACATTTTCCAGCTCCTCGATTTACAGGCCTCCTTAACGCTCTGCCAATTATATTTTTTTTATATATATATTTTTTTTAAAAGGTATACTATTCTGTTTATCACATGCTGTTTATAAAGACCTGTTATTAAAACAACCTTAATCTGGATAAATTTTATAAATTTACATTATCAGTGTCCAGAAGCCTAAAACTTTAACGTGTATTTATTATTATTTATTACGTGCCGAAACTCCTTAAAATTTCAGTTGACACATAATACAGAGTAAGTAATATTATGAAGATCATAGAGAGCCTGGATAGACTAAGTATAATCATTATCAGAAAAAATATAATATGTCTAAATAAAATATTTTCGTAAAATCACTCTATAATCCCTGTACAGACAGACAATGTAATCACATGTCTAGGGTTGATTAGGTTGGATGAACATTTCGATACAAAATAAAGTAAAACGGATCACAATTAATATTTCCAAATATCTTACGACATATTCCAGGAGTCCACTTCTGTGAAAGCGTCAGATCCCAGCAGGTGCAGATGTCCAAATCTCACTCCTGGCTGTATTCAATGGTCACAATATTTTCAACTAGTTTACTTTGGTTTTTTTTCATATTTTTAAATTTAAGTATGAGAATTTGGTTTTTTTTATTTACCAAAATTTAGTTTAATTTTATTTAATTGTAATTAATTTAAAATGTATTTTTAGGTAAACAATATATTTATAGAGAGAAATAGGAAAATCGAGTACCATTAGATTTACCTTCCAGGTCTCATAGAATGTAAATTATATTGTTTTATTTTAATTTAATTTTCTTAGAAAATCATAATCATCGATATAAATGATCCTAATGTTACTTTCAAACATTTATCCTCATTAATTTCTTAATTAATTTCGTGGGAATTAAACAGCAAATATTTAATGAGTAAGCGTCACGTGGGAATATATTATTTGCTGTGATAATCTTCTAGGCAGATGTATGTACTTGAATTATCATTAATACGAGGTAGAAGTACGCCACTCTATGCGTCTTATCACATTTCGATAGCAAAATATCCTTTGGAAAGCAAAAAATTTTTGCAAATACTATACAAAAAACAAGTTGACATAAAAATTACGCACCGTGTAAATTTTGTAGCAATAAAGTTTCATCTCAAATTTAAAGTCTAAATACGAAAGAGAGAGATATAATATTTGGGATAAATCATTGAATAACATGAGTTTCAGGCAAAGATTCCTGATTGTTTAACATGAAGTAACAAGTCAATGCCAAATGTGAGTTAGGGTTTTTGTATGGTGGCACACGATTTATTTGAGTAAATATATACTATTCTAGATCAACAATCATCAATCAACAAGTAATATAAGTATTAATCATTATCTTCTCTAGGTATATTTTGTTAGAATTTGCCATGAGACACGACTGGGGACCAGGGCTGGTCAATATTAGTGAGGGCTTATGTATGTTGACACATGATGTATTTTAGTGGAGATATCGCGTTATAGGTCAAACCGTGATCAATCAACGAGTAACATGAGTCTTAAGCATTATATTCTGTTAGAACTTGCTGGGAGACACCACGTGTGGGGTCGGGGCTAGACAATGTGAGCGAAGGCTTTAGTGTGGTGAACCGTTTATTTGTAGTTGAGATATAATGTGTCTACGTCAAACTGTGATCACTAGATGAGTTACATGTTTTATATTATTAGGTATATGTATATTTTTTTAATAAACATTGAATCACAAAAAATAGTTCTTGCTCCGCCGGGACTCGAACCCGGATCTCTCACTTGTCAGGTGAATGTGGTAACATTACACCACAGAGCCCTTACTTTTTGTGGTTCAATTATTTTGTATTTGGCAGTATCTGTCACATATGCGTTTAAATAAGTAACCAAACTGATATATGATCGCAAGACCAAATACCTGTCAAACGACTTTTTATTTACAATTAATACAATTTTTATAAATGGAAATACCCGAATTTAATTTTTTCATTAGACATTGAATCACAAAGATTACTTGCTCCTCCGGGACTCGAACCCGTATGTCTCACATGCCGGGTGAATGTGCTACCATTACTATATATATATATATATATATATATATATATATATATATATATATATATATATATTGAATCTTTTTAAATTGAATTGCATTTATTCAAGAAATTATACATTTCTGAGGCCCCGCTAAGTACAATACTTGTCCGCGGGAACCTATATAACTATATTTTACTACAGTTGAGATACATACTTACATTCAATTATCTTTCAGGTCCTTAACATAGTATTTTTAATTTAATTGTGGTGAACATTGGTATATAATATATACATACAACAGTGAAATTATTAATTTGGAGTAATTAAAAATTATTGTCTGATTATTACTATAAGCTAATACAATGCATCATTCCCATAACACTAATAAATATTTAGAACATTCTGTTGATTAAGTTTTTAGATAACCTGAAAAGTTGAAGAAAAGTAAATAAAATGGGTGAATAGGTCAATGGTATTGACCGTGGCGAATATTCAAAAGACTCGGTCAACTAAGTAACTCATTAGTCTTATCAGTTATTACCCATTTCTATCCATTTGTGTAATAACCATTAAAGATGTTGGGTTATCGGAAGAGGTAGACAAACATTACGTACAGTTCAAACAAGTTTTCAAAAACAATTAATTTCCGTGCACTGGGCAACAACCAACAGTCATGTCGTGTACATACAGACGGATCGAGGTGAATTGATATGATATAAATGTGGTTATTACAACTGTTACAGCTATTCTAATTTATTTGTTTTCTAGAAATTATGTATATCAAATTTAGTCATTCTTACTTAATACATTTTTTTCGCATGCACGTATTTGAACATATGCTGGCGTACTGTGTGTCGGTTATGTCTTTGTTAAATGTTGTGTAAAGTGTGATTGAAAGTATTCAACTGTGTAAGTGGAAATTTGGATATTCAATTTTCCAGGTAAACAACATTATCTTGATAACTATGGTATTTCCCCTAATAACTTACATTTAATACTAAATATAATATAAATTATGTTGATATATTTTAAAGTTACACTCTTAGTTATATTTACATTCAGTGTATAGAATAAATAAAAATTCAAGCAACTCTCAATCTGGCAGTTCTTACCAAACTTTCTATATTAGTCGTTTATAACAACAGATAGTAACCGAGTACATAAATTCATTTCTAATATTAGCTCAAATAATTAAACACAACCAGTAATAAATTGTTATATCCTTTAGTAGACATAGTGTACCAGAAACACTACATACAGCACAATGGAGATTACTTCTAGAACCAGTAAAGTTGAATACTTATGCTTTACTTGATGTATTATCAATGAGTTATACTGTACAGTATTAATGGAACACCAGTAACAAATTGCAATCATTGGTTTTACGTAAAGTTCAGATTACCTTATACCTAGTCAATTACTCAATATGTGCATTAGAGTGGGAAGCAAAACTATATTATTTAAGTTTTAAACAGAAAAAAAAACAATAATAAAAATCCATCCCTGAGGATAACAGAAGTCTAGAGAGATATACTTGATTGATTTAGTAAATAAATAAAGATATCTTAGTAAACTGTACACATAACAAAAAAAGAACGCAAAATATTTCTCTGACAGGTATATAAACAATCTCTTGTAGATAGGTCTTGTCTTTTGTAGATATTATTTGTAATGAGTAAAATTATATATAAATAATACTTAGTAAACATAACAATAATAGATAACAACAACGATCTAAACTAATGAACATAGAAAAACATCAATACAAATACAGGAATACATCTTTGGCATTAACAGTTCTTACAATAATAAAATAAAACAATATTATAGAGAAACAAAACAACAAAAAGGTCCATAAATTATCAGAAAATGTTTAGCTTTACTACTAATATGTGTGAACTAACCCAATTATATACAGATTTTTTTTTATTTTTAAAATTATTTTCGTTGTAAATGTGGTTAGGCAAGTTATTGTAAAGAGTAGGCACGATAAATTCCACTAGTCTCTTCCCAAAATCCGTTCTTATGTAAGGAACAATTAGTTTTTTTATGTTTCTTAAATCTGCAGATGCAGTATTGGAGTTTTTTATCATGTACTCGTCATTACCAAAGTATCTCACGTATATCGTATATTTATAAAAGTCTTGAGGGGTTAATGTATTCGCCCTTCGTAGGTTGCTAATATTTATATCATCTGGGCTGCGTGTAAACATCAGCTGTAGACTCCTGTTTTGAAGTTGGCAAATCTTATTCAAATGGCAATTCGCTGCTGACCCATACAGTTGTATTCCATATCTAATAATAGACTCAATTAATGCTTTATATATGGATATTTTACGTTCTAAATTAATGGTATTTTTCTATCTATAAAACGCATCCATACATGACAACATTTTCTTTTGAATTTTTTCAGTATGTTTTTTCCAAGTAAGACCACTGTCAATTATTATTCCTAAATAACTGCAATGTTCTACCAGTTCTATTTCTTTGCAACTGCATACTATTACTATTCCATCTGTAGAATTTCTAAAATTTGGACAGGAGCACTTGTGATATTTTATTACTGGATTTATTCCTACATTTTTATTCCTCAAGTGAATGTGCATCATAACCGTCTTCTCCGAGTTCACGATCAGTTCCATGTCATGAAACCATTCACAAACCCGGCCAAAGTCGGCCTGCAACATGGTTTGAGCTGTCTGCAAGCAATGATGACTTGCTACTAGTAGCAAATCATCAGCATAGGCCCATAATTTTACATGTTTTACAGTTTCAAACACTTTATTGAGGTAAATATTAAAAAGTACTGGCCCAAGATTGCTACCTTGATTGAGGCACCCCACAAGTATTTGTTTTGTAAGTGCTAAATATGTTGGAAATTTTAACTGTAAACATCCGATTTTTCAAATATGACTGGAACCATTGCAGCTGCAGACCAACCACCCCAATGTTTTTCAGTGTCTCAGCCATTTTGCAATAATCAATTGTGTCAAATGCCTTTGACAAGTCAACAAATAGGCACAGTACGTGACATCCTTTATATAATAGTTTATTAATATGTGTACCAAATACATGTAAGAGATCTTCCGCCCCTTTGCCTTTTTGAAATGCAAATTGGTTTTCATTAATTAAACTGCATTCATTAAGATATTTATTTAATTTTCAGACAATGAACATCTCAGTTATTTTTTCAATGCTTAAAAGCAAGGCAATCGGACGGTAATTAATATAGGCCTCTCTGGGCCCCTTTTTGAGTATTGGTCTAACTATGGAAGTTTTTTAAATTTTCTGGAAATAACCCCCGTCGAAATCGATATATTTATAGCTTTGGCCAGAACAGGAGCCAAGGATGCAGATATACTTTTCAGATCTTTATACCTAATCCCGTCTATTCCTGGAGCTTTGTGCTCATTACAGTTATCAATAATACGTTTAATCTCTGTTGCGGTTGCCTTAGGTATATAGAAACTATGTTTTGCATTGTTACACGTACCAGTAAATTCTTTATTAGCACAGTGATGTTTAATTTCCATCACCCCTGTATCAAACTGGTTGGCAAATCCATTAGTTATATTTTGTACAGAGTCTGATATGGAACCTATTATTTGGTTATCGGAATTTTTATCTTTCAATCTGCTCAATAGTTTATTTACTCCATTCCATAGTTTCCTAGGGTCATTATTTTTGTAAGAAAATTGTTTGTATTTAAAATATTTTTTAACGATAATTTAAAAAATTAATAATCTTCAATAGTACTCATTTTTTCTTTTTGAAATTTCACTATTTACTCTATTTCGAAAGGAAGTGTAGTTCCTCCTATAAACTAGATTTGTAGGATTCGCCTTCGATTTTCTAAATAGCCTATCTCTTTCCTTTGTCAGGTCTCTCAGGTCATTAGTCATCCACTCTTTACTTTTTCTTCTCCTATTTTTAATTTTGTTGTTACTTTGGGGTTTATTTATAACCTTACATTTATCGTATAATGCTTTCAGATTGTTGAGTATATAGTTATAGGCCATATCTGAGTTCTCTATAGGCATATTTAATAAATCAATGTTATCTAATTCTAATTTAAACCTAGTTTCATTTATATTATCTATTTTGGGCAGAGATGCACTACAGTTTGTGATGGATTGCAAAGATTTGAGATTTACTCCAACAGGATAGTGATCCGAAATTTTAGACCTAATAACGCCTCCAACAATTTTCTCGAAAGTAGAAACTTCTCTAATAAATATATGGTCAATGCAAGATGAAACATAATATTTCACCTCTAAATTCTTCGCTAGTATTGTCGTAAATTACTCTATCCAGTCCCCTTGACAACAACATCGTTAAATAATCTAAAGCATAATTCTCCAGGTCACCATAAATATTAATGTGTGTGTCCCCAATCATTATTATATTCCCATTATGATAAATGTTATCCAACTTAATTGATATTTCGTTCACAAAATAACCTACGCTAAAACCTGTGCTCTGAGTTGGAGGCCTATAAAGAGCTAGAATCAGCAAATTGCAACTAAAATTATTTCCGTAAGTATGTAATGACCCAGCAATGTTTTCAAATGATACTGTATGAATGTTAAATTCGGTAAATTTAAGTTTTAAGGTACTATAAAATAAGGCTAAACCTCCTCCTCTTTTACCCACCCTACACGCACTAATTCTGCAGAAGTTATCAATGTTAAATTTTTTTTAGCTCAATTTCGTCACAAAATATCTCTGATAGAATCAGCACATCGAATGTATCAGAAGAGATGTTTAATTCTAACATGAGTAAATCCCAGTTTTTCTTTATGGACCTTATGTTAATGTGTACAATGGAAATTCCCGTAAAATCACTATTGCTACTGTTGCAACCAGAAAACCACTCACCAAAACTATTATAGTTTGCAAAGCTTATATTACTATCTAAATCTATTTCTAAACATTGTGCCATTTGTACAAGATAGGCTAAACATATTTATTGGAAAATATATTCGTACCTTTTTACACTCCTATCTTATTAAGATCATCTAGGCTTTTAATAACCACTATGTTTTTGTCGTTTTCATGTCTTTTAACTAGGATTTTCCCGTTTTGAAACCACACGAATTTGAAGTTGTGAACTTTAGCTTGAGCTTTAGTCTCTCTCAACAGGCCCTTGTAGAAATAACTCAAATTCTCGTTAAAGAAGATCTTGTTGCCGGTATATATATATAATATATTATATATATATTATATATATATATAATATATACTATAATATATATATATGTATATACTATATATATATATATAGTGATTAAATTCTATTAAGTGTTGGGAATTGTTCATACTTTCATCCGTTTTTCTTCTTAGGTCAGATATTGGTTGTATCGTTCTATGTTAATGTTATATAGTATGTTCCTTTGTATTTTATCTTCCTCCATGTAATTCATTTTTTAACTTACTATATAAAAAATCTCACTCACTATGTATTTCAACTACATTGCCAGTCTTGTGCAAGAAATATATTTCAAGAAGCCCCAACAATACATTGTGGATTATACAATACATCCGACTTCACAACGTTGTGGATTATACTTGGAGAGGTAAAGCTCTGAATCTCAAAAATGTATAATGATCAAGTAATATTGAGGAAAGATCCCATAAAAGTTGTATAAAGGTTAATCTTGTACAAAAGGAAAACTTTGAAATATTTCCCTATAGTAAGATACCTTTTACTGTCAACTATAATCAATAAATTATGAATCTCAAAAGTTAATTTTTATTCAGTTTCATAATTAAAGGTCTTCTTGGTTTTTAAACTTCAAACTTGTTTTTCTTGGACACCTAATGAAATATATTTTAGGCCTAAGCCTAGTAATAGTATTTTTGTATTACTTATACAAAACTTACTCAATAAGAGTGGTTTTTTTTAGATTTATTGTAAGAGCTTATCACCTGGTATGAACAAATTAAAAGAAAGGTCTTGTGCAGAAATGCACCATGGGTATTCATGACACTGGTACTAGACCAGTTCGTGAAATGGCACTGTTTGCAGTCTTCGTTAAAATATTGCTCTACGTTGTCAAGAACTATTTCAGTAACTTGGTTACGGTTTGTTTCAGTTTCGTTGTAAATGTTCTTTAAAGGTTAACTTGTTGTAAACTATGAACATGGAGATAAAATTAATTATTCAACATTAGTTAAAGCCTTTCATAAAATTATGAGTGTGTGTTTTAAACATAAACATATATTTATTTCGTAGAAAAAAAACACGAATTTATATTATATAAAACATTAATAAATACAGAGTGTATTGTGACTGGCTGGGATAACTTCAGGATGTGACAGTAGACGCATACAAAGTTTTAACCGACATGTGTCTTATCAACATGCACAACAACTATACTTACAAATCTGTTTTTTTTACTTTTCTTGTTATACACATGGATACTATTAGACTCATTAAATTACTGAGCTGTGTTTTAAGACACCATTATAGCGCGTAGGTGGAGCAGACCATGCATTTTTATTAACGTACCTAAGTACTTCGTTCAACATAAATATGTGTATCATAATGTAGGTTTTATTGAGTTATTGCATCAGTTATGTATTTTTTACGGTTATTTTAAATATTTTACTTGTATCTTGTATTTTACCAATCGTTAAAATATTTTGCCAAAATAACACTTTTTATAAATCGGTTTATTAAAAAGATATTTTACCATTTTTTACCGTTAAATAATATAAGAAATATATTTTTTTTATATTTTCATTTGGTTTAAATCGGCACACTTTTATTCTGCTTACTTAAAATTACCTAACTTTTGAAACATAAAAATACGATTACTTTGTTTACAAACACTTAACACACATTTTGTTTACATTTCTTTAGTTTAACAAATTTCCTACATAGAAAAAGCTTAGAGCAAAATATAAAAGTATGCAGAATCACCAAGGAACGCAAAAAATTAATTATCCAGAGTTTTACTACCATCCATAATTATTATTTAGCTTAGGTTTCCCATTAGTCATAAAAACAGAATTTTCGTTGTTTATCCAGATGGGTTTACTACATTTTGCACAGGAATCACTTGTTTCTATGTCTCTGTTCCTTAGGCACCATACGCATTAAACTTTCCTTCTCAGTCTGTTTGCTGTTGGCGTTTCCTTCCTCCAACGGAACTATTCCAGATATATTTCGCAATATGGGCTATCGTAGGTTGCCTCACAAACTATGATTTTACAATTGCAAATCCAATTTCCTTCCTCATTACCATCTTTATTAGAACTTTGGTCAGAAGCACTGATTTTGGTCATATTCATTATAATTGATTTCGGCTTATCAACTATATTCCACATCATTAGAGATGTGGCCTGATTCTGTCTTAACTTATACTCTTCTGAATCCATTTAAACAACTCAAAACTCAAAAAAAAATGTAAATATAACACGAAAACCATGTACGATGATATTTAATTACGCGGAGAAGTTCCAAGAGCAACAAACCACATATACTGACTTGTGGGTCTTTCGATACCACTGGACATCTCTAACCCTCTTTTCACTGTATAAGAGTGACGTGATCTGACGAAAACCACTTTTACAGACCATGCACGAGATAACTGAGAAGTGCAGAATTTCAGCTAATACGTACATTCGGGTTTTTGTGCCTGGATACACAAAGGGTTTGTAAACACTTCATCACCCGTACTTAAGGCTTAACCAAAACCAGTGTTTTATAGACAGAATACACCCAGTCGGCAAATACTTGGCATTGTCAATAATGATTTAGAGGTAATAAAGGTGGCCTTTCACACTAATTTTCAATCAATTATGTCAACTCATTTGAAAATTATCATACAAATAGACAGATATAAATTTGGATTTGTCCATCAACAACTATTGGGAGAAGTTTTATTAATCACTTAGCCTAATTAAACGTACATATAATAGTTGGTCATTTATAACCTGATAAAACTAACATTTATATCCATACACACCAGTTTACATGTAGTCAGCAGCACATTCTCTCTTGTATCACAGCTGTTGTGGCGCAAAACCAAAAAATTCTGTACCTTTGCATTATCTGACGTCATCATCGCAACATTTTATATATATATATATATATATATATATATATATGTGTGTGTGTGTGTGTGTGTGTGTGTGTGTGTGTGTGTGTGTGTGTGTAACAGTTGGCATATAAAAACGTACAATCACTTTTTTAATCTAAGAATGAATATTACTTAGATTGTTTATGCAACCAGTATTAGATTTATATGGGTTCATGCGGCAACAACAGTGATGATATAGATATAAACACCGTTGAAGTGAACACGCTTTATATTTTTTCTTCAAAATATGTATGCATATTTTTAAATATTTCATTTCTATTCATTAATTATAATAAATATACTATACAATGAATTTTTATATGGTTAAAGTTGTCTATGTAGGTGGAAATAACTGTTTGTACATAACATAATTAAGACCTCGATATATAAACAAAAGCCCCTTATTCATTCCCTGAATAATAAATCTCATACAACCCTATATCATAGAAAGTTTAAATTAGGCAAAAAGTGCATGATTACTTACATGAATAATTATAGCATCTTCATAAAGATTAAACAACTATTATTGTAAAAAGTAATGTGCTATCCCCAGAAGAAATATGTGTGTGTGTGTGTGTGTGTGTGTGTGTGTGTGTGTGTGTGTGTGTGTGTGTGTGTGGGGGGGTGTAAATTTATAATACTTAAATAGTAAATGAAAGAGAATCAAGTAAAATGTTACATTAATGTTTGTAAATATGTTCACTATCATGAAAATCTGTATAAGTATTATATGGTAATTATATATAAATTACAAATTATATTTTTCTTTTAACTTACATAAACAACCTGAATTCCATTATATTAAACCTTAGAGTATTCTTAAGGAAACCTATATTTAAAAGGTATGTATTCTTTAGCATATTAAAGTTTTGGATTTTTACCATTTCTTTCTACAAAAACCGAGTCCAGCTTTAAGATTTAGGCCTTGTTTCACATTATTATGGTTAAGTAAATTTATTTAATTGTTTGTTTTTCATTGTTACTGCAACAACTTTTAATATTTATTTTCAAATCTCAATACCGGTATGTACGTTTTTATCATTAAAAATCAAGAAAAAAAAATCAAGTTTTAATATAAAGATGAGTTATGACTTTTAAACATTAATAAAACTGTGTGGGTGCTACACAATTACATGGTGTATAGTGTCTAAGGTTATTACATATAATTATTTAAGCTACACTTTAAGAAAGTGTTCAAAAGGATATACAATGGAAAGATGTATTTTAATCTGTATAACAAAGAAACAAATATTTGAACTAGATGTAAAAATACCTTTACACCATAAACATTAACCTTATAAAAAACCAAATGTGAATTAGAATTTAAGTACCCTACAATAAATTGTACAAATAATATACAAGCAGAAAGGAGCGGTGCATTTCCAACAAGTGGCAGACCTAATCGCGAGATACAGTACAAGATTCTTGATACAAGCGCTGGCCATCACGTTCGTTTCTAGGTATAACTCAAAATGCAAGTTTATTCTTATATAACTGATTATAAAGATTTTATATTTCATATATTCACAAGATTAGCGTTATGGAAAAAAATTATATGGGTACTGATTACCAACACTTTTAAAAATAGATACATTAGGTATTCTATATGGTATTTTTCTTAGTTTTATATGGATACAGGCATGTTCATAGACATTTATATGTTTTCTTCCAAATGTTTTACACATTGGAATTAATAATACTGAAAAATACCTCTTTTGATGTACGTTTGAAGGAGAGGCTTTTCAAGCGAACCATCATATTTAAAGCAGTGTGATTAGAAATTTATTTTTAGTATGTTTCATTTCATAATAATTATAAGCCTCCCGTAGAGTAAAATATACACAAGATCAGATTACTTTCGTACCGTCACTCAGCTTAGTGAAATGTGTACGTTTATAGCATATTTAAATACAATTGTATTATTAGCCTGTTCACTGTGTTACAGCTGTTCACTGCCAGGAAAGCAATATCAGTTGACTAAAAACATAAAACTGTAAAAAACATAACGTATGGAAGTGATTAATAAATATATTAAAGCTATTAAACTGTTTATGAATAATAGTGCAGGCTTGCCGATGATCGAGATGCGGGCAGGGGAGGTATTTATTCAATATATAACTTTTGGGTTCGTTCTATTGTTATTTTAATTAACCACTGCGCTATGTAATTACTCTTCTTGAAATTTCCCTTTAGCACTTTCATCTAGATATGAACAAAAACATCAAAGTTTGGACCATATTTCAAACGTCACCTCTACCGCTATTTTCAGTACACCACTATGACTATCACACTGTCAATCAGGTTACTGGAGACATTCACCAGTTAATGATGTGATGTTTGTCCATTAGTCTGATTCTGATTTCCCAACACAAACACTGCCTGATTGACCCAACGTCTCATTGTGACTTCATCAAACCGAGTCAGTGTGGTTGTCAAACATCGTACATATAACTACTCCATCATCATTTTCTGATCTCTTACCACTTTTAACTAATTATTGGCAGGTAGATAATTTTGCGATTTAAACAGTTACAAAAAATTTTTAAATATTTTAACCAAATGAGTAAATCAAGCATTCTTATGCAGTCACTAGTTAGGGAGGTGCTGTTTATTTATAAGGCTAGGCCTGATTTTCTAACACATAACATTGTTCATAACATTGAACTCATTGTGACTGTATCACATTACTCGAGTTTAGTTATTAGGGATCGTACCAATAACTGATACGATATTACGGTCTTCTAATCCTTCAACACTATCGAACTAATATTATTCACAAATAATTTAACTTTGTTTAAATTATGATAATCACCAGTTGTAGTTTTAGGTATTTCCCTGGAGTCCAGGTGTAATACAAAACAGTGTGTTTATTTTTATGGGTTGATACAACTTTCGGCATCCTTGATTTTATTTAAAGTATCTTATGTAACAATAAATATTAAACGACTAGAATTGTTTAGCTAATTACACTTTTTGTACAGTTTCACTAATAGTATGTAAGAAACTTTAAGTTCCAATATCAAATAGTTATATACTATACATACTTAATTTAATTTTGCATATTACCCAAAATATTCTTTGCTTATTATTTATCTAAATTATTTTTAATGTTAGATTTTACTCAAACTTTTTTTAATTTAAGATTGACATTCTTTTAAACACTGCTTTTTACACTGTACATCTGTAAGTAAAATTAAGCAACTGCAATACTATTAAAGTGACCTCAGCTAACAAAATATTATATTATGCGAGACATTGTTGTATTCATAATCGTCTTAACATATAAAAAGTAGCACCGGAAGGTACTAATAACTATTCCGTCGTAAGTGCGTTAACTGAAAATCTAAAGACTTAGACTTTAACCTATGTAAGTCCATAGGGTCAGTATTGAACCTCTACTAAGAGAACATAATGTATTATAATTAGAGTATACATGGGTTAAGATTCATTCTCACTGGCCTATCACAGTTTTTAGTTGTAGGTCATAGTTTTTAATTATAGGTAAGAAATCCACGGTATTTACGAGTACGTACAAAATAACCGAATCACTCGAATTTATGACCCCAAACCAATGTTCTTCAACTTTAATCTAAGATGTATCAGGAGATTAGAATAATTATCTTCCAGTGACTACGAATTTTCTCGGGAATGATTAGAATGTCGTATAAAAGGAATATGGCCTGTACAAGACGAAATTGCAGTCGAAGCCGCGGGTGGGTGCCATTATGCAACATGTGGCTGGAATAGGGAAAATTAAATGACTTCTTTGATATTATTTTCCTTCTCAAAGTGATATTCCCAAATTTGATTTATATAGTAATATGTTCTTAGAATTTTAATTGAATCTCCTACTGAAAGTATAAAAATGAAAAACATCCTTTGATGTGCTATGACTAATATATTTTATATGTTTAATAGATACAAATCCTTGAAATGAAAAGTTTTAAAAGTATTTAGCGGACAGACGAGCGTAATTTAAATTGAATTGTTGACTAGTAGTACAATAAAGAAACTTACTGTATTAGCACTTAACGAACTTAACATTAGCAATTCTGACCTCTCGCGCTCTCCCGCGCGCTCTTTAAAGTTATTGTCAAAAATCATTACTCCTCGTTACAGTTTGGTGCTCAGTATGCCTCTAAGTACAGAATTAGGAGAATTTTGACTACGTACTTTATAGGGAAAGCATTATTTTAGAGACGGTAGAAGCCAAGTATATTTTATTACTTTTTAATTTAGTTTTAAATAGATTGATTAAAATATGTATTTCTCAATATATGATCAAGTACAATTGGCACGATTCTGAATCAATTTTAATACACAGCATTAAGAATAAAAAGGCCATTTTAGGGATATTCCTTTGATGTTTATTGTTCCAACTTAAAATGCAAAGTATGATTTGAATGCATATTGTAAACACAAAATGTTGTTTGTCCAATCTTTCCGTCGACAATTCTGACTAAATTGTATTAATTATTAATATTGTTGCAGTAAAAAAGAATAATCGTGGGTAAAGCAAAATTCAGGAACCTGCATCGCTTTATTACTGTGTATAGAATGTTTTTATACAACCTAAAGATTTCTAAGACTTGGTAAACTTCAAATACCATAAATGAATAAAAGACGAATAATAAGCAGTATAGAAGATATTGAACATTGACAGTAAAAATGCAAGAAATGTCATTAGATCAAAATAATGTAAAAACTGACAACTGTTAGTAGACATCTCTCTCTCTCTCTCTCTCTCTCTCTCTCTCTCTCTCTCTCTCTCTCTCTCTCTCTCTCTCTCTCTCTCTCTCTCTCTCTCTCTCTCTCTCTCTCTCTCTCTCTCTCTCCTCTCTCTCTCTCTCTCTCTCTCTCTCTCTCTCTCTCTCTCTCTCTCTCTCTCTCTCTCTCTCTCTCTCTCTCTCTCTCTCTCTCTGTCTGTCTGTCTGTCACTGTCTGGTCTTGTCACATTTGGTTTAAGTAATAAATATTACAGTTGATATTACAAAATTAAAACGTCCATTATAGTTTAAATTGTTATGAACATTGAATTAAGGTTAAGCTAAATCTTAAGCTTTGTACAAAGCAAAAAATGCAAATGTAGTAGTTTGATCAAACTACTGCAAAAACTAGAAAGCCCACTGCTACTAGATACTGGAAAGATTCGTATAACTAACCTTAAAAATATACTACTGTATGTTTATAAATTTCTTTATAATCATTGTTATAGGTCGACTAAAGTTACTTTCTGATAGGTGTAAATCAGGATTCCCAAGAACAGATTAATTTCCTTTTTATTTAAAAATATTAAAATGGAAGAGGTATAATTTCACACCTAATTTAAATCCTTTTAGTCGACTTGTTTAAAAACAATCGTGTGTACAGACATACATACATTGGATTTCTCTCATCAGCAGCTGGGTAAGATGCTTTGCTAAACATGCATAATTATAATTAATAAGCTTTTATGGGTTCAAAGTTCAAACCATGTATACGAAGGCTCTCTTGTAGTTTTTGTATAACGTGGAGAGTTTATTGTAAATTTCAGTACTGAAAGATTTATGAAGCAAAATATGTATTTAGGATGTGTAAGCTGTTTTAATCAACGAGTCAGAACACAGAATAATGAATACTATAGCAGTCTGTGGTTACGTTGAGCGTGGTGGATGTAAGTTATAAGCCTTTCTCTAACCCAAAATGGTAGCTAGCCGACCAGAGTTATACAACGGCGTGATTCATCAGCAACTTGCTTTGCATTAGCTCTGCACATAAAATATTCCTCTGAGATTTACAACCACATTTACGGAAACGCTGCTTGTATTGCAAACAGCTCTTAGATAAGTAGTAGTATTTTGTATAGTTGTGCTGAATACTCGTTGCTAAATGTGTTTGTCATAAGGGCTAGATTTTATATCAGGAGAAGTAACGCATTTCCACTGGTTGTAGACATTTAAATCTTAACTTATTACATTTATATTTCTAGTCCTCATAAAGTATCAATAAACATCCTCAGGGAGTATTCTTTACTTTCACTAAATTTTGACTCTAAACTGTTATAATAAACATAAACAAATCGTAGGTATGACTTATAATAGGTCACCGATTTTTATGAAACAAGTATTAGATGTATTGTTTATGTTTACTGGCTACAAAGCATCCTTGATTTATCTGTACTGATACACATAACATTATTTAAAACCAAGGATCTATTTTCTGTACATGAAGAACTGGTTAGTTGTTCTTAAAACGTATATAGTCATTTAGTTTGTATTTACAAATGTCCAAGAATTTTTAACTCATTTAGACGAAGTTTTCCATGAACCTTATTGCCCCTGCCCCTAAAATGTACTTAGCCACTAACATAAATATCAGCCTAATAATGATGTTTGCTAAGAAGTCAGCTATTTACAACACCACTTTTGACTTTTAACCCATATACTGCAGCCGTTGAGTTGAAACGGTGTTTATTAACTATACGTTTATTAATTAGAATGGCACAATAAAAGATATGCCATGAGTCTGTGTGCTGTTTACTTTGAATTGCAGAGAACATATCTATATATTGCGTTTAAGTTTCGACTCGTCATAAGTAAAACACCAATCTACTGCATTCAAAGTAAAACCTGCTGTAAGAAGAAACACTTCAAGTTAATAGAACCTGATTCAAATAACTGGAATGCATATAATTATGTAAAAAGTAAGTGTACAAGCAGTTATCAATGTACAGATTTTTAGAGTCAATTAGTTCATCTACTACATTACTGCAAATTTCTAAAACAACAATATTATTCATATTTTACGTAAAGGACTTAGATTTCCTGCAGATCATATTCAGCTACTTCAAAAAATAAAGCTATATTATCGTCACTTAAATCTAGGATTTCATTATGGAGAATCCCACATTTCTTCAAAATTTCCTATTGTACGACGAAGCTGTTTTTTATCTTTCTGGAATAGTAAACTTAAACAACTGATGTATTTGGTTTCAGAAGATTCACTTGCTTTAGCATTAGACTAAAGAGATCGAAGTGGGGGGGAGAAAGTTTGAGTTGAGTAATAAATTTAGCCGTATAAGAATTTAGTATATTTTAGATAAATTGTTTTAATAATTTTTAATATCTTAGGCTTAATTTTCTGACATTTTATATAAGAGTAAAAAATGCGTAAATCGTATGCATATACACAACATTTAATGTTTTATTACTTTCTGACTATTATTGAAGCTACTAATAAACTTCAAATATAACTGTTTATTTGTTTTTAAATATGCTCAAACCATACACAGGGCTCACACTGTATACGGGATTAAAATGTTATTTGAGCAAGGATACAAACTATTTTTTGAGAAAATTATCATAAGAATACAAAAAAATTATTTGAAATTAACCTTAAAAGAAATACTAGTATATTCAACTTTACACTTGATGTCAATATGACGAGATATTATGGAAATATATGTTTAAAATGTTTTGTCAGCTAACCTGTCTTAAACAGGTTAAACTGTTTAAGACAGGTTAGCTGACAATTACTAATAATTACTAAAATAACAGTAAATAATTTTAGTTTTTTTATAATCAACGTCTTCATATTTGATATTATTTGTAACATTAAACATGTTTAATATGGATAAAACTTTATATATACACAATACCTTTTTATTATATATGTTTACTAAGCCTACATTCTAATTCATTAACCACGTCAACAATAAATTATGTTCATTAGAACCGTAGTTATGGACCTTTTATGAACAATTTCAACCCACGTTTCACAGACAATTAGCTAAACTAACTTCTCAATTATTCGATATGCTAATGTATATACGAAAACAGCTATTATATATCGTACTAGCATTTACCCACAGTTTAGCACGCAATTTCGAAGGTTTTGCACCTGCATGAACACTTTTGCTTCGAGTAGAATTGCATTTCCAACGCTAATGTTGACTTTATCATTATTGCCACGATCAAGGAAATGTGTAAAAAAGTCTATGTTTATGATCAGGGTAATTTTACTTTGACGTTTTTATTTTTTCTATTGCTGATTTGGACTCTTTACTGATTAATAACTGTTTAAATAACCATCAAATAGTTCATCTTGAGCTTGTTCGTCACCAATCTATTGAGACAAAACATGATTCCAGATTCCTGGAGTCTTTGACAGTGTCTGGTTTCAAACGCTGCATTAAGGAAATGGTGAGTTGGAGCTATACTTAACATCCACAATACACAGTGATTTGACGAGTTTGAAAATAAAGTTATAAAACGTAACCTACTATGAGTCATTGTAAATAAAAAATGTACATGATATTATAATGTCTGCATAATAATATAGAGTTTTTAAACTATTATTAAGGGTAATGCTCTGACGATACCAGAATTCTTTTTTCATATAACCATAATTTTTAATTGTAAATGAACGTAGTTTTAAAACCGAGGTGAACAGTCTGCAATGCGTACATACTAGTTTGTGTAACAGGATTGATTCCAGCGTATATTACTGGAGATCTCATACACAGCTCCCAGAGAACTAATGCTGCATTGTATTAAGCGCCATGATGTATGTGATGTGGGGAAGTGGATTAATGTGGTACTAGTTACAGTGTTATTCAGCAGTACACACTGATGGACGTTGATATTCCGAAATGCTCATATTATAATAGGCTATCCAATCTTTATATATATATTTCTTGTGTGCGTGTGTATGGTCCTAAAACTCCTCCTAAACGGGTGGACCGATTTTAATGAAAACTTTTTGTGTGTCTTCAGTTGGATCCGAGAATGGTTTAGATTCATAATTCGGTCAAGTTTTAATAGTTTATTTAATTAATTTTTTAATTAATAAATTGTTGTTGATGGTGGAGTGTTTGGACATTGGATCCGCCAGACTGCGCCACGAACGACACGTAATACCAAAGTGAACTGATACTTAACAGCTGTGAATACTTTCAGCTGAAGTTCATCAAAGAGGCAGAAACATTATTGTTCACAGTCATTTAAAATTTAGAAAGTTAATATTTTTAAATTTGTAAAGTGCTTGATCAGTAGTGTAATGCAGATTGCAAAGATGAAGTTTCACCAATTGTTCTACGTAAACATTATAGGCCTAATATTACAACACAGCCATAATGTTTTTCTATTTTAATTCCAGGTTTTCCCGACATTTTGTGCTGCTATCAAATTTGTGTGTTGTTTTGTAACATTCTGTAATTATTGTGTGAGTGCTAATTGTTATAATACATTAAACCTAATAGAGATTGAAGATGTTTAAAGTGCATAAAAAACTATACTTATTTATTAAAGTTATTGAATCATTTTGCACATTGAAGTGAGTATATTGGTCGCATACCTCAAATAACCTAAGTAGCATACAAATCAAAAGGTTGTGTTTCTATGTGTGAATATTGTTAACAGTTTAGATAATCAAGTTTTTAAACTAATTGGATTTAAAAATAATTTGTTGTAATTTACATTTTTTAATCTGCAGTCAGAATTGGTCACATAAGTTCAAATTAAGTAGCATACAAATCACATGTGTGAATAACTACTTATTGTTAATAGTGTAGGAATTGGTTTTAAATTAAATTCTGTTGGCCAGTTCCGACATTATACTGTTAATTTTAAATTATTAATTTTATAACAAGTATATTTTTTTAATTTACAACTTAATTTATCGTAATGCTATTGAATGTACAATATTTTTTGTTAATCCTTCAGGAGTGTACATAAACAAAATTAAGATGGTTTTCCAATAGGGCTGAAGTATAATAAGTGGCCTCCATCACAATCGAATTATTGATATTTCTGAATAGCCTATCCAAACTACTGAATTTCATTATAGTTATTTATTCGGTCAAATTTAATTAAATTTTTAATTATAAAATTGTTGATGTTGGAGTGTTTTATATTGGATCCGACAGATTGTGCTACGACACGTATACAAAGTGAACTGATACTTAACAGCTGTGAATATTTTCAGCTGAAGTTCACCAAAGAGGCAGAAAACATTTGTTTACATTTAGATTACGTTATTATGAAGTGCTTTGATCAGTAGTCTAATGCAGATTGCTAAGTTAAATTTTTCACCAGTTGTTCTATGTAAACATTATAATATTACAACACAGCCATACGTTTAATCAATTATAGTTTTGAAAGCATAGAGTTAGCATAAAACATATAAAAATAACACCACTTCTTATTTCAATATATTCTGTACTCACTTTGGAGGATAGAGATTATCCAGATATAAAATTGGAAGTTTTAGCTTTTAAGTGAAATTCTTAGTAAATTATTAAGTGTTGATCTTGGAAGAATGCGCTACAATCGGAGTTTCAAATGTTTTTCTATTTTAATTCCAGGTTTTCCCGACAGTTTGTGCTGCTATCAATGTGTGTGTGTTGTTTTGTAAGGTTCATGTTTCAAAAGTAAATACGGCAAATAACATTAAAATATAATAGAATAAAGTTATAAAAAGTGTACTACGTGGCCGCGTTATAAGTTTATAAAGGCCAGCCAACAGGCAAAAGGAAGAAAATAAAAAAATAAAAACATTGTGTAATTATTGTGTGAGTGCTAAAATTGTTAATAGTACATTAATAGAGATTATTGGTCGCATTACCTCAAATAACCTATGTAGCATACAAATCAAACGGTTGTGTTTCTATGTGTGAATAACTATTGTTGACATTTTAGATAATCAAGTTTTAAAACTAATGGATTTCAAATAATTTGTTGTAATGTACATTTTTAATCTGCAGTCAAAGTTGGTCAGATAAGTTCAAATTAAGTAGCATACAAATCACATGTGTGAATAACTATTGTTAATAGTGTAGGAATTTGGTTTTAAATTAAATTCTGTTGGCCAGTTCTGATACTATACTGTAATTTTAAATTAACTATAATGAAATTCAGTAGTTTAGATAGGCTATTCAGATATATCAATAATTTGAATGTGATGGTGGCCACTTATTGTACTTCAGACCTATAGGGAATACTTATTTAGTATATTAGATATATATATATATATACTTCAGCTTTAAATAACATATAATCTAATTCGGATCATCATTTTAGTAGTTTAGATAGGCTATTCAGAAAATATCAATTCGATTGAGAATGGTGGCCCCTTATTATACTTCTCCCTTTAAATAACTATAATCTAATTTGGATCGTCATTTTAGTACTTTAGATAGGCTATTCAGATATATCAATAATTCGATTGTGACGGTGGCCACTTATTGTACTTCAGACCTATAGGGAATACTTATTTAGTTATTTAGAATAAATTAAATTCTGTTGGCCAGTTCCGATTTTTATACTGTAATTTTAAATAATTATAATGTAATTCGGTAGTTTAGATAGATTAATCAGAAATATCAATAATTTGATTGTAATGGTGGCCACTTATTGTACTTCAGACCTATAGGGAATACTTCTTTAGTATTTTAGATACTGTAGTCTATGTTGTTATACATTTTTATTTAGAAGTTACTTAATTAAAATTACATATTGAATAAGTTACTCATATTCATTGTGTACTGTTATACAGAATTTTATTTTTACAGAAAAATGCCAAGTCTTCGTGGAAGAGGACGAATAGTTATTCAATCATGTGATTTATATGCTACTTAATTTGAACTTATGTGACCAAACTGTTAACAATAGTTATTCACACATAGAAAAAACAACCTTTTGATTTTGTATGCTACTTAGGTTATGCGACCAATATACTCACTTCGTTCAATAAATTTTCAAAATTAGTTCAATAACTTCAATGAATGACTATAGTTTTTTATGTTCTTCAAACATCTTCAATCTCTATTAATGTATTATTATAATTAGCACTCACACAATAATTACACAATGTTACAAAGCAAACACACATATTTGATAGCAGCACAAACTGTCAGGAAAACCTGGAATTAAAATAGAAAACATTTGAAACTGTGATCGTAGCGCATTCTGCTGGATACAATGTAAAACATTCCAAGATGGTCCACCCAATTAGGAGGAGTTCAGCTCCATACACACGCACACAAGAAATATAAAGATAATAAAATTCGGTAGTTTAGATAGGCTAATTAGAAATATCAATAATTTGATTGCGATGTTGGCCGCTTATTATAATTCAGCCTTTAATAACTATAATTTAATTCAGTTTGTCATTTTAGTAGTTTAGAGATAGGATAGGCTATTCAGAAATATAATTTGATTGTGATGGTGGCCACTTATTATACTTCAGCCCTATACGGAATACTTATTTAGTATTTTAGATAAATTAAATTCTGTTGGCCAGTTCCGATACTATACTGTAATTTTATTTAACTATAATTAAATTCTTATAACGTGTACAGGACAACGTCTGTCGGGTCTGCTAGTTTATCTGTAAAATACCAGTTGTGTATAATACAGTGGTGTGGGTGTTCGACTATTAAGCGACAGAATGATGCATGAGACTGAAGTGATGTCGCTTAATCGAGTAGTTTCACCGTTATACAGGAGTATCCTCATGGTGGACATTGTGTGGAATAACTAGGTTGATAGAGGAGGGTGTTAGGATTATAGTGTGTAGAGTGACTTACGTTGGTATACACCTTTAATGTAAATTTGAATATGATTTCATTTATAGTGAATCATTCTATAAACTGATATTGTATAAAAGAGTAGTAATATGTTAGTTATTTCACGTTAGGTCCAAAACGATATGGATAATATAGGGCATTTTGACAATCAAGTGTTTTACGGTATATGACACACAAAGTTGAACGCAGCCCATGTATCGGTTCAATTTGGAAGCATTGTATTCATTACCAAATATATATTTATTTCTGAACGGTGACACATAAAATAATATTAACTAAGTATGACCTTTTACGTCCAATACCAATCTATACTAGCTCGGTTGAGTATCTTAGTCTGTTGTTTCTGCATAGGTAATAAATTAAATGAAAAAAACTCCAACGTTCTCAAATTCACGCATAGTAAAAAAGCTAAGACATGCTAACAATATGACAATATTCTAATGAATATTATATATATATATATATATATATATATATATATATATATATATATATCAAGGTTATAACTGGCAAGAACGCTTCTGTCAGAATGATGCAATAACAGGTGACGTTGCAATTTTTTTTTAAAAGGGCGTGTGTCAATCAACTTATCAGCTGTTTCGATGGAGATGGCTGACATACACCCTTTAAAAAACATACACTTAGTGACTTATGCCCTTTAAGAAAAATTAAAAGTTCAAATAGTTATTTGTTCCATAAGGAATAGTGATCAAAACGCCCTTTTAAAGAAATACGATTTATCTAGCAATATATAGTTGAAAAAAGTGGAAATCGTAAAAATATGACTTACTTCCTTAAAAAAGCCGATTCAATTATTTTTTCTATTGTTACTTATAAGGTTCTAGACGTGTTAATGAAGAAATTTCAAATTAATTCAATGTTATGTTTCCCAACAAGGATGGGAGCATGATCTAGAAGTCTGATGCAAAGAGTGCAATAGATTTAGATTTTTTCATGAAGTAAGTTATGTTTATTTGGAATATTCTATATTCTATGCTCTTTAAAGTATCTATGCTCTTGGATAGATTTCCTATCTATGGGATGTGTGATTAGATATCATTGAATGAAAAATACACATATGAAACATAGTCCATTTATTTTATCTATATCATAATTCAAAGGAATCTTAAAGGGTCGTCACCTAAACCAGACATACATCGGAAGAGCTATAATCAGCTAAACAGTGAAGGACATTGTATCTCTGTGGTAATCTATGTTTATTTAAAAAGTTGCATTTCCCCTAGTCAATATTGTCTAGTTGCCCATGTTATATCTCAAATTATCCTATTATATTTTTTATTCGTTATGTAGAATCAGGACGTAACCAGGGAAGCTTCCCACAACACAGATGAATGTACTTTTAGAACATAAAAAATTATAATCTCATCACTTGGTCCGGTTACGTTGCTTTTGAATAGATATTCCACATTTCCTCTAATAGGTATGCCATCCCGAGAACAGAAAATGTCATTTCCTAGCATTATTAATATTATTTGTAGTAGTTTTCAGAAAACCGCATCCGCTAAATTTGCGTTGTATGGCTTTCTATTAATTTGTATACATGTAGATTCTGAAATGATGTTCTGGTCACAAATTTAGCCGATTATTAAATAATAAACATATTCTGATCGAAGCAATTTTTTTCGTTAAAAGAGATTGGTACTTTCGGAAAATTAGCAGACACATACAACAATATAGGATTTCAAAACAAAAATAAATCGACTTCAAAATCATGTTCTTGAGATAAGAAGAAGGCGAATATGAACACAAGTTAGTCAGAGATACCCTGGTATATATTTCTCTATCACATATCTTAGATCTGATCAATATATGATCAGAACTAATAGATATAATGATCTAATATATATGATCGTTCCTAATAGATATTTGGATTTATTGTTGAACGCGTAATTGTAATTGTATTTTATGTGTATGTGAATCAGATATAAAATCTTTGGATTCGGTTTACTGAGATATCTGGTTGAAAATAATATAAATATGGTATCCTTATGACAGTGCCAAGTTCTATTTTATGTTAAAAATTTTAAGTAATGGTACTTAAATTCTCTAAAAAGTGTTATTATAATAAAATTCTGATATAAATTTTCATTTTTAAAATAAAGATATGTAATGAAGTTACAGCTTTTATGAGCTTAAAAATATATATAATTTATTGTGATGCCTATTAGATGTAAGGTAAAGAATACAAGTAACTTCTGAAATTAGAGCTATATAATTTAGAAATGAGCACATTATTAACAGAACAAAAATTCGTTAAGGACTTTATGATCACTGCGTCAAACATGTTACATCTAATTATATATACCCTTCAGGCTGTTTGTACTGACGGTGATGTTTTAAATTTCAAATTGTTAAATGCAAGTGAGGAAAGAAAACCAGAGCAATAGTTGTTGATTTATACTAAAAACTGTAATCATCAGAAGTTTGCAAGATACGGTAAATGTTCTATTAAACTAAGTGTAAATACTGAATTTGGTATCGTTAGCTAATCACTGACACTGATAGCAGGTTATTAATATCTTCCGAACATACATATACAATTACAAAAATACGTCTAGTTACGTACTTTCACTTATGTGAATGGTTATAAGGTCTAAAATGTATTATATATCTCTAGAGGCGAAGGAGAATTGCTTTCCTCCCCAAATTAGTTTATTGGGGATAACTACATCAAATTAGGTGTAACCGCAAAGAAATGTTTTTCTAAATTTAATTTTTTACGGAAAATCATTATGAAACTCTTTCGGATATTTCCGTTTTCAGATTATTAATGATAGGAATTACTTATACATAAATATAATAAACAAATTTTTTTTATGTCTTGGTTTTTAAAACAAGAAAAGTTTTAGAAAAGGCAATTGGTGTGGCTGCCAGACAGGTTAATCTGTGAAAAAAAATATACCAACATAAAGTTAATCCTAAAAGCCGTTATGAAAGAAATAATATCCAGTAATAAAAATACGTCCTACTCAGACAAGCCCTAAAATTTTCTTCAGCGATAAACTCAAAACATAAAAGAATATATTTTACTAAATGTATACAAGGGGCCTAATTTCAATTTTGTTAACTAAAACAATTTGAAATACAGTATCTTTGAAGCAATCACTTTAATGAGGGAGATATTACTAAATAAAGAATCACCAAGGAACAACAAAGAATGTGAGCCATGAAAATTAATGAAAGTTGCAATGGAATTGTCGGTCAACCAAAGAATACATCACGTTATAATGATTGTGCACTAGAATAAACATCAGGATAGAAGATAAAGATCAGAAATAGTAGGCAAGAAATATCAGGAAAACAAGGATATTAAAACGGTATATATTAATAAAAATATTTAAAATTCACTATTGTCTCTTAATTTTTACAAATGAGATAAGTTGCTTACAATATCATAAAATTTTCAAATGTTTAACACAAAAGGAATAATTTTTCAGGAAATATTTGTCAGATAGACTTAAATATTTTAATCCAGATTCTTTACACAGGAATGCATATATTGATTTTTTTAAGATGTTATGTTGATGATTATGATTTGAAGGAATAGTAGCATTTTGAAACATGGCCCATCGTTATATTTTACAATAATATAACACTACGTTTCTATTATTTAAATCTACTCTCTCCTTCAAGTGAAATCCGTAATACAATAAAGACTCATAAGTTTAAAACGTGCGGCAATAAACTACCCATTAAAAATATTTTTATACCAGACTGGAAAGAATGAATTCACCTAATCTCTGCTAATATTGCAAACAATACCTCTCACCAAAACTAACAGTGGTTTGTCACTCTACAGAGTGATTTATGGAATATATTAAAATAAATCGACAGGTTTACTGCTTATCGAGTCTGGAATTCCCTTTCTAAACGAACTGATGACCAGATGCATTACTGTTAGATCGTTCGGAAACCTTTTAGCGCCTCTGAACCGGCCTAAGAAACAAACAAAAGAATTTAATACATAAAATAAAGTAATAAGAGTGCAGCTTCTGATAAATGAACTGAGTGAAGGAGGAGTGCAAAGGAAAGACTAAGGCCCCTTATCAGTTGGAGAGATCCCCTTATTAATTGAGATCAACAATAAGCCATTAGGTGAAGAGCCACTCGCTTTATTGCCTCTTGAATTCAATCGAGTCACTGGTACTTGTCTTTTGCTATTCACATTGCCAGAATTTAGCTGAAGGTACCTACTGGTTTAATAAAAGTACCACAACATCATGCTACTTTTTTGAGGCTAATCTCATTATACATTGCAACATAATCTTCTCGTGTTTATGAAACATATTTAAGTATATTCAATACTACATTATCTAAAACTAGATTAGAAAATACCGTTGTAATTTTTTTTATTTCAGTTTAAATAACATATGCCACGCTAAACATAGTTTAATGTAATGTTAGTCTACTTGAAATGTGTAGTTTTACTAATATGTTTTACCTGTATAATGGTACATACAATATAACCTAAGAAGCTTTAAAAAATTATAAATGTTTTTATAACTGAGCGTTCGACTTCTTCCAGTAGAGAAAACTACCATAATACTATAGTTGGATACAATAGAGATTATTATAATTTATTATTATACATTCACGCCTTTCAATTAAAAAAATAATAAAAAATATAAATATTTAGCTGATATTATGAAGAACTATATATTACTATTTTTTATTTATAATTTACGTGAAATACCTTTTAGCACCGTCAAAACCCATTTATGCAAGATTTTCACGTCACATATAAATTTACAGCAAGATAAATTTTTTTCTAACCAATTTTTTTTTATGGTATTAGATTATATTTGTGTATTGAAATAATAATTTATTTTATCCTCAGTTTTGTTTTTAGTACATTATGCCTTTGTAATATAAACAAACATCTTTCGTCTAAGCTCAATGAAATTTTACTTATTTAACACATAACTTCATTTTGCTCCTGAACGAAGAATGAACGCATATATTGTTATATGGTATTATGTAACATTAAGATAATAATATTAAGATGCATTATTTATGTAGCTGTTAAATCTTGCAGTTTAATTAAAATACTTTAAAACAAGCCGATATAATTCGAGTATCAAAGGATCCGAAAGAAAATAACGAGATAGGGCACAAGCGAAATTACAAAACGACTGACAACCCTCCTAAGAGCAATAGAATTCCTCCATTGTATGAAAAGGAAGTTTCATAGTGCTAAAATCTTTATAACAAGCGCTATTGCATGGATGGACAAACATACGTATGGTCAACACGATTTAATCAGGCCCAGTTGCTTCTTTGATAGTCCATTATTATTTAAAAGGTTTCAATATAGTTATTTTAAGGTAAATATTTTAATTATGTTTTGAAATTATTGGGAAATTGTAACGCTTTAATTTGCTAAGAAATACAAATTCTAAATTATTATGACACAATAGATTTTGATCCCTAATTGTTTTCAAGACGTTACTTGATTTAGATTCCCTTTATAAAGGTACCGTAATTGTTATAGTTATACAATTTAATAAATTTTGAACTACCATAGCCTTGAAATGAAAAATATCAAACATTAATTATTGCAGGGTTTCTTTACTCGATTGCCTCACACTATAATTATTATACGTAGGTATATAAAACACATTCCTAAAATGTAATCAAATTTTTAAGTTCCCGAATTCTCCTACTATTTAACGAATAGTATAAAATACACACCATGGAATGTAATCTAGAATTGATTTTCTGTCTGGAATAATGACTTAAATATAATGGTTCTTTTTTATTTTCAACAAATGGATTTTAAACTAGACAAGAATTTTGTCTTCCATTTAGTAAACAGTATTATTCCAGTAATTGTTAAAATAATTGTATATAAACTTGTAAAAATTAAGAAGTTACTTAAAAAGCTAGAAGTATGAAATAGTAATTAATTATTAACTATGAGGTTTCTTAATTAATAACATAGCATTATTAATGATTAATCTTTAAAAATAAAGACTTCATTCAACGGTGAACTTGCTGCTTACAGCCCAATCAATATATGACAAAAGTACTCACAAACTATATAATATTTCTCTTGTGTACAGACACTACATACTGTATAAAGTGACGTTGACAGTATATGTATTGATTTTTCAGATAGAACTTCAGGAAGAATTGACTGAGAATGCATATATATATATATATATATATATATATATATATATATATATATATATATATATATATATATATATATATATAGTATGAATTTGATTTTGTGACATTTCAAATAAGGCCTCTTTGATTCTAAAAGTTGGAGTTTTCTGGTGTTATTGGTCAGTGGGAGGATAAGCGAGGTGTTGAGTATTGGATTATTGGTAAGTTGGATTATTGCTTCACCCCAATAATCCAACGAAACAACTGTTTAAATCGTTTTAGTTGGTTATTTCACGACTATATAGGGGAGAATATTACCCTGAATTATAAAATTTAAAACTTCCAGTTTTACTGAACAACGGATTAAGATGATGTATTAGTCTTTAATTTTGTGAACTAAACCATAAATATGATATTTATATATTTTAGTATATAGTGTATATACACAATAAAAATTATAGATATTTACTACATGTTACTAAACTTTGATTAAAGATCTAACGACTTATTTGTAATTTGTTTTAGCAGAAACACATAAGGAAGTTATTATTATTATTTTACAATACCTATATGTTGAGATTATGATTAGATCAAATGAGAAAATAAACTTGTTTTCAATTAATAGAATGAATGACATAGTAGCATTAATTATTTTATCCCTATGAAATATAACGCATCAAGTATCGTCTGATAAAACTCGGTTTCAATTAACTAAGTGATTAAATATAACTTGCAACAACATGAAATTGAACTAATAGATATTTGACGTATATAATAACTAATTCATCATCAATATCCAATAAGTGTATTGCTTTATAGCATTGGGTTTTCCAATACTAAAATACGTATAGTTTACACAAAATACAATATACAATTATCGTTTACTGCCTCTTGTGGATAACTGTTAACATTTATAATAGTCAATATTGCCTTATTTTTATCTACAAGAATTACAATATCCAAGCCAATTATGGAGAGGATTAATTAACCCGTCCCTCAGATGATTATTTACGAGTAAATAATTAATAATATGTAATATCATAGTTAATACGTTTTAATATTCGGAAGCTGATAAGTTCGTATATGTTAAAGCACTCTCAGAAATAGCCTATTTTATAAAATTATATGATTTTCACAAATGTATTTTTGGCTTTATGATTACTTTAGGATGATAAAAACAATAAAATCCACATGATCCTACATAACCGCTTGTATTTGAGTGTTTACTATGAGTAAGGTTCTGGGTAGATCGCCTCCTTTCAAGATTTCATAAGGAAGGATAGTGGGCATATATCTCAGTCATCTTCCCTTGGAAGAAGGGAAAGCTAGCTCTCTTCCAACCTTTTTTAGGCTCACCTGGAAAATATACAATATCGATTAAGAATAGATCTCTATAGTGATTGTTTCGAGGTCAGTACCCGGTTTCATATTATTCAAAAACCGAAAACCTTTTACTAAAATAGAAATATGTGTTTGTTACGGTTTATAATAATTGTTTACTGTACATATAAGACATGCTTTACAAATCGATGATAAAGCACCACTAACTAAATTTGGCGCGCCATTCCTTCATTTCATGATATAAAAACATTAGTTTAAAATTTAAATAGAACTCATTCACATTTTTTTCGGAAATTTAAATGCTAAGGAAGTGATTTCAATGTAAATTTACTTTAGTATGTTCATAATAGTTCTAAACACATTGTGAAATATTGAAGAAATTAACTTATGGATAAGATAAAATAGAGACTAGATGATAAGTTCGTATAGGTTTATAAACAAACTCATTGTGCCAGACTAAAGGGTCACAAGGAAAACAGTGACGTTAAAGATAGACAGTTTTATCTATAGTATCAATTCTGACAGGTTCACCTCAAACTGTTCATACGATTAATCAAGAGCACGGCTGGCGGTGCCATCACAAGCGCAGCAGTTTTCTCTTACTATTAACTCTCTTCTTTTATTAATACTTACAAATTTGGTAGTTTATTATTATCACTTATAAGTAATTCTAACGAGTTTTCTTACTATTTCAGCTATATTTTTCAAATTGTAAAAGTTAAACACATTCAGTTTTTGTATACAAGTGTGCAAATTAATCATTTATTGCGTTCTTGTAGATAACCATTACCTGTCGGAGTACTTCAATAACATTTGTATAAACAATTATTAGTTAACTAACCTTTTAGAGAATCAAATCAATACTAATAAATATGTAATTTATGTAAATAAATAAATAATTATATAACCTTGTTATACAAATAATTCTAGTCTATGTCGTATCCACAATATTATTCTGTAGCATGTATTCGAATGTTGATGTTCTTACAAGAATATTGTCGTCTTCATTAAATTAGTGAATAATTATATAATGTTAACATAAGTACCACTTTATAAATACACTGATAAATAAGTCATGCTTCATTAAGGCAACTTTTGACCTCTAAATAGAACGAATCCTTCTATTGTGGGAACCAGTTACTAAGGACACAATTTCATGAATGAAATTAATAACGGCAATGTGAGTGTTGATATTTTAGGAACAGTGCTATCGGACCGCATGAATAATTTCAGCTATATTTTCGTGATTTATTACTAGAGGGTTTATACTATACATATAGTTATACATAAGAGTTAATACTATGTGGTGTCCAGAATCTAACAGGTAAAAACTTGAATTTTACTTATTATTTACTTACTACAGTAAGTTTACAATGCTAAATGTGTAATAGATTGTACAAATAATCTTGAAACCTTACAAGATATAAAAATGGAAGGAAAGAAAAGGTTGTTGAAAATATTTATCAACGCCATTCATGTTGTATCGTTGTAATACCTACTCTAACTATGCAATCGCCTGACAACATGAAATGTATTTTTTAATAATTACTTTAGGTACTCATCCAAGCTATATGTAAAGTTTAGTCTGAACCTATCCATATTACGGTGGTATCGTGTTCACATCCTCAATTAAAGAAGCACTTACATAATACATCATACACATACAGGTACATGTATAAATTTTTGAGTTATGGTGTTTTAGGATTATAGGAACCATTCATTATTGCAGAAAATACAAAAATTCTGTTAAAAAAATATTTTTTTACAAACATTGCAATAGGCTGTTTCAATAAAATTTACAGCTTCACGTGTACTGAGTAATTGGGAGACCTTGTATTATCAACTCAAATGGGAATTTCTTACGTATGAGATTAGAAAGTAATACTTTATACTAGACCGTATTTCCTAGAAATTAAACATTTTTCTTTAAATTAGCAATTATTGAAATTCAATAATTTTAAAATTATAATATACTTTATGGGCAGATTGACCTTACTGTTTACTAAAGTTCAGTAAAGCAAGAAATGCTTGAAAACTTTTACCAATCATATTTTCTTTAAAGTTAGACGGTCAAGTGTGCGTTCATTTTAACTGAGGGCATACAAAAGTATCTTGGACTTTATTACTATGAAACGTTAGAACTGGAAAGCACTTTACTAAAAAAAAGATAACAAGGAGACGTAAGTTAGACTTTGAATCTGGAGATCTTGCTGGAATATTTCTTGATCTTCTAAAGCGGTAGATCAAACAAGCATACAATCCTTAGAAATCTTTATGTAGAACTTTTACAGAGACATCTCATTCACGCTTTTGTTTGTTTATCAGAGTCATGATGCTTGAACTGAACATTTATTTGCTGTGCACTAGATAGTAGGAATAGAAATTTAATTTTAAAGTAGCAATAATACATTTTTGGTTTACAACTATACTATAGGCAATGTCAAACTAGGACGTGTTAAAAACTATTACAAGATTATTTTATTAGGGGTTTAAAAATATTATTCTATATATTGCACCTAAAAAGAAATATACAGTAATAATTTGACTTTACAAAGTTTTAAGGCGCTTATTGAGTTGATCCCAGGATATGTGGTCGCCCACCCCACACACACACACACACACACACACACACACACACACACACACACACACACACACACACACACACTCATTACAACTCAAACGCTTAAGCTCTTGTTTTTTTACGTAATGGAAACTATATTATTATTTGAATTAAATTATAGAAATTATGTTTATCTAGACAGTCATGTGCATTAATAATTTATTCTCTTTCCTTTGGTTCGTTTTTGCAAAAACAGTCAGTTGCTGTTTTATATTAGTTCGAAAATTATTATTATGTGTCACTGTTCATAATTATTGTATTATACCGTTGTTTTGGTGACTATTTGATTTTGAATTACAAGTGTTTTCCAGAATATTTATATTTCTCTAAACATTTTTCCCAACGTAGTAACCATGTAACTGTGGTAGCTAGCAGCGGGTCATGTCAGTACTATTTGTTCTCTTACGTCTTAAAATATGTGCTTATGTTACTTAACTTCACTGCAGAAGTATTATTTATGGTAAGGCTTCGGTTAGAAAAAACACAAAGCTAATGACATTTAGCACCAAATTTGCAATGTTAGAGTAGAGGAAGAGGAAGTAAATGCCAATCAGTGGTAAATTAATTTTAAAATATTTTAGTTTTTTGCTATAATAATTTTTAAATTTTGAAAAGACATTTCACTAGCGCATTGTACTATGACAATATTTCCGCTTCAAGTTAAATATTTGGTTATGAAACATAATATTTTTAAGACGAATAAAGCTATTTGCAAATACGATGCACACAATTTCATGAATCTTTGGATTAATCAATCTAAAACCATAATACTTAAAATCCAACTATTATTTGTATTTAATCGTTCACTAACATGGAGTTGACAAAGACGATAAAGTTATACCTAGTTTATCATGATGAGGTTTTTTGCCAACATCACTTAGTGAGGTTATATCGGTGACGTGAGCTACCTTTTTTAACACCGTAACTGCCTAACGTAACTTCAAGGTGTTGCGTATTACAAAACATCTTTTACATTTTCAATTTTCATTACATGGGAGAAGAATTGTTTTAATAACTCGTTTGTTGTTATACAACACATTGTGAAGACACTTCCGGTATATCATATTATAATGGAAACGAGTTCTTTAATAATTCTGTGTTTCATAACAGTAAGAGTGATAGTAGTAGAATAGTGTAGGTTTAATATAACAGTCCTTTAACCTTGTCACTGAGTAACATAGCATATGCATATTATTATTAGATATATATATATATATATATATATATATATATATAAATTAATAAAAAATATTTAACTATCCCTAAATAAGATAAGGAGGGAACTTAAATGATAGGGTGCTCTGTTACCAAATGTTCTTACTAAGATTCAAAATCGTCATTGCACTATATCGTGTTTCTTATTACTGCATAAAAACTTTTCATTAGTTAATATATAATGTATCAAAATTGCAACTACTGTATAGTATAAGAAATACAAAAGTGCAAACCACTAAAAAATTAATTAAAAACATAACAACAATAAATAATACAGTAAATAATAAATATAATTATAAATATAAACATCATTGAATTAATTAATGGGAATGATTTTTATTTCTATAAAGATACGATAGACACCTAGTGCCTACACACAAGTGCCTCTTCCGAGTTTGTTGACTAATATAGATGAAGTCAAACTTAGAATCCAATCGTATCCTAACCCCCAAGAGTCTCGCTAGAAGGTCGTGGAAGTCACAAAACAACCACCTAAATTAGTTTTAATATTGATATAAAGCTCAGCTTTTATATCAATATTAAAGCTATAATCTTCATCGCCTCTCATAAACGTTTCCCTTGTCTGTGAGAATCATTTTCAAGCCAACATTATGCTTAATGTCTTATCTTTCAAAGGGGATAAATTAGTTGAGATTAACAATGTGGCATTAGTAGTAGAGGAACTTTGTATTATTTCCCCTTGAAATTAATTGAGAGTGTATCCTTTTTTAAGCCAAATGAGAGGAGGTGCAGTTGGAGGTGAGGGATCAGCCAGTGTTACGACTAGATAAATATGAAACTCTTCGTAATTGTTCTTATTATTAATTTACTATTTTATTAAAATAATATTCATGCATTATCGATTTTCAAAAGTACTTATTAGAGCCCTGATGGTTTCAAGTCTGCTAATTAAAGTAGGAAAAGGTAATATTTTTATACATGTTATAACATGTAACAATGGTAAATATCTGAAACCTATTACCTTTCAAAAGCTAATAATTGTGATAAAAGTTTCTTCCAATATCACAATGATATTTTTGAGGACATGTCACCTTACAGAAATGTAAGACGGATGATGTCTCTGTTTGAGAGCTTGTTAGCTTAGTGTTCAATGTAAGGACTGGACGTCTTGGAGATACCTTGTTATTGTTGTTTATTCGATCGATGGGTATTTTTTAAAAGTTGCAGTGTGTGAGATTAAAAATGTGAGCTAACCACTTTATACATTAGTACTCCGACGGTGAGTACATGATCACATTTAAGTTTAAAAAAACGTTATTGTAAATCTAAATAATATTCTTTTTCTAACAGGGGCAGAAAGAAATAACCAAAACAAAATCATATACCATAAATCTAATGTAAACTGTAAAAGATCTCACAAACAATGAATACCTGTGTAAAGCTTTTGGGAATAGCCTGGGTATGCATTACGCTTCGAAATGCTTGGGTATACAAAAGACAATCACTATTAGGAAAAGCAATTTTGTGCTGAAAAGACCAATCAAAGAAAGGCAATTCAAGTTGACTCGTTTGAAACAGAAGCTCTATTGAACGTTCTTTATACACAAGACTCTTTTGTAAGGAGCTTTCAAACTAAAAACTTGTCACAAAGTGTTTCGATTCACATTTTGAATCAGTATTTTACTATTTTAACTTTGTTACATTTTTTAAGTGGAGTTTAATGTGGAGTTTAATACAAATATATTTCTATACAACGCTTATATAAAATCAGTAATACTGTCAATGATAACTAATCATAATTCCTCAAAATATACTGAAATGTTAGGACAAAAGCCTAATATCTTGGAATATTTCAATTCAATACCGTATAAAACTACTCGATTTTAAAACCGTATACTGCATACACCAATGTTCTAAGTAAAATTATGCGTAGTATTATTGATATACAGTATGTAAGTATAAATGCCGTATTAGTAATTTGCATACTGCTAATGTAATAGCGTATTAGATATAAAGTCATAGAGTCTGGCTCATTCAAAAATTATAAAATTAAGGCCAATTTCTCGTCGTAAACGATCTATTTCCACTACATTTGAACGTGTCTATGCGTAGAGACACGTAAATAACTTTGACACTCAGGTTTCGTACTCTAGGGAGTTATCGCAAGGATCTCCCTAAGGCACTCTACATGAATTATTCCAGGTGGACCAAGACCTGACCTCTAGACCCTCAGAGAGCCAATTTGTATTCCTACTTTTCATTGATTTCTCTCCATTTTTAGGTTGTTTTCATTTTCGTTTCTGGGATTGCCTAAAAACTCAAAAAAGAGTTTTTCCCATCTACTCAATGGTACACTCAATAAAACTGTCTCCAGAATATTTTTTTTTCAATTGACATAGCTTAGTACCAATATTTGTGATGTTATATAAACATCCAAATTATGTCCATATATGAACATAGATCCATCTATTGTTATTTACTTAACATATCCTTTTGTCGTTTGTGAAGAAATAAACTAAAGAAGAGTTTGTGTTCAAATAATGCAAGGAAGTTAATAAGAATTAGTTATAATGAGAATTAAACAAAACTTTCTGTAACTTAAATTAAACTATTTTACAACACATAATATAAAAAAATATTTGTAAAACAAACTCGCTAAGTACTTAGGATCTAAAATTAATATTTAGTATTCAAGGAAAACTGAACACCAAATACTAAATCATCTTACTTTTATATGGTCCTTAAAATATATGGTGTATTACTGCACCAATAAATAAAATTGTAACCTATTTGTGTTTTGTTCACGAATTATAATCTCTGTGCTAGGATTATTGCTCGCAATTCAGTGTTTTCCAGCAACTATTTTATAACCATTTTGTCACCGGTAATATACGAGTGTATAAGATGTATAAATTTATAAATATATGCATGTGTATATACGGCTATTGTCACTTGCTGTTGTGACGAAATCCCACGCGTGCCCCTTTCTTGATTTCGCAGTTGGTACAACACTACTCTTATCATTAATGTGTATTTATTGATAGCATATTTTGTTTGGAAATGATCTTAACTATACCATTATGTGGCTCTATCTAAATTACTCTATACATTACAACATGACAAATTAATTATCCAAAGTTACCTAGACTACAAAATGTAATGTAATATATGTAAAGAGGTATCCCCCTTGTTTCATTAGATGCACAACTGTGTGCACTACGACGTTTTATACACGACCTCTATATATTTTGGAGTAACCCACCTATGGAAGAAAGCTGTGATTCAATGTGAAGCTCAACGTGATATATTTACATTGGTACGAGATCACAGACACGTATACTACAAATTACAGTGTAATCTATGTTAAGAGGGAGAGGTAATCTCTTTTCTCATTAGATGTACTTCACATAAACTACACTATATTTTTAGTCTAAATGTCAGACCGATGTAAAGAGTTACTTTGCACTTTAATTTTTATATCTCTTTGGACGAACATAACACGTAATTCCTAAAATAAAGTCTAAATGAACATCAGATTTCACATGGAATCAACCCTTCTCACCATAGCTACATTATGTGTAGAAATCAGATTTTGTCACCAACGTTCAACATAGACCCTAAATATATTAGATTTTGTATCGTAAAAAAATAAACTTACTGTGTTAACTGTAGTTTGTTAAAGTTGTATACGAAAAAAAAAATCTATTCATTCTGAAATTTTCTCGTTTCAAAAAGGTTTGAAAATAATGCAATAAATTAAATAAATATTTAGGTATCGAATGGATAATGTGCTCATAGAAACTCACATTTCAGATACAATTAACTCTTTCTTTTATTCTAATCCATACAAAACGTTGATTTTTTATTTAAAACTAAAACTATTTAGTGAATATGCATTAAATGAGAATATTTGTCAACTGTAACGGGTTTCTTTTAATAAACAATAATTTTATAATAACAAAAATTTAAAAAGATCATATTTTGATTAATGGTAAAGAGAGAATATTCTTCTGCTTATTGTGTCGTTATATTTATACACCTCACGTTGGGAGTTATTTTTGTAATATTTGTGAAGTGGCACCTCGAAGTATTTAAATCCATATAAATAAATATTATAAACGTCTACTCAGTATAAGCATATAAGTGTTAATTTATATGCTTGGATTATTTCGAGGAATTTGCATGGTAATCAAGCTGTTTTCTATAATTGTTTTGATAAACACATATTTAACCAACAGCTTGATTAATATGCAAATTATGTGAAATAATACAAGCTTATACATTCGTTTTAACTATTTATAAGCCAAAATAAAGAAAATATTTTCATAGTTCTCATGGAATAATGATTATACAAATAAACGACCAATTTATCACAACCCAGTCTAACACTTCAGTACTAGTTTATTGTTAATTTTTGTAAGAAAATTGTTTGTATTGAAAATATTTTAACGTTAATTAAAAAAAATTAATAATCTTCAATATTTGAAGCCCAATGAAGTAATCATACAAAATACATAACACTAATATTGTATGACCAAATAAACATAATTGAGTTGTATTCAATATGCAGTTCTATTTAAAAGAAATATTTAGCCAAGCAGATAAGTGGTAGCAACTTGTGACGTAACCACCGGCGGTTCTGCTGATTAATTCGCGGACAAGTTTGAGGTGCAGCTGTCAGACTTGGTAACATTGATTAAACTGTCAACCTGTAATGACATCGTTCTTCCTTTAGTCGGAGAACTATCAGGTGTTTTTTCGCACAACAGTTTCAATATCAATGTAAAAGCAAGACTTACGATGAAAGCTAATTTGTTAGTACTGTATTGTTTCTCAATGAACATATGATGAACTTAGAATTTTTATACTTTATTGTGTTAGTTATATCGTGATAGATGTTTCTCTTTGCCAATAAGTTTACAGTGAACGGTATTTGATGAAAGTATAATAATTACCTAGAAATCCCTGAGTCACATTGAACTTAGACCTCTTGACTACTCTCAGTTGATCATAAACAATGGACATCATATACGACAAATAGATACTGTATAATCTTAATTCTAGTTTTATTTAATAGTCACAATGTTGCCAACTGGTATGGGTTTGTTAGTTAGTTTTCTATATTTGTTTAAAATTCAGTTATAAGAATATAGTTTTCTTATACAAAAATGTAGTTAAATTTAAACCAAAATCATTAAAAGTTTTTATGTTATTATTACTTTTAGTATTTACTGAGTTAAACAATATACTGTATACAAGGAAATAGAAAAACAGTTTTTTTAGATTTAGCATTCCCAATCTTGAAAAAAATATGGAAATAATAAATGTTTTATTGTTCAAATAATAGTTTTTAAAGAAAATCATAATTATAGTTATAGAACATGAGAGACTCTTTAAACATGTAACGCAATGAAAATTAAACTAAAAACATTTGATAAGTTAGCTTAACGTGGCTTTCTAGCTTTCTAGGATGATGTGTATATTTTAATGAACAATAATACAAGGTAGAAGTACGCCAATGTACGTTTCGTAACAGCCTTGACTTAGCGTGCATGCAATATTTCATTCATATATTTCTGACATACGACCGTACAAAATTAAGTTGTTATTAAAAATCGAATCGTGTAACTATTTTTTAAGAAAAAAAATGTCATGTCAAATTTAAAGTCTACAAATAAAATATTGCTTCAACCGTCTTTGGATTGCATTAAATGACTGTAATTTAATAGGGTTTCATAACAATATTTACAGAAAAATGTATTATCAAATGATATTGTGTTTAATGATACAATATGTTTTTTTTGTATCAATCATGTATGTATGTTATCTATATGTTTCAATCTTGTATGGGTATAATGAGATTATTATTAAATTATTTATTCTGCTATTTTATCATAGACATCACACATGATAACAATATATTCGCAAATGCTAAGTAAAATTGAATGCACCATCACTTAACTCAGTATTCCACTTATGGAAATGAAGCTTTATGAACTATTTCAAATATTTATGGTTATTTCGTTATAGATATATCGTAAACGCACAAACTATATTTTTTATTTTTTACAACAAATATAGGCTTGCCTAACTCGTTTATTTGTATTTCCTCAATCAGCATTACCTTTAAAGTCCCCAACGAATGATAAGGTGTCTCGGGATGGATATATCATCAATATGCTTTTACTGTAGCCTACTCTATGATTCCGATTAAGACCAAATTATCTTTATCCAGCCCAACGAGTCACAGGCTTACCTGGACCTCATGTTATTATATTAGAAGGTACCAACAGTGTCATGATTTTTGGAAATTAGACTTAAAATATTTCGTCTGGTTTTTCATGTTATGATTGGAAGGTTTTTCATATTTGCAAAATGCCCCTCGGAGGTATATAAAGATATATTTATGGTATAAATATGGCTATACATCTTAGTTTAATATTATATAAAGCCCTTGATGTAGTTTTTTCTCTGAAATTACTGTAATAAATTATATATTGATTGAAATTAATATTTTGATTTATACACATATTTCTCAATTAATCTAAGGTTAAAATAGAGTGTGCAATGTTTATTTGTGCTTCAGCTATATCTGTTTCACTAAAATACATGACAAATATTTATTTGACTAACATATACATATTTACTTTGACATGAATTATATTTAAATCGCACTTGAAATGCAATGATGTGTGTTGTGTAAAATGTATGTTAAATTAGTTTAACGAAATTAATGTTAATTATACTTGTATTAAATATCTATAAAACTCATACATTCCAAACCTAGCCATAAATCTGTAAATCTCATTTACACAATAACAGCTAAACGACAAAAAGTCAACAAAATGTGACCTCAGGAAATGTTTTTGATATGGAAACTGCAGTATCATAGGTTTACTCACACAACAATGTCGGAACCTTCAAAGCGGGTTACGTCAAAGTAGTGCCAGGGGCATCGTTCACTATCTAACTGTTAACCTTCGTAAAACCGTCGGTAAATCAACAAAATGATTGATTGTTTATTTCCATAGTTTTCGTTATAGTATTTGAAGTTGTTAATTTGTTTTTGCTATAAAGTAGTGTAAAAGTATTTGCTTCGAACTATTTATCATTCATTTGAATCAGTGAGTGAAATTTTTGAAACATACTATGGAATTAATGTTATAGATTCTGCTTTCACTCTTACCCATCTTACTACGTGGGCGAGTGACAACAAACTCCGCGTTTTGCAGAATATTACCATGATATTCCTCATCAACACTAAGGATTAACCTATTATGTTGACAATTGGAATTAGGACGTTATCCTAATTGGGTATGGGCGTGCCTGCACGTCTCTTCACCGATAAGCACGGGCGTACCTGCACGTCTCTTCACCGGTAAGCACGGGTGTGCCTGCACGTCTCTTCACCGGTAAGCACGAGTGTGCCTGCAAGTCCCTTCACCGGTAAGTACGGGCGTGCCTGCACGTCTCTTCACCGGTAAGCACGGGCGTGCCTGCACGTCTCTTAACCGGTAAGCACGGGCGTGCGGGCGTGTCATAATTGTTTAATTTCTAAGATATATTTCCAGGCTTTGGGAAAAGATATATACGTATAATCATTTCTTAAACAATTGTGAAGATGTTTGGATGCCTGGATATTTCAATGATTGATACTCAATCGCTTTTATTGCTCGGTTAGCGTTTGGTAGTAGACGAATTTAGACCAAATTTGGAATATTTATTACTTACGCATAGTACTGTAATCAGGCGTATTTATAGTCCGAAATACTACTCATAAATATTAAAATGTATATGAAAGAAAATTTATTTAGTCTAAGCGTAGTCAATGCACTTCATGATAAGGTCGCAGGCAAGCATGTATGATTACTTACATTTGAAAACATTTAATAAGACTATATCATATTAAATCATAAGCGCTTTTAATAATTAGTGGAAGGAGAATGTTTTTAATGTCACGTGAAGCCGTGGGCACCAGCTGGTCTTATAAATAAAAATGAATTGCTAAATGCGTTACTGAATACTGATCTCGAGAACGGTTGGACCGATGTGGATAATTCTTGGTGTAAAATATCCGTTGAGATCCAAGGAAGAGAATATATAAAGAGAGAGATCACAATAGTTTCCAGGAGTTTCGAAAAATATGTGTAATAATTTTGTTTCATAATCAAAATTAAATGACACTAAACAGCTGTTGACACTTTCAACTTAAATTTATCACAGAGGCTGAAACTGTTGTTTTAATAAAATTGAACGAAATATTAAGTGATCATTTCTTAATTATTAGTGTAACTTAGATAACAAGAACTAACTTTCACTCCAAATTTGCAAGTGCCGAATCTAAAACATCTGATTAACTGGAAATATTACTTATAAACTGTTTTATAATCGACCTTAAAGTATAATACTGTAATTCTCAATGTAAGAAAATTTAAACTAGTTTGAAGTTGAATTTATTAATATATATATAGATTGATCTTCAATCTATATAATTGATATACATTCCCTCTTGAAAAGAATCAGCTGTTTTAAATTGCTTATAATACCACCTATTTTGCAATTTTTTAGCAATTACAACGCTACTTTTTTACCGAAATCCACATCAACGAATAAGCGAGTACTACCATTTTAAAGATACTCTTGCACAAGCCGGGAGCGCCAAATATGTCATTGTTGAGACTTATTAGTTGCTCGTTTCTCCTGGACTATACAAGAGTATCTGTTAAGTGGTCGAGCTCGCTTATGCATTGACGGATTAAAAAAAATTAAATAGCGTTGGAATTGTAATAACATTTTCCAAATAGTTCGTACCTAATACATGTTTTATAACTCATGTAATACAGATGATACCTATCAGAATATAAAATGTTTGCTGCTTCGGGCTTGTGCAAGCGTACCTTTAATGTGGTTGTGCTCGCTTGTGCCTTTACGAATTTCGTTGAAACTTATAGCGTTGAAATTGCAATACAATTGTTAAAAAAGCTGGTGTCTAGTAAATTTTCTTATGAATATTCTGGTTTTTTGTGTTATTTGACTAAAATATCTTTAACAGACGCTTATTTTGTTAATATTAAGGAAAATAACACGTTAGTTTCTCTTACTTATTCAAACATATGTGCCAAAGTAGGTTTCTTTATATGTACTAGTTTAGCGATACAAGAGATTTGTTAATAAAAATTAGCTAGCGGCTAAACGAAGTGTAAATTGGAAAAAAGTTATTTTAGTTTTCAGCTTAGAAACATACATAAAATCTTTAAATGCATAGCCAGCCCAATAGTTTTGTTACATAATTTAGTTTTTTTATATAATTTAAAAACACGTTTTAGTTTAATCTCTACAGATGAGCACAAAATAGTATGATAGAACTGAATGCATATTACCATTAAATGATATAGTTGATAGTAAATAAAATAAATTCAATTGGGTATGTGACATAGATTACGAAACATGTATATAAATACATATGTTTGAGGTATCAATAAAACAAGGCAAAATCAAACATAACACAAAAACTACTAAGCCTAGAGTAAATTACAATAGCCGTATATATATATATATATATATATATATATATATATATATATATATATATATATTACGCATTTTATATATTTCATAACTGAACATTCTTATTTTAAAGGTAATAATATACTCGAAACAGAAGTGCTTATACGCTTGCAGAGCACAAGAAATTGCATTGGTAACTACCAGTAATGAATAAGCAATTATTTTTACTGGGGTGAAAATCAACCTTAACTATCGACTATGGTTCAGTCACTGTCTGAGCGTCAAGAAAATATCCAAAAGATGTTCGCCTTCAATCAAGAAGTGTTTCTTTAATATTTAATTTATTGCGTATCAAAAACTAGATGTACTATTCATGTCCATAATTGAATCAAATTTCAAATTTTCTATTGAAAATCAGTTAAGTAAATGAAATTATGGAAAATTTGTATGCTTTACAGAACTATTTGATGATTGGCGACTAAGCGATACTAAGTAACAATACTAATAGTTATTAGAACGAAACAGAATAGGTGAAGACACTTGCATAAGACGTTCCTGGTAGTTGAATTGCTTGTGTTTTCCATATGAATGCAGGGTTTTACCCCGGTTTGAGCTTAGTATTTGCATGGCCTTAATAGTAACAATCTGAGCATAGCCTAAAATAATGTAGTAAATGGCTCTAGGCTAAAGATACTAGTTCATGGTTATACTGAATTCTTCGTATTAAGTTGTGATACAAATTATGATCTGATCTTATTTACTTAGTTTTCTAGAAATATGTATAGTTTACACTAAAAACCACATAAAGAACATTTACAGCGAAACTAAAACAAACAGTTACAAAGTTAGTAAAATAGTTCTTGACAAAGTAGAGCTACATTTCAACAAAGACTGCAACAAAACAGCTACATGTTGGTAACTGGGCGAGTGCCAGTGTCATAAATATTCTCTGGTGCATTCCTGCACAAAACCTTTGTTTTCTTTGGTCACGCTGAGTAATAAATTTTATATCACAGGGTTGGATAAAAATTACGTATTAGTAAATAATACTGAACTTTTCTTGCAAATTTAGACAAAAAATATTTCTCATTTCTTTTGAAACAGGAGAAAATTATTAATTTATATACGAAAATATATATTTAACGAGTAAATTGATTTCAGAAAGTCTACAAAACCGCCATCATATTACTTGATTAGGTTAATTTTATTCTCTAGACATTTTTCGTGAAAGGAATTTATGTTAACTTTCCTAAATATTCTTGATAATTATACAGGGTAACCAACGTGTAATCTAACAAACTTCTCATGTGTATTCCTGTCATTAAAATAGTAATAAAATTCATATAAACATATACCTTTGTTTTTACGAAGAACGTTCATTTAATAAACAGATATTGCATTTTCTGTCTTATTTTACGTATGTGTTTATTTAATGAAGCATTATTTTTCAAACCTTATCTTTGTTTATTATTAGCCTATCGTACATTATTCTCTTCAGGATTTAATTCACTAAAATATTTGGTTAATAAATTTGAGTGTTTATACGCCTTCATTTCTACTTCAAATGTATAGTACTTCGAATCTAAAGAAAACGAATTTTTCGAACCGAATTTGCATATGTTGTGTGATATTTTAGAAGTCTTACAGGTCTAGAACGTATTTTGTTCCATTTTTTAGTTCGTTTTAGACTATTCCAATCAGTTTAACAACTATCTTTACGCCATAAAAACATCAGTTCCCTTTTATTTTCCGTCCTTTCCTAGAAAATCGGGATATATATTTCGCTAGCCTTAGCTCGCTAACAAAGCGTTTCAGGATATATATTTATATGAGTTTTTTCATTATTTTGATGAGAGGTAACTACCTGAGAAATTTTCCGGGTTATTAGTGGGTCTATACCGTAAATTAGAGGTTTAAATGCCAAATAAAGAACTATCGTTTCATATACTTTGCCATTAGGAATTATAGATTTTGGTATATACTGTGTATTTACCATCACAACTTCAATATTTAATAAATTTAATTGCCGTACAAGGCCCCAAATATATTATTGTGTAAAAAGTATAAGTTACGAATATTAATAATAAAATAAGTAAAATGTACTTTTTGTATCAAAAATTAAATAATAAAATTCCATAACAAGTATACACGTGACTAAAGAAACAAAAGGTTGAGTTCATTGGATTTATAAAATTTTAGGATATAAAACAGTTTAGAATAGCAATACAGTCATCGGTTTTTTAGTGAAAATCGTATTGCTTGAGGACATTCAATTTAAAATTTATCCCAATTAAAATGTCCAATATAAAATAATTTCACAAACAAGATGAAAAAAGAAATAATTTCAATCGACTGAATAACTTTGTACAACTGATCTGATAGTAGTAATGTGAGTAACAGTGTATTAATCCTCCAAGCTTAGTCCAGTCTATTTAAATTTTAATCTAGCAAATCATCGGATGTTTGGGCATTTTTCTGGTGTGTGAGTAGGACAGAAACATAAAGAAAGCAACCAATTTTTAACTTCAATACATTTTTATGACTACGTTCTGCGTCTTAGGCATCCCACTAATTAAATGTTTGTACTTTTTTCTTTTTAGCTCGAAAATCCACATGTTTAGAAAAATTAAGTGTTGTATTAATACTTACACATTTGTTCTATTCAGGGATTTACGTGGTATTTGGGTTTGTTTACAGAAATGTAATATACTCAAAATTAAAGAACTGCAATGCAACACAATTTTACGAAATGTACAATATTTGTTCTTGCGCAAAAACATTAAAAATCTCCTTCCCTATGGATCATAACGCAATATTAAAAATGGATATAAACTGTTTATTACTTTTGTACATTTCTGTTAAAAAATATATAATAACGAATTAAAGGAAATGTATTTGTCTTTGAAAATTAATATTATTTAGAAAGATGAAACTATTTATGCAAACATAAAAAAACTGACATTATAGTGTTTTTTTCTTTTTTTGCACATTTGTTCAACGTTTAAATGATTGTAGTATTTACTAAGTTATAAAACTTACGAGAGAGGTTTTGAAGTTAAAGTTTAAAAAAATTTAGTATTATTATAGTTTTTGTTACTATTTTGATTTTAATTTAAAGGCTTTAAAGATAAATGTTTTAAAACATACATAGATTTATTCTCTAAGTTATTTTATAGGAACTAGTCATTATCGGTTGGTAAAAATTTGTTGATATGGAAATGTTTTAAGTATATACTAAAGATTCACAATATTTCTAGACAATGGTGGAACATGTTTTATTGTCAGGGCGTCTAGATTATTTGCGTTACGTTGCTCCCAGCTCAGTACCAAAGATATTTTTTACGCATAATTAAATGTTATTACGAGTATATTTTGTGTACGTGTCCATTCAGTGTTTTCGTTTGTATTGTAGATACAACTAAAATATAATCACATTAAAAAATTTTCACAATATTAATTAAAGTTATATTTTTACACAACTATAGCTAATTAAAAATGTATAAAAATTCAGTATGTTTTAAAACTCTCATTATTTAATTAAAGCTATTATATATTATAATAGTGTTTGCGCTACTACGTAAAATAATTATGATAGTTAAACACTTTACAGACACATAAGAAAATTTGGAAATCTTTAGTACAGTGCAGGTGCTCTATAAATGCCACTCAGATTAGCCAACTACAGTTAACCCATAGTTTGGTAATTCATAAAAAAAAAAAATACTTTGTAGAGTGGTTAGTAGTTTAACATCTCTAGGGATGAAAAACACTATTATTTGTGCAGTAGAAATAAACCTTATGAACTATGAATTAAAACTACTTTATTATTAGCAATTATTATTCCATTATTATATTCTTTTTGTTATAAAATATGAATGAACAAATGTATCAACTAGAACCCAATGTTTAAAAAACTAATTTACCATTAACACCTACATGTATGAGTGGAGCTTGATATTTAAAAAAGGTTTTTGAATAAAAGTGTAATTTTATTTTAAATATAGCATACACAATCTTACATACGTATTATTTAGTATTTAAAGTATCTACTACTCAAGTAGACAATTGTTTATTTTTATTTTAACATAATCTATAGATTGTGACAACACCTGAAACCCCCCTTTTTGTACAATCGCCGAGGTAGGATATATTTCAAGGGCCAAAACGAAAATCCAAAACTTTTCCCCTTAAAGCGCCCATTTATTAGAGAGCCGATCCTTCTTAGATATAATTAATAGAATTAAAGGTATAAATATTTAGAAATACTTAAAGTTAAATTACACTTGAATAGGAACTAAAATTAGTTTTTCATAAAACATTTTTTATTTATTCGAAACCACAAGATTTCTACTTACATGGAATCAAAATAGTTTGTGTCACAAGATAGTTACATAATATATTCAATAAGCGTACAATTAACATAGTGTATTGTAATATCCCTAACTGCAACTGTTATCTTACAATATTATTATAGTTGCTTCTAGTAACGACAAACAATTAAATGATTAACAAAATTAAAGACCTCCTAAGCCACCTAGGGCGTCTTCCATTACAATATATTAGTACAGTGCAATACATTGGACTATAGTTGGCCGTAAGTTCTTATGCTATCCATTTATGAAGTCACTAGTAATCAATAATTTCGACTACTTTCCCACCCTTTAGAGAAACTTTTCTCACCTGACGCATCTAATAATTTCTATAGAGAACAGACTCGCATTTCGTTACCTTGTTATTCCTAGCCTTGGGCATACTGCGATGGCAACTGTATACATTTCATCTGTATTTTCCCTGTGTGTTGATTATTACTAGCTCAAAAGTACGTAATTGTTGAGATACGGACTACGTTACCTTTCATACAAATTATTACGTATTTTTATAACGTCTTATACATATATTTATATTTAGTTGATAAGATTTTTAGTTGGTTTTAATGTACTAGAGATTTTCTCATCCTCTTAATCCCCTGGCTCTTGAATTAGTATAAAGTCAAATATTTGAGGGCTCATGTTATGAGTGATACACGGTGTTTCTTATTAGACATCACTGATCACTGATTGGCCTGGAATGTGATCAGTCAAGTAATAATATAAGTCTTACGCATTACCTCCTGTATTTGTATTTTTCTAGAATTTCCCGTGAGACATAGCGCGACGTGCAGGTCAAGGGAATGTGAGTATGGAATTATGTATAGTGACACATGATGATTTTGGTCGTATAATTCGTAAGTAAAAATGTATGGTATCACATTCACCACGCCTGTGAACTACATTGCTAGTATACTACAAGGGTTTAGTTTGAGGAAAACCCAACGTCCCACTTTATTTAGGAGTTTGAGGATTTAACTTTTACAGGTTAAAACCCTGAATCTCGAAAATGCATAAGCAAGCAATATTAAGGGAAGAGCCCACTAAATTTTGTGTACTAGAACGTTTATCACATGAGAAATGCTCTGATATATTTCTATTATAATAAATATTTAAAAAATTTTAATAAATACTATGAACCACTCAATGTAGTTAACCATTCAGTTTTCGGAAGAAAGTTCTAATTGTTTCTTTGCTTTAAACAAGTTTCTCTTAGACCGCTATTAAATAATATGTGATGGAACTAAAGTACCAATATTGTTGAATTATTTATTAATAAGCGTATATATTTAAGATTTATTGTACTAATCTATCACTCAGCATGAAGAAAGAAAAATAAAGCTTTTGTACAAGAATGTACCAAAGGATATTTATAACTCTGGAATTCGACCAATTCCTGACATAGAACTATTTTGTTGCGGTATTTCTGGAAATGTAGCTCCAGTTTGTCAAGAACTATTTAACTTTCTTAAAGTTTGCTTAATTTTGTTTGCATATTATATAGATAGATAAATAAACGTATAAGCAAATCCAGCCTGTCTAAAACAGGGTTTTATGAGAAGAAAAAAGGGAAACATTTTTTAAACGTATTCTAATTTCGAACAATAATGATATCATTTATGGACTTTACTAGGGTTAGGTGTTCTAATTTCATTATCCTTATAAACAGATATATCATATTTATATGTACTTAGCCAACAGTATTTGTCAATTTCATCTAAACTTCCCCAAATAGGAAAAAGAAATTTGCTTACCCTTACATATAAAAATATTTACTTTACAGTGCCTGATGTTTTGTTCATTGGAGACCATATGTTCCCCCTGTTAAAGAAACCACATTCAAGAACAAAGCTGTGAATGTTTGCATAGCACATAATGGTATTCGAAACTGGTGGCTCCCTTGAGATTATGAATGGAATTTTTTTAGTGTGCTTTAAGAAAAAACTGGGCGATGTATACAAACATGCGTCAGAAAGCCATTCTTTCCCGTCCTGCGGTCTGAAAACAGGACATATATTACTCAATTCTTTATATAAAAAATATTTCAAAAAGTTGAATGGACGTTGTAAGGATTTTCCTCGATTAATTAATTGGAGAGTAATTAATTAACAAAAATTAACTAGATTAACTAAAGTAAGTAACTAAATTAACAGTCGGAATAGTGAGCCGGTTCAATACCTATATCTCCCCGGCTCATGTGTGTTTTATATAGTGTATGTGTGTGTGGTTTATTGGCTGCAGAGCCCACTGACCTTTTGAAGGCGTTCGGCCTTTCCGGTAGAGTGGTAGAGACTCCGAGCCGTGGTGTACAAGTTAGGAGTAGCTCCAGTTTAATTTTTAGTATAATTAAGTGTTTGTTAGTTAGTTTTGCTGAGCTGTTCTCCTTCTGACATGTGCGGCTAAGTTTACGGCCCCTCACTGATGAGGTCCAAGAGATGAATTGTTTCCTCCTGTCATCTCTCCATCATGCGTGGTCGCAGAGAACCTTCGCTTTTGCGCTCTGCTGAAGGAGGGCCACCATGATGGACATTTCTTCTAGTCAGCACCCTGCTTCTAGTCTTCTGTGATACCCTGCTTATATTCTTTATTTATTTGTTATTGTTATTGTTGCCATTTATATAGTTTATATTTTGTTATTTAATTTTAAGTTAGTTTTAGATATATTTAGTTATTTCTTGGATTTCATTAGGAGCCCGCCCTTAGCCGAAGGATACCGGGTGAAATTGGCATTTCTTGTTTCAAATTATGGCGTTTCTAATTTTTGTATGCAGGTGCACCTGACAAGGATTGTTTGAGGTATCTACTACTGCAGGCTTTTTATTTTTTTTATTTATAGTATATATACATATATATTTCTATTGACTGGATAGGCCTATGTTTTGTCTTAGTGAATGAACCTGAGTATACTGACCACGGTGTTCTTATTTTACCTAGTTAGTTTTGATCCGGCATCCCGTTCGCCGCCATGGGCGCGCGCTTCCCTGATGTTTGCTGTGGGTGTGCGAGCGGCGATGTAACGGTTTCAATAGACACCTAGGACTGCAGTTATATTTAAGTAGAAGGTCAGTTTTTATACATTCTCAGTTGCTTTAAAAAGGTAAACTCAACTATGGCACTTGATATGTTTTAGGCTGAAATTAGCTTACAAGGACCGATAGATGACTTTTTTTATAGAAGTAGATTTCTATGACCCTCATATATTTTCTTATTTTGGTTTTATAGAGGTATTTGGGACTGGCAAACTCACTGTGGCATCAGAAATGTAATTGATTAATGAATGGTCGTACAATCACAAAACAACTTTGAACCAGTAAGAATGTTATTACATTTTTACATCTCTTACCATTACACTGCGTTAATAAGTACGATAATTACGAGTTACACTAAGAAGACTACGCCCTTCAATTTACAAAACCGTGAGTGGAGCCTCGGGTAACAGCGTATGTATATATTCATCTTTGTTTTTTCCGTTAATAGTGTTATAAGGCTAACGTGAAGATATTGAATGCTGTTGAAGTCTACAAGTGAGTCATCTATCCTTGTAAAACCTACTTTGTTCTATCATGTCCTGTAGTATTTAAGAGCATTGCAAATAAAAATATCATGAGATTATACTGAAAGCTATAACATTCAGTCCAATCTAGGTAATTTGGACGGAATTCAGTAAGACTTCTTGCTAAATTTTCAAGAGAACATTTTAAAAAGAGTAGTTTATTTATCAATTACCTAAAGCTTAATATTTAATACAGTGTAACATTGCTAAATGTTTGCTATGCTAGTATTTTATGCAACAAATGAAGTTAGTCCTTTTAAAATACGTTACGGATTGTTCTAAGCAGTGACAAATATGTGCTAAATGTAACTGTTACTTTACTTTACTGACAACTCGCGAGTTCAGCAGTGAGAGAGTTGATGATCCATACTCCCATAATAACATGAATAGGCAGACATATAATTGCCTACACACAGTCACTAATTAGCTCATCGCGTAAAGGGAATTATCGCACATTATACGCCACTCTACGTGTCCAACTGTAAAAATTTGTATTCATATTACATTGGAAACTTTAGCTCGATCGGTTAGTGAATTAATATACATTAAACGTACTTTACTAGGGTTAAGATTTTTAATTTTATCATACTAACAAAGAGACATAACATGTTTATATGTATTTAGTAATTTAAATTTGTATTAAAGATTCTGCTAACTAATTGTAATAATCCGTTTTGCATTTCTATTACTATTCTAAATAGGATTTGAAACAAACATTGCTGACAAACTCAACGTTTATCAGGGCAACCGCGATGTCTATACCTAGCACAGCCTCTATCCCACATACTAATTACGTACATTAGTTGTTAAATTAAGTAATTTCAATTCTAAACATATATGCCTATTTAATATTGTCTTTTAAATTAAATATTTTAAAATAAATAATACTTTTTTTAACTTTCTCTTTTATATTAAATACGCCTATTTCTTATCAGAAAGTTAAATGTTTACGTAATCAAGGACTATACGTCTAAACAAAGATTATTTTATTGTTAAGAAATTATTTTTATTTTTAATAGATCTTGGAGTTTCATATTAGTCAAATCTACCTAAGATAATTTTAAAGCAAAGAATGACTACGTTAATAAATTTTCTCACATTTTTTAAAACGGCAAAAGTTTAACAACCTATTTCCACCTAAGGGAATCGTGTTTAGTATTAGTTTTTTTACAATTCTGTGATAAACATGACGTATGAAATAATCTTATTTGCTTTAAAATTAACTAGTGTAATGTTAATTAAAAGTAAACTAAAACATACAGAGTAATAAATCGTGGGCAACAATAAATAATCTGTATTCTAGAGTTAACAAATTACGTACGGTTTTGACTAATTCGCTCATGCTTGGTAGTTTTAATTTGGCAAAGGAAATAATAGCCGAATTCAGTACACAACAACTAGTGATCGTAAAAAGCAGAAAAGAACCTTTAACGAAATCTTTTGTGGAATTGTTTTTATTCTGTTGTTTAGTTTTTTTTTTGCAAAACATTGCTACTCTTGAAATAGTACCTGAAATCTGACTTCAAAAGTTTAATATACTTGAAAAAAAACATTACTATGTAATGGTTTAAAAATGAAAAATGTCTGAATGAAACTAATGATATAGCCTATCATATCTAGAAGGTAATATTTACAAAATATATTCTAATAAGGTTTGAGAAAGTGCTATGCGCTATAAAAGCTGGTATGATTATTTTCTACGTACGAAAGGGAAGTATCTTATCTATTCTTCTTGTCCTATACCATAACCTCACTGAATAAGATCTTTAGGGTGAGTCTGATAAACTTTGTCTTCGTGGTTTCCCGAAAGAATATGAGATAGTCAGGGACATTAACAGGACATTATATCCCCTAACGTCAATCCATCCACCTTATTGGGAATAGTGTATCTAGGTTTTACCTTACTTGATCACAAAGTGTTGTTTCTTTGTTTAGATTAATAGAATCATGGCTTTATGATGATACTGATATTGATCGATGTTTATAGTAAATTAAATCTTGTAATGGACTGAACTAAATGATATAGTCGTTCCTTACGATAGCCAACATGTAGGTGTCCCCTGTAACTGGCTTGACCATTCACTGGACTGTCTCGTCTACATCCTATGCTCTTGCATTCTATTGCAATCCCGCGTCCAATCTCCCTTACTATATTAATATCCCAATATATTTGGTAGAAAGTCTGAATTTAATAAACGCCGGATATTAAAGCTGAGACTATTTGGTTTACCATTTTATTAATATCACGTCAATTTTCAATTAGGTTTTTATAGAAAATGCGGTATACAGTATCACCCGGACAGGTAGTAACGTGTGTATGTTATTTCATAGAATCTATACAAAACCAGGCTGAGTTACCTTAAACACGGTAATCGTGGCCTTGATTCGTATCTTATTATTCGTCAAATATGATTTTATTTTTTTACAGTGTTTGTCATTGAAAGCAAATATTATGATATACACAGACTTTCTTAGCGTTTCTTTGCTTAAGAACACCTTTAATGTTTAAATTTAAGTTGTGTTTTTCTGATGTATTGCAATCTGAAACAAAAATTGAACAATCGAAACTAAACGTTTTAAAACCAAAGTCGAGAGAATTATACTAATTTTGGTAAACAGCTGTAATAAGGTCAACGTTTTGTATGGTGAACATGCCCCTGGCACTACTTTGAAGTAACCCGCTTTGAAGTTTCCGACATCGTTGTGTGAATAAACCTATGAGAATGCAGTTTCTATATCAAAAACATTTTTTCTTAGAACACAATTTGTCAAGCTTTTGTCTTTTGGTTTGTTATATAAAAATAAAAGCCTGCAGATTTACAACAAGGTTTTGTAACGTAAATTCGTTTAAATGTTTATTAGCGTTAATATTAATGAGATTTAAATAAATTTTCATCTATTGACAATTTAATTTATTACGTTTTTGGAAGTGCTTACGGTGTAATTAGACCATTTTTTTAGTTTGATTATTTTTATATGGAAAGTATAAAACAGGCATTCTGCTGAGTGTTACGATATTTATATGATACTGTTTATTACTGCAAATTTGAACTTAAGCCATGTTGTCACTGTGTCACACGAGAAAAAAAACGTATTCAAAATTAAACAACTACTTTTTCTATCCTGACCTTAAAAGAAAGAAAATAAAAAAGTGTTCATGCAATGTAACCACTCCAAATGTATTTAATTATATTTTTCTAACATAAAAATAACAAGAAAATTAATTTAGTTTAGATCAAATTAAAACTGCCATTCACTGCTAGCGTAATTTTCATGATGATAAAGAAGAACATTTCTTATAAACTGCGTTGTTTCTCTCTTTTTCAGTAAAAAGTATTGCTTCATACAGAATGACTCAAAATTGTTACTACAAAGCGTAAGGCATTGTTCTATGTACCATATAGAACCAAAAACTAAATCCAACTAATAATGTATATCGCTCTTTTATATAATGCTATTATGAAAAAATTTACGAAAGCAAGCTCTTTGTAAAACAGTTTTTGTTTATTTTTTAGATTTAGGCCTAATTTAGATTTTTAGCCGAAGAAATATTTGTAAATGTGCATACTAAAACTACCAGCAACCATTTAGTAGAGGTAAATTAACAAATTCAAAAATCTTTTTAGTAATTATTTTTATTACTATTATTTGATTTGAATACTGAACAATAATTACAAAAACTTACTTTCATGTCACCTACTTTCAAAATTATTATGCACGCTTATCACGTCATCATTTTTTTAAGTGATTTAAAAATCAATTTTTCATCCTTTTTAAATTTACCCTTTTACTAATTATAGTGAAGTTTAAATATTTTAAATAATCGCCATTTTGGTTTTTAAGTGTTAAACTCAATTATCATTTAGCTTATAGGAATATACATAGCTAATTATTTCTCGGTACAATTGGCTTACGAGTTTCATGAACATGGTTTATTAAATAAAAACAAATATAGACGGACGATTATTAAATGAAATGAGATAGATCATTGGTTACCTTTCTTATTTGGTGGCATTTCGTATTTAAATAATATTGTAAAGTTTGAGGTGAGCGTTACGAAACAACCTAAAAAATATGTTAAGTTTTTCCATTTCTCATTTTTGTTAATAGGCTGAGGGAAACAATTTAACTTTAATTGCAATGAATAAACCAATGACTGTTTTAATATTATACTTAATGTATAACGAAAATATTAAGGCTACTATTTATATTTCATTTTAAAACTCATCCCTAGATTTTCAGATTAGATTAGCGTTTCCACGTGTAATTATCATTGGTAACTTTAACTAAAACTTTCTCACGTAAATGTTTATCAGATTATTAGCTACCAAAATGGATAAACATGGAGGAGTTAATTAGTTGTTTTAGTGAACAAAAGAGCTATAATTAGCTTTCATTGGTGTCTTTACTTCTCGTTGAAATTAAATCCACTGATCAAGACGCATGCGATAGTTTCCAGACAACAATGACGTCTCATGCTGACAGTTTAATTAATGTTATCAAGTTCGTCTGGCTTGATTAAAACTAGAGATTAAAACAATCAGAAGAACTGTTAATATGACGTCATATTTTACTACTATAATCTCTACTGCTCACAACTAACATTTATTGGCATAAAAATGATTTTATTCAATTCTGTACTCTGTTTGTAATAGTGAAAGATGGAAAGTATAAAACAGGCATATTCGCTGTATTCTCAGGTTGTATGGTTATATCTGTATTATTATTTCTTTAAAACATGAAAAAACTTTACATAGCAAAAAACCATATAATTTTAAAATTACATATGTAGAATCTTAGAACATATAAAATAAAACAAATTATAACTCTGATAGTACAATATTCTATATCCACATTTAAATTACGTGGCATAGATAAACGTAATTAAAAAAGAAATTTATGTTAGAATATGTTACATTTAATCACACACACGCACGCTCTCATTATGTGTGTTTGAAAAGTTTAGTAACGTTTAACTACTGATAAACCCTTGCAGATAAGATTTATTATCATGTCGGCCCTATTTTTGTGGCCGGTACATGGAAGGCGTCCAAAAATTCTTTATTTAAGTATGGGACAATGCACACTTTATTTAAAGGTTTTATTAACTGGAGTTAAATACCACAAACCGTATTTCAAAAGGTTAATCCAATCAGAAATGACGTCGTATACAAAAAAACAGTTATGAATCAACATTAGTGTTGTATACAACGGTAAAGATATGAAACAATACACGGTACTAGAATAAGCAGTACTAAGAATTTAAAATAAGTGTTCAAAATGCTCTCCTTCTGTTGTTTGGCAGTGTTCCACCATGTATTAAATTCCATGAACAGGTAACATTGAAATGTTCCAACAGATCTCCTACAAATATGTTTACTGTATTTAAAACAGCACAATGTTTTGAAGAAACTGGCAGTATGAAAAACAGGCTCAAAAGTAGTAGACTCTGATACGAGTTAAGTTAAACCCTAAAAACATGTGTCGGAGAGCTAACATCATTCATGTGAAATGCTTCATCAGACCCAAGTCCTTTTAGTTCTTAAAAAAAGAACGAAATAAGGTGCTTCGTCCTAGGTGCTGAGCCGAAAATACCTAGATCGGATAATCGTGGCGGGCGGCGTGGCTACTCTTTGAATCGTGACTGTGTGAATGGAATACAGTAAGTGTTAGTTTTAGTTAATAAGCCTTAATTTACATAATTAAGATTAATTTGTTTTAAGAGATTAAATGTTAAAGAAAGGACCATATGGTCCTAATTTAGCCTCACTAAAGAAGTGTTTCTTTCTTTCTTTCTAAAGCGTTAAAAAAAATTCATATCCTTTAACTAACAGTTATCCGCGGCTTCGCAGGCAATTTTCTGTTGAAAAACTGGACAATATATCTATGTAGTCTTTTTCTATGACATAATAAACAGTCTGGAGATAATCGATAGTCACTCCATTTCTATTCCAATCTCCTTATCCAATTTAGATTTAAGTTTAAAGAACAGAGGTTTGGGATCCTGAAGTCGTAAAGTGAAACAGTTTTTATAAGATTAGTATTTCCCTCCCTCATTCCATGATAATTTATTGAAGTTTTTCGATGGCTTCAGTAACAATAAGAGTTAGCCTTTTTATCCCAATTACGAAAGTGTATTGTACAACTAAATTGTTGCTGCGGTCCATATGGGTCTGTTCTGGTCGTTTAAATTCACCCCCGGTCTAATCTATTTACAGTTCCACAATTGATTTATGCTGTTGCACTAACCAAAACAATGGTCTCATATGTTGGTTTCGGAATCTAACTTAGGTTGATAATTAAGTGATTTTGATATTTTTACCGATCACTAAATATGTATTAGGGGTATATGCTTCAAGTATTAGGCAATGTTATCTCAATTTGCTTTTCAATAACTACGGTAAAAAGTCCATATACAATGTTAAAGGTACTAACCAGATTAGATTACGTTATGAGCAAACATTCACAGCTATATACAATAAGGTAGTTGTTATAACAGCGTATAAATAGCATTTCTATTGTATTAGATGGATTATTGATCATTGGCCCAATCTAATTTGAAATTAAATAACATCGTATTTGCAATCTGCATTACACTACTGATTAAGCACTTTACAATAATTCTATATTTACTAAAATTTAAATGTAAACACATGTTTCTGCCTCTCTGATGAACTTCAGCTGAAAGTGTTAACAGCTGTTAAGTGTCAGTTCAATTTATATTGCGTGTCGTAGCGCAATCTGCCGGATCCAATGTAAAACACTCCAATATCATAACATTCGAATGTAAACAAACTAATATTTCAAATTGATTTCGACTTTATTTGGTAAAATGAATGTGTTATGGGTGGTAAAAAGCACTCTAAGTGTTAATTCAGACCAAAAGCTATACCTGTTCCAAATTTCAGCTCAATCCGTATACCAGTTTCAGCGTGATTTGAGGACAAACCTCCGAAAATCTAAACATACAAACATCCAAAATTCCGAATATTCGAGCTTTCGCTTTTATAATATTAGTGGGGCATAAGTTAAATTGGCGTAGGAAGTTTCAAAAGATGTTTCTGAGCTAATATGCGTATATTTTGGAAATATTGTCACAACTCGTTACTATCGTGGTAAAAATCCTTATTACCATACGAAGAGAAGCGGAAAAGATTATATGTGAGCGAGGGATGTTGACTCACATTTTTGGGTTTTACATAATTAATTGAACATTGAACGTTAGTTTTTATACACAACTGCTGACCAATTTAATTTTACCAGCTTTACGAACTTCGCTAGGACAGAAAATAAATTAGCTATGGTTTAAACAGAACAGCGCATTACCTCATTACCCTGTACAGACAAGAGCACTGCTGCTTTTACTATTCCACCATCGTTGGATAGGACATAGGAGCGAATGAGTTTAATCGGTATTTGGATGTCGGACTGTCTCTCTTAATCTCAGTCCTGGACGTTCGTGTAAATGCATTGGCTCACGAAAACCTTTAATTTTTTTTTCTTTGAATAGAAAATTTTCTCAAAACATCATATGATAAGTCTGATTAGCTATGTTTCAGAATATATTATTTTAACTTTTCTGAAAATAAGAAAATATTAAAATTAACGTACAATTTGCCGTAAACATTTGACTTTGAGGATGTCACGTATTTTACGCATTAACTTTTCAATAATATGTTCGCTTGAAGTATTCAAATATTTTTTCCTTTCAATCATATGTCTCTAAATTTGTATACATATTATTTTTTTATCGCTTTTCTACGGCAATTGTGTATATTGGTAACCTTAAATTATTGTTTCATATCATTGTATCGAAATACAGTTTGTTATATATTATAATAAAGGTACAATATTAGGTGTATAGTCCCACAATAAATAACTGACTTTAAAATGTGTTAATGTAATACGCATTACAAAACTGAAAAATTCAAGATATGTTCAAAACCTACTGTCAATACGTATAAATTATTGGTAAGTGTTACATGTTGTACCAACTGGGAAATCAAGAAAGCTGCACGTCACTTCAAGCAAGTGGCAAAGAGATTTCTTAATAATACCTTGGTCGCTCTGCTCCTAAATTTTAACTTTATGTCACACTTGTAGATCCAAAAGTATATATTCTTAATTAAAGTTAATTGTATGGAAAGAACAATCCTTTTGGAAAATAATGCCTGCTTCAAAATTGCACTCATTTTATATTTTGTTTTATATAAACAATAAATTTAATGAAAAGTGTTATAGTAAAACATGAGAATATTAAATAGATTCTAACGCATATAACTAATCTATATAAATAAAAATGAATTTCCGTTCGTTAGTCTCGCTAAAACTCGAGAACGGCTGAACCGATTTGGCTAATTTCGGTCTTGAAATGTTCGTGGAAGTCCAGGGAAGGTTTAAACGATGAGAAAATATAACAAAATTGCAAGGAAAATACTAATACGACAATTTGATTTTCCCATACAAACTGTTCTTACCTGTCAAACGTTTGATTGATGTTTATGTATCGATAATTAGTTTAACAGCTGTAACAAATACAAATGACGAAGTGTCTCAGTATCATATGTTTACCTACTACTGCATGCAATTTTGTGTAAAACAGCTGTCGCCATTATAGGTTAACATTATTAGTGCAAGAAAACATTAATATCAGATACTGCTTACAATGCCGAGAAGAAAACGACCTAACATAGGTCGTCGAAGTTGATCGAATGTGCGGCGAGCTACCTCACGCGCTAATCGCACTGATGACCAGCAAGAGACTGATAATGATAACAGTCATATTGGTATGGCACATTTGCGTTCTACAGTAAATCAGAATGAAGTGGATAGACAAAGAATGCAACGAGTTCGGGCACATCGATCACAACAGCAGCGAGCCCGGGAAAAGGAAATTGACCGATTCCGCAAACGCAATGCTCCTGTGAACCTGGAACGAGCAGCATTCTCCTACGATCCAGAAATCGATTATAGTACCGACAAATACAGTACATCCAAATAACGCTGAATGTTATTATCTTAGATTGTTATTGGTGAATGTTCGTGGTCCGACATCGTTTCAACAATTGAGAACAGTTGATGGACATCTGTGTGCTACTTACCGTGAGGCGTGTCAACTATTACAGTTACTCGAGGATGATTTACATTGGGATAATACGCTCAAGGATTCCATAATATCTTCACCACATCAAATTCGAACATTGTTTGTGATTATAATATCCACATGTTTCCCTTCGAATCCTGAAGATTTGTGGATGAAATATAGGGATGACATGTATGAAGATGTGCTACATCGTGTGCGATGTCAAACTTCGAATCCTACACTACTAATTAATGCGGAAATTTACAATTAGACATTGATCATGGTAGAATATATGTGTTTATTGATGGCAAATAAAGTACTGTCGTGTTTGGGCCTGACAGCACCCAATATTTTATGTCGAAGATTTTTTGTTTCACATGGTAAAGTATATCTTTATATGTTTACGCACCGCAAAAAAGACAAAAAATTTGGTTTACCAAAAGCTTTAAATTTATTACCTGTATTGATTGCCTTTTGTCCGATAAGATAATTTGACAAGAAATGTGTTATATTTAATGTATGCGAAAATGTCATTGTTTATCATTTCTGATTCCAGTTGCTGAAACCAACAAAAAAGTCAGCTCTATGAATTGTTATTCATACAGATTCGTGATGCTATTAATGCCGTTGCAAATGCAGAAAATGTGGAAAAAATTACAATTTTGACGGCCACTTACATTGGAAGCCCGCGCCACATGCACGAATACGCGCAAGATGCGATGTCGTATGTTAGAAAATATGGCTGTCCAGACCTATTTATTACATTCACCTGTAACCCACAATGGATGGAAATTAAGAAAGAATTGCTACACGGCCAAACACCAATTGATAGGCATGACATCACTGCCAGAGTGTTTAAGCAAAAATTAAAATCTTTAATGAATTTCATTATAAAGCATCGTGTGTATGGCCAAGTACGTTGTTGGATGTACTCTGTTGAGTGGCAAAAGCGTGGTCTGCCACATGCGCACATATTACTTTGGTTAGTTGATAAATTAAGGCCAGAAGACATTGATTCCATAATTTCAGCCGATGAAACACTTGACCCAAAATTGCATGCAGTAGTAAGTAAACATATGATACGTGGGCCTTGCGGAGTTTTCAACAACAACTCCCCCTGTATGGTCAACGGTAAGTGTTCTAAGCGATACCCTAGAGCATTGATTGCTGAAACCATCTCGGGAAATGATGGTTACCCGTTGTATCGTCGGCAATCAGTTGAGGGCGGTGGGCGATCTGTAATTGTGAAGATAAAAGGACAAAATTTTGATGTAGATAATCGTTGGATTGTGCCGTACTCGCCAATATTGTCCAAAACTTTTGAAACTCACATCAATGTGGAATTTGGTAACTCTGTCAAATTGATAAAGTACATATGTAAATATGTTCACAAAGGTAGCGACATGGCCAAGAGGTAAGTGAAACGAAGTTCACCGGGTCAGCTAGTGTATTATATATGTTACACAAAATATCTACGAATAGATTTGTGAATCCAAGACTGTAATCTATTAGTTGTCTTGTCAAGTTTGTCATAAAGACTATATTGGTTTAAATACAGATCCCTTACATATAAGGATGAATAACCATCAGTCCTCATCCAACAGGTAAGACGAAACATTGGTTTCACAACATGCATTGGCATGGAACGAAACATTTAACAATAGCTACATATTTAAGGGATTTTTAAAGTACTAGACGATTCTTCCAAAATTCAATAGATAATTAAGACCTAACACATCAATTTTTCAATAAATTAAATTGACCTTTTGGTCTAAACAGGCGATGAGCTTTTAATAATTGTCTCTATTACGCCAAACAAATGATTATTACAATTCATTCTTTATACTTTTTTAAAGTTAAACAACGTATATACGTATAACGGTACATAAAAAAACTAAAAATATGTTTAAGTTTTATATTTATTTTTATTTTTACTTGAGTATATCATATTAGTTAATAGTTTGTATAATAATATTTAAGCCAATTAGTATTAAATGTTTTATAGTTGTACCATGGTGTATTAAAGAAACAATTTGATTTAATGTTCTATTACTATAATTGAGCTAAAACAAAAATTATATGTTTACTATAGATTTCTGGTTTTTATACATTGTTATATTTTATAACCTTTTTGACAACGACAATTTAGTAAAAGTATAAAAGGATTGTGAAGAAGCCGTTTTCTTTCTTTTATATAAGTAGACTTGTGCATTTATGTTTCCATATATATATATATATATATATATATATATATATATATATATATATATATATATATAATTTCAATAAACACTGAATCACAAAGAAATATATATATATATATATAAAACTACAAACTGTAAATACAAACTGTTACCACCCCGATATATTTTGTTATTCTCCAGGTTATAATTACATGGTAGATGGTGTCAGCAGTTTGAAGATACAGGTTGCCTTTGCAAAGTACTTCCATCTTTACAATGCATAGCCCAAGCCTTTGGAAGTTGTGGTCAAGTTTTAGCTGATGATCTCTTGTGGCCCGAAATCCACCAGATCCCACCAGAAATGGTATATAACGAAAACTTAAAGAGTATAATACATTGTTTCTTTAAATAAATGCAAAATATTATATCAAGAAAATTAAAAAGCAACTAAAGAAGAGGCAATGCTGAAAAGAAACGGCTAAGAGAAGAAAATAAGTTATATAAAGGCCAGAAAAGAAAGTCTACGAAACAAAACAATACGATTTCTTGAGAGGAAATTTAACAAGTCAACGAAGTTATGTGGATGAAAGACCATCCATATGAAAAAACCTAAGTTTATGGCGAAAATATTGTTTCCCAAAATAGTGACTTGTGCTACAATTATAAGACAAATAACAAAGATAAAGAAGGAGCCCAAGATGGAGAATGTGATAGGCTGTATCACATAAAATTTGAATAAAACAGAGACAAAGTTGATGAAAATGAGCCTGCGTTTGTATGCATTTTGTGTTTGGACTTCATAAATGAAATGTTTAAGGAAATGAGCATTAAATGATTTTGAAAGCGTATTCTACCTAGTAAATCTAAGTATTCTAGGTTCTATTCTTTATTTTGTCAACTTATCAAAGCTTCACATTTCCATCTAAACTGTCATGAATTTATGTTTAATTATTAGTTTTCATGTAATTTGTGCGATAGTCCTACATAGGCCATAGTCTCTCTTTTTTGAACATTTTAATTATGTATAATTATTGAGCCAATAACAATATGTATATAAACTATATGACATAAGAGAAAATTTTAACTTGATTTTATTGCCTTAATCCTCTTTTAGCAAAATATTTATATGTTCCAATAATTGTCCATCCGAATGTCAATAACTGTAAATTGCGTGCTAATCAATATAAGTATGTAACATAATTTTAAAAACTACTTTAAAGATACACTAAAGAAAAAAAACATTCAGTAACAAAATATACGAGTATCTATTTTTTCCTTCCTGAGATCGAATTATTGAACATTCAGCAGGAATAACAGCTTAAAGTGCCAATGGCTGTATAGTTTATCCTACTATATAGAGCGCTTAAAGAAGATTTGCAAATCGTGATAAATGAGAAGGTTCCCACAATATAAAAAAAATTATACATTAGTCCAGAACAAAATCAGCTATTTATGTAAGCAGTGATGTCCTTATTTAACTCAGTAATAACTATTTTATTGTTGTATAGATAAACATAGTCTTATAAAATTGTAACGTACTGAGAGCGAAAATAAATAAAAATGGATAACAACTACATCCGAGGTGGGATGGACTTCCAGTTTGTCCCGTGCTTCCAGGGCTGCAGAGGAATCCATGGAAGAACGAGTCACTTTTTGTTGTTATCAAGAACAGTCACTGGCATCGGGGTAGGAAACAAGTTTAGAGAGGAACCATCTGTTCATCGAAAACGAGAGGGAGCAGAGTCACCACAGCACCATTTTGGCGATTCTTCATGAAGGTTATGGGGACACAAGGCGACACTTTTACTACAACTAGAACAAAGGACTAAACCTTTGTGATTGACCACGACCGGGTCATATCTCCAGAACTTCTTACGACTTCTAACGAGTATGAGAAATGAGGGAACTGAAACCCAAGACGGCAATTCTATGTTCGTCAGGGAACAAAGTGTGAGACTTTGTGAGTGACCGCGACCGGAGCATGTCATTTCCGACGGTACCGACGATACATACACTGCTGGGGCGTCTAATGGATGCTCATTCATAGACGGCTAACAGACAGTCGAGAACACGGGATGCGCCCACCAATGAAAAACGACCGTTAAATCGGGTGATAGGTGCGACGACTAATGGTCACTGGATAAGTTTGCCAGTTTATTTTGCTCTAAAAAAATTCCACTATGTATCAAAGTCTTCTATGAAATATTAAAAACTAAAACCTACTTCTTTATATTGCAAATATTAAAAAAGATATATTTAAAAAATACATAATTTCACATATTTAAAATCGTTTACAAATAGTTATTGTGTCATTTTGTTTCAGAATAGTATAATACACATAGCGTTCACCACGAAAAAGACCTTTGTTGACCCATCCTGCTGTAAATTAATTTGCTGCTTTCATAAATTATGATGTAACAAAACAACGCTACAACTCATTGTTTGTTTTTTTGTGTAAAGGAACGTAGCAGACCTACTTAAATGCCATAACATTTCTTCAATTTATTGCTTTTCAATGAAAATCTTGATATCATAATAGAATATTTATAATTGAGGTTTTAATTTGTAAATCGTTTAATTTAAGATAAACCAAACACCCTGTGTACAAAATTGAGTAATAAATTGTAATTATTTTATTTAATCACTAATGCTGATTTCTTCTAAGGAATGAATGTAAATTATGATCAAAGTATACCTATTTCTTGTTCCAAAAATAATTTTTTATTATATTTCATCAAAAAATATTTTTATATAGTAACATAAAAATGAATGAATAAATTGACCCTATAATATTGTGTGTATTCAGACAATGGAGACAGACTTTTCTTACTTAGAAAATAAAGAGTTCTCCTTATACAGCGGAACCTACCCAAGCTATTTAACATCCCACAGTAACAAGATGTGTTTCCAATATGTCACGCCTTGGAGTTATCTACAGTAGTTACGGAGACTCGCTTGTTACACGAGGCGTCTCGTGTCACCAAACATGACGTTACCAGGTGTTGTTGATCACTGAACCCGTCTTCAAAGTTTTTACAACTTTCGCATAGTATTTGTAAACTTTGTTTTTGCTTTATTTATATATGGTATATAACTAAGTAAAGCTTTCTTTAAAGGTGCTTAAAATAGAGTAATATACGTTACATATAAAGTACACCAAAGTATTGTGTTCACAATATTAGTAATTTTTAAACGAAAAATATTTAAAAAAAAAACAATAATACACTAGTCCAGAACAAAATCAGCTATTTATGAAAGCAGTGATGTCCTTAACTCAGTAATATTAATTTTATAGTTCTATCCCAAGTTACAGACAAAATTTTGATCTCATATACGGCATGAAAGTTAAATGAAAAAGTAGATGATAAGATTTACGTATGAAAATAGAAAATAGTTGTATATAAACATAGGCTAATAAAATTTTAATGTATTGAGAGCAAAAATAAATTTAAATGGATAACAACTACATCTGGAAATGGAAGGTTGGGGTTGAGTGAGAATTATGTAGTGAAAGTTGCATGTAATAAGTATATATTACTCATACAAAATATCTTTTCGATAGTGAAAATATGCAAAACTTGTCTTGCCGTAATCTTGTCAGACCAATATTCAATACCCATGTTTTCAACGAAATTTACACAACTATAATTGTTCCCTTTACATATTACAAATGTATTCTGAAAGGCTTAATATTCATTCGTAATATTAAACAAATTAAGTTGTAAAAAAAATGTCATACACTACTTGAATAAATTCAGTAGTTGTGGTGAGAACATGTTATTCAATATCAATACTTCGTTCAGCTATATTTCCCCTTCTGTTAACGGCAGTGTGTAGCCTTTCCCTTCTCAGCAAAGCTACACTGTGAAAACATTTGGTTGCTCAACTATTTTTTAGGATCACGTCTAAAACATTGTAGTGACTTCAAATATGGTGCATATTAAGAGACAATGATAACGTCTGTTCATGTAGAAAAGACGTAGGTATTGTGAGAAGGGATGATTGAGTGGGAATTTTGAGTTAAGTTTCATTGTACATTCCGCGCAGTGGAGCGTTTGACTCCTCGATTCTGTAGTCCACGTCCATCTGTAGATATCCGAAATAACAATAGATCACATTTGTCAAAACGTTGCAAAAAGTGTATGATGAACTTATTGTTACAGTATGAGAAATTTATTGATATAAGTTATTTTAAATTATCAATCACGATGCACGCAAGTTATCAAGTCAGTTCGTTGCGCGTTGTAGACTTTCCCTGGCACAAATCGTTTGATGAATGTCACGATAATGTAGTGAATACGATATTTATAATGTATACAATGAGTGAGATGCGTTATTGCTAAAATCCTAGCGTCGTCCCTCAAAAAACATCGTTATTTTATATTCCAAAAGATACATTCCGTTTTAAAACATACACCTGATTCGTAATCATTTCTATCGATGTTTTTACTGTACAGTACGTTTGGTATTATTTAAGAGATCGTGAGTTATTATTCCTGAAAAAAAGAAGTAGCCTATTTTTTGTATTATTGTTATATTCTTTGGCATGTAATTTAGTTGTAACGATTTTGTAATAATCAACTGAAATAAACATCAAATGTTGCTGAATTGCAGGTCTGCTCTCGATTTCAGCATCTCTGATGTATGATAGACTGTAACTCTAAGCTCGTGTAACGTAAGTATTTTTTTTTTCTTTGGTCCCATTAACTGACTTATAAGATACAAATATGGTTACCGTTAAAGTATATTTGATTATTTTCCTACAGTGGAGACATATTAATGGTCAATAATAAAATAGAATCAAGTTATAAATACATACATTTTTAGATTCCTGTCAACCTATCTTATCGGTAACTGTTAATAAGTACATTAAAATGCATATAGCTAGAAGTAATATGCTCGTAAATCTATATTTTCAAATCATAAGTTTACCTTTTTATGAAACTAGTCGCATAGCTGAAATGTTTCTATTTGGTAACTATTCTATTAACTATTATATTCTAAGTGTAGATGGTGTACACTGTTATAAATCTTACCTCTCATAATCATTTACTACAAAACTTTGCCTATAAACACTGACCCCTTTTATTAGTCAAATATCGATGTGAGAGGTTATTACCTGGCATAGTTTGGTTAGTAAATATGCTCTGAATAGCCCTAATACTCATACTTCCTTTGTGACGTAAAAAAGTACCCCAAATAAGTTGTATTACTAAAAATACTTTCCTTTAACAAACCTATGAAAGATACCAACCAAGAAATGATCTTGACCACGAAAAGACACCAAAAATCTGTATAACTTACGAAACTTGACGATCATGCTAAGGTAATATTTTTAGTGACTGTCCAATGAACATCCCATTCTTAACTTACAACTAGACTATATGTTTACTATTGTCGTCTTAATAAGATAAGAATACTAAATATAAAACATAAGTTACATTTTAGTACTGTAACGTGTCTATAGTAGGGTTATCTTCTATAAACCAATTACAACTATTTTTGTTTTAGTATAAGAGCGATCAATTGTGTTCTGAACTAATAACCCTTTATTTTAAGAATGCACAAGTTCCAATAAAATTCAATAATTAAACTCAGTATAAAATAATAGTAATTTTAATAAAATTTAAGATCAATAATACAGCAACGCCAAGCTATCTTTTTTTACTTTGAATTTATTCTCAATTATTTCATATTTTTAACCCATCAAAAGTTCACAAGTCCAGTCTTAAAATTAACAATCAATCAATCATTCAATAATTGTGTCCTTCAAGTTCTCAGTGCTAATGTTTTCAACACAATCTTAAAATAAAAATCTTCATTAAACTTCAAAATAAAATAATCTTCTTCAAATATAAAATGAAACAAATAATAAAATAAGACTTCTTCTCAAAATAAAAATCAAACAAATTAAGGTAATATTAATATTTAATATATGAACAAAGACAATGTCCAACCAGTTAAACTCAAAATTGTATCAATTTCAAAGTACTTATTTTCTGTAAATTTCCAATTTACAAATTATTGAATTATCCAGAATTATCCGCTTGGCTTTGAATGTTAAATTTAGGAACTTGTTAAAATATATATATATATATATATATATATATATATATATATATATAGAATCTCTTAATATATAGAACATTAAATAAATTTTCTTTTTCAGTAGGCTATTCCTGATTTAACCAAATTGAACAGGAAAATATCATCAAGCAATTTACTATTTAAATGTTAAATTCTAACCTTCACAGCACCTCGCACTTCTCCTGAAGACTTCACCAAATAACCAAAATGACTATTATAGATTAATTAATTTAAACTTGAGACTTTAAATTTTGAAAAGAAATTTTAATCTTAAACTTAACCTTCCTGCCGAAAAATCAATACGGCAAGAGTAGGCTACCACTTTACACCAACTTCTCTCTCTGAGCACACAGCAAAGAATCCCCTCAAAACGTGGTTGAAGCCACCGGAAGGATCTAGAAGTCCCTCCCAACATCTAAACAACCTAACATTGGCAAATCAAATTTGAGCAAACACAATGTCTGAATTGGATGGTACCTATCCAGCCCAGACCTGTAACCTATGCTCAATACCTAGATACAAAAGGAAGCTTCTAGCATTCCTCGAACCCGAATCGACAAGAAATTGAGCACTGCTGGAAGGATAACAATCCTAATAATTCAATTATTATATAAGTTTACAATTCTCTTGATCTAAATATAAATATTCCTATAAATAATTAAATAATATAGGAAGCATCCTATAAGTACCAAACTTTAAACTCAGAAATATAATTGTTTATTATAATAATTATAAGTATATACTTCAATATATTTGTAAAACAACGATAAAAAGAACGTGATTCTGTTAACAACTCTAGCATATACAACACATTTAACTGCAAAATATGAATACTATATTTGTTATAATGTTTGTTATTTGTTACAATACGCACTCCAGTACAAATTGTTACTAATATTATAAGTATGGCTGTGAAGAAGAAAGTGAGATATTCAGAGACAATGGCAGCAACTTGTGACGTCACCACCAGCAGTTCTGCTGATTAATTCTCTGACAAGTTTGAGGTGAGGCTGTCAGACTTGGTAACATTGATTAAACTGTCAACCTGTGACGTCACTCTTCTTCCTTTAGTATTCCACTTTTCGTGTGCTCCTTCAGTCTACAGTTTCAATTTCAATAAGTGGTCTAAACGTGAAATTAAATCAAATAAGTCCTCCTATGTTTTTAATTAAAAAATTAATATCGAATGCTTACTTATTATCAATGACAGACGTGTATTTATAAATAACGTGTAAAGTGTGTATAAATAACGTGTAAAGTTGGATAATAAATTCCAGTATTTATTTGAATTGCATTGAATAATGTTTATTTCCAAAACTATTGAACGCATTTACATGCGTTCAAATGTATCTTATTACTATACTAGTTAAATATCTACATAAAAGTATTATACAAATAAATTTCAAGTGGCCGGAAAATAAGCCTATAAGGGCAGAAAAGCCTGTGCGTAGGCTCGAGTTGCTTCCCTGGAGGATTGATTCTGGTGATTAATTATCATATAATATCAACACACATATATAAACAGACACTAACAATACGGGCACATATGGGCGCGCGCACGCAAGCACACACAAGCCAAAAAAAAATCGTATTTAGATTAAAAAAAAACTGTATTGAAATTTATTTAGCGTAAATACTACAAATAATTTACAAGAAAGATTTAAGGAAATGAACAAAAACAGGAATGGTGTATTTTAAGCATCAAAAATCAACACGCAAAACAACCTAAAATATTACTAAAAGATGTCTTGACGTAAGGTTGATTGATGCGATTCCAATATGCCGTGAGTATCGTGTGTTATGGGAATGTGAATTTGTAGATAAAATTGTATATACATGTTTATACATATGAACAAGGAGTGTTCTAATGAAGATTTTGCGGACTGATAGAATGGCAGTTTCATAATATGAAGTGTCAGTAGGATATCTCCTAGATTGTTTGAAACCAATTTTTAAGATTGCCTTCTAAACAACTTGAAAAGGCAGCAAATATATATTTCCTTTCTCTCTTTTTTACATATTGAACATGTGCAGACCATTGCGCTTGTCGAAGAAGACACCTAAATATTCATAAGACATACATTTTCACTAGTTTCACAAGAACAAAGTTCATTGTTGCAAATAAGTAGACAAATATATTTGAATAATTCTTCAACCAATTGAGCACTATAACCTAAGAAATCTTAGCTGACTATCTGGTTGTTCACCTATAAATAGAAAACTAACCAAGCATAATACATATACTATATCTATCTTAGATATAAGTTCAGAAAATCTGACCTTATCATCACAATTAAATCTTGATAAAAATATAAATTATCATTACTCAATAAAATAAAATCAAATTATGAAATCACATAATTCATCAATCATTAAGATATTTTCATTTTATTTTAAAATTTTGTTAGTTTTAGCTCTGTAAGTACACGTTGTAAATTATATAGCGCTCTCTTAGGTAATTGTATGATAAAGTAAATATACAAAACTTTCGTCATTGCTGTTATTATTTTTATTTGAAATTAAATATTGTATTTTGTTCATACTTCCTAAGAAATAATTTAATATGTTTAGATATTTTATCTTACCATTTTCCTTTCTAATTTTAAATGCATCGCTTCCGTCATTTTAAGATACAAACTTTCCCCTCCGCTTATCAGTTGAACGTAGTAAAAATTATTCCAAGACGCGCACGAACGTATTTTCTCTTTTACTAAAACCTATAATTAAATATATACAATTATAACTGGAATTAATTAAATTATTATATTATAATGTCAATTGATGATTTAGCTATAATCTTATTATTATATATCTAATACATAAACGGCCTAGTTGTGGTATCACAACATCGAGGTGTATAAATCTATCACTTGGTCACATAAACTAATCTTCACACTATACGTATTCCTAAAAAGCATGCAAATAAAAAAAAACATATGACTTGTTTAAATCAGTTGTTATTTGTACCTATGCACATATATAGTTACTTTACAATCTAAGCATCTACTACACACACTCAGAGGTTACCACATATTGGCTGTGGTAGTGATTTTTATAATTAATTATTAATGTATTGTAAATTACCACAAGTTAGACAGGATAATTAATAATAACTATAGTTATTTCCTTAAGCGTTGTAATCCTCACAGGTAAACATAAACAGACTGTTTAGTTTTAAATGCGGATTAACAGTCATGTATCATAATTACTTCCATTTCGTTTTCCAAGAATTGATAAAACAAAAGCTCCAACGCAATAAGCTTAGTGTAAAATAATGTTTAATTAGTTACTATTTACCAACATCTATTAGTTCTATAGAGGAATGCAGCTTACATTTAAACACTTATATACTTAAAAATGTTAATCGAATTAAGTAGTTCTAACACTGGTGATTAAAACTATTATTTACAAGATAGCAAGTGTATTAATAACTATTGATACACTCCAGGTAAAACTAGATGTATAATAGAAATTATAACATGCCGCTCCCAATAAAAGGCAAAAGAATGCCGTACAGGAAGCGAGTTATGTCGCAAAAAGTTAATCTTGTGATTTATAACGAAATATGTTGTCAAATATACTTTTTCTATACATACAAAAGTTATTAGCTTTTATTAATTGGTAACATAAACCTGTAATTTTTAACCATTTCAGGCAAACAATGAAATATAACATACATGTAATCATATTATTATTTCATCAGTCATATAATAATATGAAATTCCATATTAATATTTATATTAAACGTGCGTAGGTTAAATATTATTCGTACACATGTGACGAAATTGAGAGAGGAACTACTGCGTTTTACGAAATGTTATGTTTAATAATATTGATTACTACATTATCAAAATTAAAATGCATATCAAATTACAGCAAAATAGTCTGAAAGATAAGCTATTACGTAATATAGGAATACAACTTAGTGATAACGTAAACAATAACAAACGTGTCGTAAAGAAAACACAGATGGAACCGTACATTAAAAATGAGATATATGTTTAAAAAATGTAGAAGTTGAGACTTTAGGGTAGTAACAAGTTTACATTTCACTTATTATACACATTGTACAACTCATATTCACGTGGTAACCTTAATGTTTAGACGATCTGGATAGTAACGAGGCTACATCTCCCTCATTATAAACATCATACAACTTGCATTCACGTAGTCATGTAATCATGGTGTTTGTTAGATCTGTATAAAAAAGACTATATTTTAGTCATTATACACATTAAACAACTAATATTTTATTCACTAACAATATCACGATATTCAGTCATTTTATCCATGCAATGAAAACTACAACATACTATAGATTAGAATTTTATAACAAACATAATGAATGCCCTTTTAAAATAGCTTAGATTAATAAAATGTAAAAAAATACTGACTCATGTAGAAAGTGAACGCTTTCTCTTGAAATTATTATTATCTGTAAAAATTAGACAAATAGACACCATTGGTATTTTCAAAACCTATTATATTTTTTATATAGGTAATTCAGTTCGCACTTTAGGAAACGCTCTTTTTATTGCCACCACGTAGAAATAACTAATTAATAGAAATATAGCTAAATCCTTAAACTGTGTTTTAAAAGAATGTCCTCAGGTTAAAATATAAGATGTGTATTTTTATAAAATTTCGTATTAAACGCAAAAGGCTTAATATACTGTTAATTTGGGGGTAATAATCGAAATATTACATGTTGCAAAAATATCAAAATCAATCACCGAAAACTTGAGAGGTTAAAATAAAAAAGATATTTTAGAAGACAAAAAAAATTTAACTAACTGTTAGGAAATATTTTTAGATATTATTATTAGCAATACAACTATAGAAGGACTTATACAGTCCGTGAATCTTACAAAGATACCCAAACTATGACTACATCATATCAATAGGTTAATGTAAGAATTGTAAAAGGGTACGTACAATATTAAAAGCATTTAGTTAATCTAAGGAATGCCCTTGAAAAGACTTAATCCATTTGCACTTAATTATAGCAGAAAACACATATTACAATTTACAATAAATGACTTTATATTTAGTTTTTTTATAGAAAAACAATTTTATTCTATGTGGAAATTGTAATGCACCAGTGGAAGTTACAGGTGTTCTGGGTAACATAATCATCCATAATTAAAATTACATAAATATCAATCGAGTGAGTAAGTTTAAACACTTTTGGAGTAGAATTTGATTAAAAGTTAATATTTTATAAATAAAGTCTACATGTCAGACACACAAAACTTTTTTTAAATCAGAATTATACCAAGACATATATATATATATATATATATATATATATATATATATATATATATATATATATATATATATATATATATCCATCAATCCTTCATTTATCAGGTTTTCTGTAACTAAGATTCGTAATCGTAATTGGACCATTAGACCATTTATACAAATATTTGAACCCTAATAAACAAATATAATTACAACAATGTAAAACCGTGCATAGGAAATATTCTACAGGCATTATTCTTTTTGATTTCATTAGAATATAATGCAAGATTGGAATTAAAACAGAAAGTGAAGAATATCACTCAGGTGTGTACTAACTGGATGGTAAAAACGATGGTAATTATATATATGTATATATAATTATATATATTATATATATATATATATATATATATATATATATATATATATATATACCTTTGGCATTGATGAGCTTAAACGTTAAACGCCAACCATTACAAACAGCCTCAAAGATATATAATGACATGTCACAATGTTCCACGCAGTAATTACGAATTCATCGTTTCAAAATTTTAATATGCACGTTCCCAAATTTACTCGTAACATTAAGATTTTTATTAGATATTTATATTTTTCCACGTCACATTTTCCTATACTTTCTCCAATAATTATTTATTAATTCAATTTTAATTCGCCTATGAAGTAAATGCGACAACGTGTTTCCAATAAGAGTATATCACGCCTAGGAGTGTCCTACAGCGGTTACGGTGACGGGCTGTTACAGGAGGCGGCTCACGTCACCAGGTGATGTTGGCAAACTTATCTCATCATCACAAGTTGTACAAACTTTGTATTATCATTGATAACTTAATATTTCTTTTACTTTTATAAACAAAAAATATAAAAATCAATCTCAGATATAATTTTTATTAAATTAAGAATACTGCACAATGTTTTACTGTTAGAAATTGAGTAAGAAGAATTATTTGTATGTGTTAGTCATACACGAATTAGAATTGGTTACCTCATAGTGGAAACAGCTCCCAATATAACATTACTTCCGCTGGATATTAAAAAGTAGGTAATGGAATATGTGAATTGTGTTTTAGAAAAGCACTTATTAGTGTATATAAACTAGAAAAATTAGATAATTTTGTAAGTAATTGAAGATATTTAAATTTACTCCATTAAAAATATGTTATCATATCAGCAACAGATAATTTTTATAAAGTTATAGAGCAATTAAACGTATTTCTTTATTTGTGATAATGTATTGTAGAGGAATTAGAATATTTTTATCAAATAAGGTATGTACATGAAAATTCTAGAAAAAGACACTTACTTTGAGAGAAGTTCCCTGAACTCTAAATAAAACACTGTGTTCAGATAAATTACCAAAGCACAGACGAATTACTGTTTGATTTGACTAAATACCTCCAGCTTGCTTATTACGTTACCGTAACGTAACATAATACAGTAAACATTTGTTGAGGATTATCTACAAAATTCCAAGTAAAGGTTTGATGAACTGTACCTCTTTTTGCAACAGTTAGATCTTTGCCGTCAGACAAAATTGTTTCTTTCATTCATATTATTCTATGCACGAATTGTCTGTATGGCCTCAAAGCAGCTCTAACAATCACTTGCGTACCCAAGGATATGTTAAGGGAGTGATTCCTACTGAGGATAAGCGATACACTCAGTAAGCATTGAAACTTGAAAGGAAATTGCACTAATGCTTTGCAATACCAAAAAACTTTCATGTTTCTTTTTTTATTTCTAAATTATATTAACAGATTAATTAAATGTTATAATGTAATGTAACACTACAAATGATGAATGTTATAGACGTTGCCTCACACCCGTCGCAAGCTCCTTAGGCACGGTTCTGTTGCAAATTATGTTTTGTTTTGATTTTAATAGGAATATTTTAATAAAAATTTTATCTAAAAACGTAGAGGTATAAGGACCTAACAGAGAGAAGGAAACTATATGTAGGAATCCCTTTTACAGTATTCATACGATTACGACACTATAATATCATTCTTTGCCCTAAACAATATTTTCTTGTGGTCTTACATAACTAGTATTTGTATAGTAAATATAATTAAACCTAATAGTTTAAATCCTGGAAGACTCAACAATTCAAATCAAGATTTTGAAATCATTTCCAAGAACCAGTCAAACACTGCAATTCTAATGATACTGCAAAAATCTCCAACTAAGTTGTTGCTCATTATAATATAACTCCCTCAAAGTGTTCAAATCTAAAACTTTGCAGTCTAAATAGTAGTCACGGCACTCAATTACTCCCACGTGTATCTTTATCATGGAGATCAGTTCATAATAACAAAGTTTACAACCATTATGTTGTTTTACAACATGGTAACTAGTATCCGCATACAGCACTTCATTCCGACGCTAATGCAACAAAATCAATAGTTCTGTGGTAGATGTAGCCTATATTACAAATACAGGAGTTTAAGTTAAATACAAATCGACCTAGTACTCCACATGAGCATAAAATACAATGTAAACAACTACCACCGTCAATGTACTGCTGTAAAACAGTGTAACTAGTATTTGACATAGCAAACATCTCATTGTCACATTGGAGTACATCATTCTGACGCTAAAGCAACCCAATCAAAAGTTCTGTGGTAGAGGTAGCCTATATTACACCAACTGGAGTTTAAGTTACATACGAATCGACCTAGTACTCCACATGAGCATAGAATACTCAACAAACAACTACCACCGTCAACGTACTGCTCAACAACAGTGTACGTAGTATTTCACACAGCAAACATCCCATTGTCACATTGGAGTACATCATTCTGACGCTAATTCAACCACATCACTAGTTCTGTAGTAGATGTAGCATATACTACACCTACAGGAGTTTAAGTGTACATACGAATCGACCTAGGACTCCACACGAGCACTAGTCACTAGTATTTGACATAGCAAACATCTCATTGTCACATTGGAGTACATCATTCTGACGCTAATTCAACCACATCACTAGTTATGTAGTAGATGTAGCATATACTACACCTACAGGAGTTTAAGTGTACATACGAATCGACCTAGGACTCCACACGAGCACTAGTCACTAGTATTTGACATAGCAAACATCTCATTGTCACATTGGAGTACATCATTCTGACGCTAATTCAACCACATCACTAGTTATGTAGTAGATGTAGCATATACTACACCTACAGGAGTTTAAGTGTACATACGAATCGACCTAGGACTCCACACGAGCACTAGTCACTAGTATTTGACATAGCAAACATCTCATTGTCACATTGGAGTACATCATTCTGACGCTAATTCAACCACATCACTAGTTATGTAGTAGATGTAGCATATACTACACCTACAGGAGTTTAAGTGTACATACGAATCGACCTAGGACTCCACACGAGCACTAGTCACTAGCATTTGACATAGCAAACATCTCATTGTCACATTGGAGTACATCATTCTGACGCTAATTCAACCACATCACTAGTTATGTAGTAGATGTAGCATATACTACACCTACAGGAGTTTAAGTGTACATACGAATCGACCTAGGACTCCACACGAGCACTAGTCACTAGTATTTGACATAGCAAACATCTCATTGTCACATTGGAGTACATCATTCTGACGCTAATTCAACCACATCACTAGTTATGTAGTAGATGTAGCATATACTACACCTACAGGAGTTTAAGTGTACATACGAATCGACCTAGGACTCCACACGAGCACTAGTCACTAGCATTTGACATAGCAAACATCTCATTGTCACATTGGAGTACATCATTCTGACGCTAATTCAACCACATCACTAGTTATGTAGTAGATGTAGCATATACTACACCTACAGGAGTTTAAGTGTACATACGAATCGACCTAGGACTCCACACGAGCACTAGTCACTAGTATTTGACATAGCAAACATCTCATTGTCACATTGGAGTACATCATTCTGACGCTAATTCAACCACATCACTAGTTATGTAGTAGATGTAGCATATACTACACCTACAGGAGTTTAAGTTTACATACGAATCGACCTAGGACTCCACACGAGCACTAGTCACTAGTATTTGACATAGCAAACATCTCATTGTCACATTGGAGTACATCATTCTGACGCTAATTCAACCACATCACTAGTTTTGTGGTAGATGTAGCATATACTATACCTACAGGAGTTTAAGTTACATACGAATCGACCTAGTACTCCACATGAGCATTGAATACTCAACAAACAACTACCACCGTCAATGTACTGCTCAACAACAGTGTAACTAGTATTTCACATAGCAAACATCCCATGGTCACATTGGAGTACATTATTCTGACGCTAATTCAACGACATCACTAGTTCTGTGGTAGATGTAGCATATACTACACCTACAAGAGTTTAAGTTACATACGAATCGACCTTGTACTCCACATGAGCATTGAATACTCAACAAACAACTACCACCGACAATGTACTGCTTGACAACAGTGTAACTAGTATTTGACACAGCAAACATCCTATTGTCACATTAGAGTACATCATTCTGTCGCTAATTCAACCACATCACTATTTCTGTGGTAGATATATATTACCTACAGCAGTGTAGGCTACGTTATATTTCCCCTGTGTGATTAAGGGGAAGGTGGCTTTATTGAACATTGTTCACACAGTTCTACAGCAGTATACTGTTGTTTATATACAAAAAACAATATCATATCAATTGTTTAATATACACTTCAAATCGCTCAAATATTTTATAAGATACCTTATATTGTTATGTGATTACTGAGTACACTTCTTCATCATTATTAGTAATATAAATTGCGATATAAGTTTCGTTTTACACGTAAATAAGGGCAAGACTTTAGAAATTAACCATAATCTTCGTTACATAAAAATCAGTCTGGTGCTACGCAGTTAATGTACAAACATTTCACACTGGAGTAAATTTTATAATTAGGTGATCTTATAATACTTCTCATTCTAATTAATAAGATCATTTAAAATCATATTTGTATATAATGTTTATTAAACTTACTTTCACATACTGATTCTTAGAAACTAAACCATTCGTATTTTATAATACATATTGATAATACTATCTAACTGCTAATCCTTGTTGTTGAATTTAATCCCTAAAGGTAATTTAAATCACATAATTTATCTATAGTACTTAAGGTTTGATACAATTGAAAGTAGTGTTTGATAATTCTCTATTGAAAATGTTAAGTTTGGTTTCGGTTCATCTTCCGCTTGGTACAGCGTCTAGAATCTGACGTTGTGAGAGACTTTGACTTCTGTAATCTGGAGTCATCTTTATGTTATTTGAACAAAATTCAAGTTAACTATTGTTTTGCAGTCACAACTAGTCTTAGTAGTTTTGGTGTGTTATATCTCACATGGATTTTGGTTTATTACGTTTTCTAATCCACCTAAACTTAAAACTGGTTATTTAAATCCAAGATTTCAGAATAAATTCTTAGCTATGTACGCAGAAAACTTTGTAACATCATTTCTAAATATCATTCAAAGTTAAAATAGCATAGCTTTAACAAGTAATCCTTAGATAAAGAGGTGGTGCGATTGGATTATATTTATTTCTAAATTGTATTAAATATTTAGCTTCAATTTGAACCATTAATTTTAATAGAATTTTAGCAATAATATATTGTAAGAAAATCCTATGAGATATAGAGATTATAAGGTCTATTAAATAAATTTGTAGATAACACCAACTGTATTTTTTGTTACAGCGTGAAACATGTAACACTAATATACGACGTTGTGTTCGTGATAGATATACAATTAAATATTTATAAATCGCGAAAAGGGTTATTAAACTTATGTTTCCATTATGAAGGGGAGTAGATGGTTATATTTTATGATTGAAAAATATCACCTAAAATCTTTCCATGGTAAACATATTTGTTATGGTTAATACAAGAGCATTTTCTGCAATATTAAAATAAGACAATTTTTAAGGTACAGCGTGAATCATGATAAACTAATATATTATGTGATTCTGTAATACATATTATCATTTTTATGAATGGAAGCGAATAGTTGGTTACTTTGAATGGTTGGATAATATCATTTAAATGTTTGCCATTATGGACTTATTTGAACTGGCAATAAGAAGAGTAATTATAAGTAGTAAAATTAAGCAACTTTGGCAAACATATTTGTTATGGTTGACACAAGAGTAGTTTCTGCAATATTAAAATAACTATTTTTTAAGGTACTGCATAAATCATGATAAACTATATAATAATATAATATATTATGTGATTCTGTAATACATATTCAATTATATACTTATAAATATTGCATAGCGGTCTTGCTTTTATGTTATCATTAATATGAATGGAAGCCACTAGGTGGTTACTTTTATGGTTGAGTAATATCATTAAAATGTTTGCCATCATGAACTTATTTCAACTGGCAATAAGAAAAGTAATTATAAGTAGTAAAATTAAACACTTTAATTTTTTTCCTATATATTCATAATTCCAACAATGTTAAAATACATGGGTATTGGAATATAGATTTTATTTATTAATCCGCGATGAAATTCATTAGTTCAAATTGTAACCTGCTGTAACATAGTGAGTACAAGTGTGTCTGTCACTCAGAATGTATTGATTCATGACGGGTTAGCATAAATTCCATACCTATGATTGATGATAAGCATGTGTGTCCCATAGTATCCGGTTTCGTGCAGTTAGTTCATATGTAACCTGCTGTAACATAGTGATTACAAGTGTGTCTGTCACTCAGAATGTATATGATTCATGACGGGTTAGCAATAAATCCCATACCCCTTTTAAACGTGATTGAATGATAAGCATGTGTGTCCAGAGTATCGGGTTTCGTGCAGTTAGTTCATATGTAACCTGCTGTAATCAATAGTGAGTACAAGTGTGTCTGTCACTCAGAATGTATTTGATTCATGACGGGTTAGCATAAAGATCCATACCTATGTATTGATGATAAGCATGTGTGTCCAGAGTATCGTGTTTCGTGCAGTTAGTTCAATATGTAACCTGCTGTAACATAGTGAGTACAAGTTTGTCACTCAGGAATGTATTGATTCATGACGGGTTAGCATAAATCCATACCTATGAGATTGATGATAAGCATGTGTGTCCAGAGTATCGGTTTCGTGCAGTTAGTTCATATGTAACCTGCTGTAACATAGTGAGTACAAGTGTGTCTGTCACTCAGAATGTAGTTGATTCATGACGGGTTTAGCATAAAATCCAGTACCTATGATTGATGAAAGCATGTGTGTCCAGAGAATACGGTTTTTCGTGCAGTTTAGTTCATATGTAACCTGCTGTGAACATAGTGAGTACAAGTGTGTCCACTCAGAATGTATGATCTCATGACGGTTTAGCATAAATCCATACCTATGATTGATGATAAGCATGGGGGGGGTGTGTCCAGAGTGATCGTTTCGTGCAGTTAGTTTCATATGTAACCTGCTGTAACATAGTGAGTACAACGTGGTGTCTGTCACTCAGAATGTATTGATTCATGACGGGTTAAGCATAAATCCATACCTATGATTGATGATAAGCATGTGTGTCCAGAGTATCGGTTTTCGTGCAGTGTGAGTTCATATGTAACCTGCTGTAACATAGTGAGTACAAGTGATGCTGTCCTGTCACTACAGAATGTATTGATTCATGACGGGTTAGCATAAATCCATACCTATGATTGATGATAACATGTGTGTCCAGAGTAGCGGTTTCGTGCAGTTAGTTCATATGTAACCTGCTGTAACATAGTGGAGTACAAGTGTGTCACTCAGAATGTAATGATTCATGACGGTTATGCATAAATCCATACCTATGATTGATGATAAGCATGTGTGTCCAGAGTATCGGTTTCGTGCAGTTAGTTTTTCATATGTAACCTGCTGTAAACATAGTGAATACACAGTGTGTCACTCAGAATGTATTGATTCATGACGGGTTAGCATAAATCCATACCTATGATTGATGATAAGCATGGTGTGTCCAGAGTATCGGTTTTCGTGCAGTTTGTTTCAAAATATGTAACCTGCTGTAACATAGTGAGTACAAGTGGTGTCCTGTCACTCAGAATGTATTGATTCATGACGGGTTAGCATAAATCCATACCTATGATTGAATGATAAGCATGTGTGTCCAAAGTATCGGTTTTCGTGCAGTTAGATTCCATATGTAACCTGCTGTAACATAGTGAGTACAAGTGTGTCACTCAGAATGTATTGGATTCATGACGGGTTAGCATAAATCCATACCTATGATTGCTGATAAGCATGGTGTGTCCAGAGTATCGTTTTCGTGCAGTTAGTTCATATGTAAACCTGCTGTAAACATAGTTGAGTACAAGATGTGTCACTCAGAATGTATTGATTCATGACGGGTTAGCATAAATCCATACCTATGATTGATGATAAGCATGTGTGTCCAGAGTATCGGTTTCGTGCAGTTTAGTTCATATTGTAACCTGCTGTAACATAGTGAGTACAAGTGTGTCACTCAGAATGTATTGATTCATGACGGGTTAGCATATAAATCCATACCTAATGATTGATGATAAGCATGTTGTGTCCAGATATCGGTTTCGTGCAGTTAGTTCATATGTAACCTGCTGTAAACATAGTGAGTACAAGTGTGTCTGTCACTCAGAATGTATTGATCATGACGGGTTTAGCATAAAAGACCATACCTATGATTGATGATAAGCATGTAGTGTCCAGAGTATCCCCGGTTACCCCCCCCCCCCCCTCGTGCAGTTAGTATGTCATATGTAACCTGCCTGTAACATAGTGAGTACAAGTGTTGTCTGTCACTCAGAATGTATTGATTCATGACGGTTAGCATAAAGAAATCCATAGCCTATGATTGATTGATAAGCATGTGTGTCCAGAGTATCGGTTTCGTGCAAGTTAGTTCATATGTAACCTGCTGTAACATAGTAGAGTACAAGTGTGTCACTCAGAATGTATTGAATCATGACGGGTTAGCATAAATCCATACCTATGATTGATGATGAAGCATGTGACCAGAGTATCGGTTTCGTGCAGTTAGTTCATATGTAACCTGCTGTAACATAGTGAGTACAAGTGTTGTCTGTCCACTCAGAAATGTAATTGATATCATGACGGGGTTAAGCATAAATCCATACCTATGATTGATGATAAGCATGTGTGTCCAGAGTATCGGTTTTCGTGCAGTTTAGTTCATATGTAACCTGCTGTAGTAAACCATAGTGAGTACAAGTGTGTCCCCCCCCCTCCCCCCCATCTGTCACTCAGAATGTATTGATTCATGACAGGGGTTAGCATAAATCCCTACCTATGATTGATGATAAGAGCATGTGTCCAGAGTATCGGTTCGTGCATTTAGTTCATATGTAACCTGCTGTAACATAGTGAGTACAAGTGTGTCTGTCACTCTTCAGAATGTATTGATTCAAGACGGGTTAGCATAACATCCATACCTAAGATAATTGATTATAAGCCATGTGTGTCCAGAAGTATCGGTTTCGTGCAGTTAGTTCATATGTAACCTGGCTGTAACATAGTGAGTACAAGTGTGTCCTGTCACTCAGAATGTATTGATTTCAAGACGGGTTAGCATACATCCATACCCTATGATTGATGATAAGCATGTGTGTCCAGAGTATCGTTTTCATGCTGTGACGTTCGTATTGAATATAATGTACAGCGGTACTTCATTTGAAAATATTATATTGTGTACTCTAATGTTGCAAGTCAGTTAGTACAAGATCCTCTCGCCAAGCCAAGTGTCGTGTAACAGGTTTCGCTGAGGTTGCCATGCTCTCGTACAGTTGTGTATTTTCAGGTTATGTCAATGTCCCTTACTATTATATGCCGAGACAATTTATAAGGACATAATTGGTAATAAACAGTATCCGAAAAGTATGGAAATCACGCTGTGAAATTTGTGTTTAACGTTTGTCTTATTGTATACTCTAATGTAACTGAACAGCTCTGTTACTGTAACTGAAATACTTTCTATAATGAAGCATGGATATTAAAAAAATTTATATTACGGAATTGAGCACGGATAATTCCATTATTATTGTCACATAACTACATGCGCTTTATGTAAATATAGGTAATATTACAAAGGATGTGATTATAGATATAAATGAATTGACATTAGCTTATAATGTCAATACTAGTGAGCAGAAATATCATGGCATTGTGTATTTATAGAATCTGAAGACTACTTATTATAGAACATAAATTAAACATTTTGGAAATGTAACATCTGTCACAGTTCCTATTAAAAAATATTTTTTGCACTTCTATGAGGCGGATGCTAATACATTATTGTTTTATTTGTTGTATGTCACATATTATTCAATACATCTACAATTATTATTAACGGGACTTTACAAAGATTTGCACAATTACATCTAGTGAACACAATATTTTCTACGGAATTCGAAACGGTTAGTAGGGGATAGGGCCCCATAAATGTCTGAAGTAGATACCTGATCATAAAAAATATTGCATATGTATTCTTTGACATAATAAAGGGAAATATCGTGAGTGCTTGTGAACACAAGGTCATTGACAACACTTCAGACAATTATTAAAAACATCCTTATAAGAATCTTTATAGAAACTGACTTGCGTACTCTAATAGATGACACAGTGTTGGCAATCCAGGACAGTTTTTTAGTATTATTGAAAGATTTCCTACAGGCCAAAGTTTTAAACTGTGGTATATATTTCAGTCCTCCCGGAATCTTGAGGTGGATACCAAATCTCATAGATCTAAAACCCCAATACAGTGAAAACACATACTGTGGTCAAAGAAGCTGCACTAAGACTGGAGTAAATTAAATTTGACATAAATATACACCTTTTGATAGATTTTCTCGATAGTGTCATTAAGAAAAGCTAAATGTTGGCGTCAGAAGTATAATTAACCCAAACCAGAAGATCTCATCGTCGTTAATAATTTCAGTGGGAAATTATAAGTAACTAATATACAATACCACCATCGTAGCTGCACGCTGCTATAATATTCATTATATACTCTTATATAATTTAGTTAAAACAACTCACTTATAAAAACTTATAGTTGTGGTTTATAAATCACCCTGTCCAGAAATGTACTTTATGTAAAAAAATTTAACAATTTTGAATAAGAATTTTTATACATACAGGCAATTCAGTGTAGTTCGTAAGTGAAGAGCGCTTCACAAATGGTTGTTTGGTCCTTGAACTAATATTCAGTTGAGTAAATATTTCTTAGAACCCTGTTAGTGTTACTAGAAGTGTGTACTTAGCATAAAATCATATTTGTTCAATCAGTAAATATTGCCATAGAAGCTATATTTTGATAGAACTTTCTGAAAACGTTCACATAAAAGTCTAACGAAGTGGTGTTTGTGTCACATTGTAAAAGATAAAAGAATTTTCAGTAGGACCCCATACTTGTGAACCTTTATTTCTTTGTTGTTGTGTTCAGCAAATACTTTGTAAGCCTAAAATTTTAGTAAAGGGAAATTCTAATCACTTTCCCTGGCCTTATATGTAGGATAGTTAAGTATATACTTTAACATCTTAATTATAAGAACATAGAGATTATTTAGATAATATTATTATTAGCCCTTGTGTAAGTGAACTCACTTCTCTCGATAAAAGAATGTTTCTACCTACGTACGTACAATGTTAGTTATATGTTTAAAACAACCATTTGCCTGCAACCGATAAGGTGAATACTATGATATTGTACATATTCGGATATATTATACATATTTCTAGTTCTATCTCAGAATCAGTAATGTAAGTAAATATTCAAATTAACAAGTCTTGTGGACTATAAAATTTGGTTGGTGTACACAGCTAAAGCTAAATAGAAATATCTAGCGGGGAAGAGGTTTCATGAGCAAGTATATTTCAGGAAATAATGCCTCTCAAAAAGTGTCAGCCATTTCGGGAAGAACATTTAAATTTATTTTAACAATTATTATCTTGAAAATTTTTAGTTCGAATTAAATTTTATACAGTTATAAATAGTTTTCATAAATATTTAAAAGTATTGTTTGTAGAAAATCTAAAACTATTTGCCAGTACTTTTCTGCATTATTAGATTTACAGGAAATATCTAGTCGTTAATCGGAGAAGACGACATAGATAATGTTTGTCGTAGCAGTTATTAATCATAAAAATAAAGTAAGTTATCTTTTAAATTTCAGACATAACATAAAGCCACATGTACCTGTGCTTATTTTAGTATACTTGAATATATACTTTACTTGTCAGTGTCAAATGTGTAAGACTCTACTTTATAATTTGATTTTACCAGATTGTAACTGTAGTATAAGCATGGTATCATGATGAGCACAGTATCTGTAAACTCTGTAAAGAACTTTATAAGACCAATAGTGCTTCGCCTGCTAGTTGTTTTATGTTTTGAGCAGACATAACCTGAGGAGGTAATTGTTTTCCATACTATAAATAGCCATTTTATGAGTAATTAAAAAAAGTGTTCCGTAACGACTAACCCTTATATCGACTTGGCTGCTAGGAGACGGAAAGTGATGTAAGTGATTCTCTTTGTATGTGTAGCACTAAGGGTGTAGGGCCGAAGAGAAGGAGACTGGTGGAAGCTCACTCTCTGGAGGATATCACACCAAACCGACTAGGAACCTAAGTGTTAACGCAATAAGTATGAAAGGTTGACTTTCTTCAGTCTGAGAGCTATCCATATTTTCATTCAATATTCAACGTTACAGTACCTACGTTCCTACTTTTATTAGTGATCCAGAGGTCATATAATGTAATTCCCAATTAAAATGTCGGTTTAAATATCATGACTATAAATATTCTTCACTACAACCTGTTACCGGACAGGCACGCAGTCATGCAAGTAGGGATAGCGTCTAACGACCCCAAGAGCTATGATGTTTTTTCCTGCTTAACAAAAACCTCTAAGATAAATAAATATTTTATATGGAATTTTAATTACTTTTAAGTTCATGTAACAATTTGTTTCGTGGTAATGATAGTAGAATGTAAGATTTATAATTAACATTTAAATACACATAACGAATAATCACATGAATATAATGTTATGTATATTACACGAGATAAATTGGTGGAATAGCAATTCTGAGCAATATATGAATTGGTGATAGTTTCACAGCTTTTGAGCATCGAATAATTGCAAAGCAGCTAATAGGAGAAACAGCGATAGTTTCCTGCGGTATTTCAGTGATGAGTTACAGGATTAACAACTGTTACAATGGCCACTCAACTCCGAGCTGAGCTCATTTGCTGCCTAAATGTTTGTGTGATTAGCAGTTACATACCAAAATTATATTAGGGATTGGTTTGACAGAATTTCACCACATGTATCAATATCATTACTCATTTTATCATTCAGATCTTTTCCAAAAGTATGTTATTTACAGACATATTATCTACTGGAATATGTAACAATAACGTTCGATTGAAACTACTATCAAAGAAACATTGTACATATTTGGTCAAAACTCCTTACCAATACATAAATCATTACAATGTATTACAGAGGTATTTCTTGTTATTTTATTATTTTCCTATTTTATATTACAAGTTACAATTTCTTCGCTGGGAGAGTGTCACTAAAGCCTATCAATTTAGTACGAAGTGATTTGTAGACTTGAATTTCGGTATGAACTTTCATTGATATATAGAGAACATTGATTCCGACTATAGTATTTGTCGGTATAAAGTTTTACATTAATTGTATGGTTAGTTGCGATTGATAACAGAGAATAGCAGATAAAGTAAACTAATAAGAAAACAAACAGAGCATAATCTTATGGCACTTTACACACAAACATTAAATATACATAATATAGAAAGTCTATCTATAAAATTTAATCAAACTAAACTTATACATTGACATAAATAAGTTCTATGACTGATCATTTGCGTATATTTGATTTGGTTAAATGTCATTGAAATCTATCACTGTGTATGCTGGTACAGTCTTTCTTTTTTACTGCCTTGGGAAGGCAGAAATTTACTATTTTTATTATTATATGTCTACTTATAATATGTTAACAGGGTATCTCAAGAATTTAATGAGATATAGAATTAACATTTTTACTTAAAATCTCAGCGAGAAATCTCTCGATACAACATTTGGTGTCTTGAATGTAAACACACACAAAATGTAAAACGACATTAAATTAAGTTGATAAATAACTGCTTTTATAAACTATATATATATATATATATATATATATATATATATATATATATATATGTATCGTATTACGTATATATGAATGTATTACGTAATTACTGACATTAACCGTTACTAAAAAGCGGGATTTTTATATGTGCGTCAGATAACAGCCGTTTTACTGCCTTAAGGATATGAGGGAAACGTGAGTTTTTCGGACGTTTGCCATCGTTCAATGATACAAAATATATGAGCTTGGAATATGCAGGATATGGAGGAATTTGAGCCAAGTGCGTTACCTCAGTTGTAACCAAAGATTTTGTGGAGACATGTGGATGATACCTATGTTGTTTGTTCTCATGCAAACACTGAATTGAGTGAGTTTTTGAATAACATTATATTACTTTTCCTTTCAATCGCCTCGCAATGAAAGTGGAGGTCTAAAACAAGCTTCCTTTTTCGGATGTATGTTTATTAAGTGATAGCGATGTCCTAAGTGATAGACTACCAATTTTCAACGGAAAACACATACAGAAAATTATTTCAATTATCAAAAAAACCATCGAATTGGTCAAAGGAGTGGCTTACTTGTTATTTGATAGTGAAAGAGCTTTTATTTTTGAGATAAATTTGGAACGAAAATAACTTCTCAAAATTCCTAAGTCCTCTATATATATATATGGCAGTCAACCAAGCATCCCTCTCTGGCCAGTTATTAGTCTTGTGATTTACCATACAAGGAATTTTTCAAATTCCTTTTCGACATTTTAACGCTATTGACAGATATAACAGAACCATTTATCAACAATTACAGGAATTTTTTAGACAATTCAAAATCACTGAATTTGACTAAAACTGGCAAACTAGTAAACTTTGAGGTTGAAAGTCTATTAACAAATGTACCAGTTCCAGAAAACCTCGAAATCAATTAATCTCGTCTCAAACAAGACAACACATTAAAAGAAAGAACTTCCCGAAGTAGTAAATATGGAACTGTTAGAACTATGCACTCAATGCATGGTGGAGGCTAGTGGAATTATTTTCAGTTAGAGGTTCAAATTTACCGTCAAGATGAGTGGATGGCAATGTTTTCACAAATGTATCCTATTTTACCAATATACTTATGTTGGAATTTGGGCAAATGCCTTGTCTTTAGCTCAGTCCAAGACAAAAGTTTTGGTTTTGGTATGTGGATGTTACCTTTATTTTCTACATTCTAGACAAACTAAATTTAATAAGTTCTGTAATCACCATAATATTATTTTTTTATTCCATCCGTCTCAAAATGAAAATCGAAGTCCAAAATAAGCTCAATTTTTTTATTTGTTTGTTTTGGACACTGTACTGTAGTTAAAACTATTAAATTGTCCAGTATGAGAGTTCAACCTGTTAATAATTTGTTCGCGATGATATACGATAAGAAAATGATCATCTTATAGCAGTCTTTTGTACGATGTTTGAAAGCCACACTGGAGTGCTGTAATACACTCACAATGAGAGGTTAGGTCAATCAGGCAGAGTTTGTGATGGCACATCAGTACCAGACTAATGGACAAACAACCCTCCCTAACTGGTGAATGTGTGTCTTAACTCTACTGACTATTTATTAGCAGTTATATTTATGATGTTCGATTACTACACTAGCTCGATTTGATAAAGTCACAATGAGACGTTGCGTCAATCAAGAAGTGTTTGTGATGGCTCATCAGTACCAGACTAATGGACAAACAACCCTCCCTACCTGGTGAATGTGTGCCTTAACCCTATTGACTATTTATTAGTGGTTATATTTATGATGTTCGATAACCACACTGACTCGATTTGATAAAGTGACAACGAGACGTTGCATCAATCAGGCAGTGTTTGTGCTGGCACATCAGTACCAGACTAATGGACAAACAACCCTCCCTAACTGGTGAATGTGTGCCTTAACTCTATTGACTATTTATTAGTAGTTATATTTATGATGTTCGATATCTTCACTGGCTCGATTTGATAAAGTCAGAATGAGACGTTTCGTCAATCAGGCAGTGTTTGTGATGGCACATCAGTACCAGACTAATGGACAAACAACCCTCCCTACCTGGTGAATGTGTGCCTTAACCCTATTGACTATTTATTAGTGGTTATATTTATGATGTTCGATAACCACACTGACTCGATTTGATAAGGTGACAACGAGACGTTGCGTCAATCAGGCAGTGTTTGTGCTGGGACATCAGCACCACACTAATGGAGAAACATCCCTTCGTGAACTGGTTAAAATCTACATTAATCCCGTTCACTTTTTGTTTTATTTTTGATATCGGTTAATATGTAAAACGTTGTGAAAATGTACAATAAGCTTTGAAAGGACATAAAACTGTTTAAGATGTGTTTATACGTAACTATAACTAAGTTAGGTGTGTCTTATTAGTCATACCCCTTCGTTAATTTTCTGGCCGTGATTTTATTTTCCCTTCAAAACCAATGATATTAAAGTGGTTTAGGTTGGATGCTGGACGATCATGTGATAGCAATATAATATAAGTACTATAACAAGATAGTAATTTGTATGTTATAAAAAGTACTTAACATAACTTATTATAAAAATAAATAGTTTAATTTTGTCCTATATTTTTTTACATTTGATTCCATTTTACATACAAATTGGTTCAGATATATAAGGACACAAAGATTAGTTTTTATAAAATCAAATTGTTTTAGTAAATGAGAAAATGAATCACATATAATATAATGAAAGTATAATTTTAAATAAAGTACATAATTTTTATATCAATCACAATAATGTTGTGTTTACATACCATAATTGAATAGTTTATGAGTCTTCTTAGTTAACTGTTCCTGCTATAATCCTAACATTGTTTCCTGTAGTTGTTATTCAGAGTAATGTCTTCTATATATGCAAACTTAATGGGAGTAAAGCTTATTCATTCAATCACAAAAGGTAATCAAACCTGGTTAGGAAACACGTTTATTATGCTTGACATATATTTTTACGCATCTATCTATTACTTTTAAGTTTGAAAAAGTTGCTCATATTAAGACAAATTTCAACCTGACGTATCCATAATCAAATGTCTGAACCTAACATATTTAATCATGACCAAGATTTTAACAACTGCTCAATTAACAGTATTACAACTATGCAGTTGCAATAGAGAGCAATAAATTGATTTTTGTTGATGACTTTAAGATTGTTGTATGTGACATACAATTTGAAGGGTTTCCAAGTGAATCACTTAGAAAGGCGATTGACTACTTCGAGTAATCACTTAGAAGCCATTAGTACGAGAGATGACAAGTGACAATGAGACCCTGAGGGAAACTACTCCAACTGCCAGCGACTGTATGTGGAGTAGTATACTGTGTGCCTGCTACCGGTTCCGACAAAGTGGACGGCAAGGCACGATCAGGAAAGCCTCGGGGGAAATCAGGTGAACCATCATAGTACTATTTGCAATTAAACCTTTTAAGGACTATCCATACCAAACGAATACATAGACAGATTTTCAACATGTACTGCATTAGCACAAACTTAGTATTTGAACGTACATTCTGATGGTTTTATATCATTGTAAGTCTAGTTACAGTATGAACTATTTTAGTGTGAGGATTATCAACTATATTTTAAAGAAAACTACACGATGACTAAAGTTTTGTACGATTCTTTACAAGAAATTTCATGTTTAAGAAGTGCTCTCAGTTTAGCTGATTTTTATGATAATTTGCCGGAAAGGGTTAATATGTTTGATACTTATTTTCAGTAAACAAAACCTGAAAAAGTATTTACTCTCATCACCTGCAACAATACTTTAGGGAAGAACGAAAAACATTCCCCATTGCTATCATGCTTTTTCTGTCTTTGAAGTAACTTTCAAATAGACAAAATAATTCAATGTTTTAAACTTAACAGTGTAAAACCAACTGCAATAAATATTATTGTTCTCAAACTGTTACAAAAACGTTTAAAAACATCCTAGTATGGTCTACAACAGGCTAGTAAAGAAAGACAGCAAAAAAGTATAACAATACCTTTGTTTATACTTACCTTCTTACCCAGACTTTAGTATACCATATTCTTTCTTGATTTTCAGGGAATAGCATATTTTCAGCAAATTCCACTCACGCGTTCACCCCATAGCGGAAAACATCCTAGTCCCGAAATGTGACTCCCTATGTAGCAATGTTTACTATTTTAAATGTATAGGTGGAGTTTAAATCCATATTTTAACATTCCAACTTGAATCAATCTATCGAGTATCATGTATACAGACAGACACACATCAAGATAGTAATATGTTTTTTACATCAACAGAAAATAGAGGATGCACTGAAACCTACATAAGCTACCTTTTTCAGGTGGTAGACGGTATAACCTCCGTTTTATGAGCTTTACCTTAATATAGACATATGAAAACTTTCGTATAGGTGTATACTACTGTTTACTAAGTGAAGTGGAAAATTGGATATTGTTAATTTTTTTATCCAGTTTTGAGCTAAGTTCCAATTTTTAAAACTATATCTCTTCATAACGTTAATGAAAGATTTGATAAAATACTTTGTACTGTTAAAGACACTTAAGTAATTGCGATAGTATAATTTTTTAACTACGACAATTTTATGCTATGCTATGTCATTATTCTTTCATGAATGATCCCATTCAACATAGAACATTAAAACCCTTGTTTTGAGAACGGAAATGTAGTTTCGGCTAAAAATTCAACTTATTAAAGACAGTTCTTGAATTTAGAAAATTACTGAATAATAATATATCAATAATATTCTTAAGAACTGTGCATAAGATTTGTTCATTCTGAGTTTTTCTCCGTTGCCGGCATAAGGCCATTGTATTCAGAACATTTTTTTGTGAATATGGAATTAATATTTCCAATGGCCCGATATTGACCATTTTCAATGGCGATATACAGCTAGTATAAAACATGTTTATACCAATTTTGAACTTTGCAGGTAACCTTATCGTGCACTGAGATTTCGATTATCATATATTGGGATCATACAGTCCCATACAAATGTGTCTTGATATTATTACTAACACGGACTATGTACCATTATGTTGTGTTGGTACACAACACTTTCTGAAAACTGTGCTTGATTATTTGGTGTTATCTGCATCTTTTACGATTACTCTGACAAAAAATACGTTGCCTCTTTACTGATAAAATTCTTTTTTCCCGAAATAATTTGTATGATAAAAACTTAGTAGGATATATTGTTGGTAAGTGAACTACATGCAAATGTTCCTGAGTATCTCCGATGTCAAAGCTACTTTTATAAATTCAAACGAGTTTTTCAACAAAACTATGTTAAATTATTGTATAGCATCAGGCATGACCTGATTTGCAGGTGTATTCTAGAAGTGGCATGGTTTTGTATCAAGCAGTACTAGGGTCAGAAAATAAACATAAGAAACCATAAAAATCTGCATTTGTTTGCAGCAGGATTTTCGGAAGTTGGTAAACTCAAGCAGAGTCCTCATTGATAAAACATAACCATCCCTTTCGAGTCGACAATAATAGTAAGCGACCTAACATTAACATTACATTAAGTATTAAATCGGTGAAATATCCTACCAAGTATCCCTAATAACAATTTTAAAATTTCTCAACTCTTATTAACTATGGTCGTGCTAAACGCAGAATACATGAAGAATTATCCCCAACTCTAGTGGTAACGGGTTGAGGAGTCATCGGCCTTCAAAACCTTTGATAGAGAATTGGATTTAATCCCAATGTTAGTATAATATATTCATTATATTTTTACAAGTTAACTGAAAAGTTTAAAGGGATCTATTTTTTTCTAAGGACCAAGTACCTGATATGTTTTATACTATCTCGTGTATGTTACGTTACATTTTAATTTGCTTTTTATTGCCATATTTTAAAGTAAAATGTTACATTACAATGTAGTGTAAGGTAAAAAGTATACAATATTAAAATATTACATCAACCACCTATTGTAATTTACGCAAAATAAATTATAGAGAACTTGCTTCATATCAAAAGAATATAATATAATATCAACATTTTCCAAATGAAGAAAAGATTTTGTCCGAATAAAATGGAGTGCAATATTGTTAAAATATTTCATAACCTTAAATTTCAAATATTTCTCTTTAATTCCTTCAGTAAAATTTATGGAAACTTATGGAAAATTTAAACTATTAATGTTACGGCCCGGTCTTAGACATTATTTTATTTGTTTATTAGATATAGTTCATTTATGTTAGGTATAAATATATTTGTAATTAGTTTAGTATCTTACTGTTAGTTTATTATTGTATTGTTAGAGGGGAGATTTGTTGTCTTAGATTTTACGGGTGACATCCCTAATATTTATGACAAGGTCGCCTGGAGGTATGGAGTTCTTGTTCTCAGGGCGTGGGAGGCGACAGAGCTTTCACTCCCATTGTTAGAGGTGGCCTTCCACGAACCAAGGGATGTTACCCCCAGGTTTATGGTAGGGTCGCTTCATGGCGGGAGGGGCTGGCCCTCACGCCTCGTGGGAGCAAGAAAGAACCTTTACCTGGGATAAGGGCCTAGAACGAGTCTCCTCTAGTCAGTTCTTCATTGTACTCCGGAGGCGTAGGGTAGAGAGCACACAGCTCTCTACATTACATATAGTTTAGGACAGCTAGCGCCAGCTAGCTGTATTACAATACAGTCCGCTTATTCCACTTTTTGTATTAACATTTTAGTTTGAGTAAATACAAGTCCTGATAGTTCAAAAACAAGTGTTTCATTTCATATATTATTCCAATATTCAAGGCCCGTCAAGCGCGCCGCCAACAATTAATTTAATTAACTATTAATTGTTCACAAGATATTTTCTGTAGGGAAGAAAATATATTATTAACAGTTTAATAAAGACAACAAATCTGAAAAGATTTTCATTCTATAAAACCAGTAGTTCAGGTATATTATCTCAAAAAAATCTATAAATAATTAAAACTTTTGAGATCAAAGTGTAACCTGAAGGGACGTTTTTTTACGAATCGGTTAGGTTTTTCTATTACTGCTCTTTATACAATAATTTTCTTAGGTTTTACAAACAATTTCAACGTAATTATATACTTTAGTTACGAAATGTTTTACTGTGCACCAATTCGGAAAACGATTAAATAGATTTAATAACGTAGACACTTTTGTTATCAAAATATACTAATGGTGGTTTTGTAATAGTATGCACGAATAGATACTGGGATTAATAATGCAAAGTAACTGTCATATATTATTTTAACAGTCTCATACTACTTCCGGTAAACTGTGGAAATTTCTCTAAATCGAGTTTCGGATGTAATCGTTAAAACCTACACTCAACACCTTAAAAAGTTTTCGATGCTACAAATTTTAGAGATATATCAATTTAAAATAAATATAACCATTGTTATTACTTTCGTTAACGGTTTCATCCAAAATAAAGCTAAATTGTATAAGAAACAAAATTTTAAATAATTACGTTTTAGCAAACGGATTATTTATTTTATTTGGTGTACACTATTACATTTACAATGCTAGTATTAATTTTTAAGCTAAACAATGTGTAAAATGTTTTTCCTTCAACGTGTTTTCCGAGGCAGTTAGCTGAATCAGTTAGGCGGATATTTGTACGGAAGGAAATAAGACGTCTCAAACATTACTGCAATACACAGCAGATATAGAGCCAAACATGAAGAAATATGGACAATAATTGACGTAGTGCTGGACGTGAACATGGTGCTGACTGGCAATCTGCTTGTCCTTGTAAAATATGGCTCAATAATTCCACAATAACAAGGTCCGTTTAATCTTTTTGTTCTTTTTGTCCGTTGTCTTTGTCAGTTGTTAGTAAAGTCTCTTTTTATTCTAAAAAAATTTAACGGGATCACGGATTTACTCTTATAGCTACATAAATATTTATAATGTTCACAACAACAAGTTCCATTTAATATTTTTGTTCAATTGTCAGTAAGGTCTCTTTTTATTTTAAACAATGTTTAATGGATCACAGATTAACTCTTATAGACACATAAATATTTATAATGTTTACAACAACAAGGTCCATTTAATTTTTTTGATCGTTTAAGAAACACCATAAAATTAGAAATTGTGGAACATTTATTGAGAATCAATATTACAATATGACAATACTATATTGTAATACATTTATATGCCTAAAAATTAACAAAGACTATCACTGGAGATACCAAAACATATATCTGTCTCTCTGTCTGTTTGCCTTTTCAATAATATTATTTATAGAACGTTTCTTGTACAAATGTATAGAAGTTTTTACTGTGTTAATAAGATCCTCCCTATAATTCTTCGTCTATAGAGGCTCAATGGCCCCAGTAGAACAAAGCGAAGCGCTACACAGACCTCGGTACCTACGAGAACAATGTTGTTGGTCGCTGTTGTCGATATGGTCTCGTCCAGTCCGGTTCTATAGCTTGGTTACTTGTAACAATACGTGCTTACCTGGCACCGAGTTGTCTTGAATATGTAATACACTTTCATACATGAGGTCACTTTCATTGTATTATATATATTATCTGAGATAAGATAATGATAACAAAATTATATGTTAACCTGTAAATAAATATATTTAATTTAAGTATAAATAAACTGAATTATGCAAAACAATTTTTTTAACTGTAGTTAGTTGAAATACAGAGAGCATCCGCGATAAACCGGAACATAGGATTTGTTTAAGCTATTATATAAGAGGATATAACTGATATTAAGACTCCAAATAATCAGTGTGAATTTTCTTCACTAATTAAAAGGAACTTGTGTTTGCTATAGAATCTATTAACATCATGCGCAAGTAATTCCCAACTACTTATTTTGGAGAAATGTCTGACAATCGGTACAAGTATGTTAAACAAAACCGGCATTAATTTTTTAACAAAAAGTTTATGATAAATGGATTCAAAATTTATATATATATATATATATATATATATATATATATATAAATATATATATATATATATATATATAAAACCTTCAACCAAGTGGTTAAAAATATGTGGGAAAATAAAAAAAAATAATCTTCTACATATTTTGGTAATGATACGTAAACGAGGATATCCTGACTATAACGTCCTGTTACAAACTAAAACCTACCTACCATACTCATTGTTTCCGAAAGCTCAGTGGAAATCACAGTTGCCGCTTCTTGCTCTAAGATAATGTTGACTGATATATTGCGAAATCCCTTCCTCCGTGAAGCTTTTCGAAGATTGGTGGATCTAACATCGGTGTGTGTCTGGGCTAATCTAGCTTTATCTAGAAGCAACCAGAATTCTACTAAAGAAATGCACTAATAACTTTCTTTATACCAAAATACACAGCGCCTAGAACCGAATAACATATATTCGATAACAAGAGACCGTAACAGAAGCAGTTTAAACAAAAAATATTTTTATAAACTACGTTGTTATAATATCTGTTAACTTTACTCTTAAGTATTCGTTGTTAATGTAACCAGTGAACAAAGGAAAATTACTGATTTTAATGTCTCTCTGCGTATCACCTTTAAATATACCGATAGTATTACTATGTTATGTACGTACACACTAGCTATACGGAATGACTTAAAGTCAAAATAATATAAAAAGAAGAAAATCTTTAGTACTGAATCGAACCCTATCACTCGAAGGGATATAAATTTGATTTTTGTCTCTGTGCTATAATATTAGCACATTTAGTCTAACAGCCACAACACATACATCGTCTTAAAATGTATTTTCATATTTTTATAAATTAGCTACTGCAATGAAGAAAATAAGTTAACGCATCATGGAGTAGGAGTACAATTTCACTTTGTATTAAATTAATTTTCGCATATACAAGAATGGTTCCATGATATTTCTTGCCTCACTAAAGCCTATTGCTCATCAGGCTGATACGAAATATTTCTTCTCTGCCTGAAAATGTAAAAATATCTTTTCTGTATTATCGTCTGATTCTCTCTGCATATCTCGAGAATGTATTCAATGAAAGTTCATCACGTGATGTGTTGTTTTTTATGAAATAATTAAAGTATTTTGTAGATTTAAAATATGGATTCAACAATAGCTCATTACATTAATTTCTAATAATTATTAATGTAGAAATTTGTTATTTATATCAAAAATTTGTCTAAAAGTGACGTTTATTTTCTTCTTATTTACCTTAAGTACCAAAAACATCTATCCTTATAACTACTTAGTAGATGTCTGAATGCCCGGGGTGTATAAAATTAACAGCATGGGGTGGTATGTAAAACCTCAATAAAGACAGTTTAAATTATTTTTCTAAGCTCATCTACTGTTACTTGTGTACTTGTGTTCTGTAAACAATGTCCTATATGTAGCAATTGAAAAAATAACAAAGCTTATATTAGGAGTTGAGGAATTAGTGGCATCGGTAAACGTATTTCAATCCAACATTATGAGAAAGCTTTGATTACAAATTGACTGAAATCCATTCACTAGTGGAAAGTTGCGCGGTTCGAGTGGAAAATGTATGTTGAAGTATGCTGAAATCCGGACATAAAAAATAGTTTTAACATGTCTTAGTAAATTCTTTCAATGGCTTGGTAAAAAAATGGTACCGCACATTTCCACAATGATCATTGCTTTCAAAGAATTTCGATCGTGTTACATTCATGCTACATGGAGGTGTGTCTCATACTCTAAAATTCTATCTACAAATGCCGGGCGTCGAGGTTTATCATTAGTTTTACCTGTTGTAGAAGATTTAGATTATGATTATAACTATGAAGTCGCTACTGTTACACTAGAAAAAAATCATCTGAACGGTAGTATGTTAAAATTGTATAACCTATTGTGGACACCCGGTTTTAAGACGCATCTTTATATGCTATTAATGATTGAATAGGTTTTCTGTAATAATAAAATAATTAACATTTCAACGCACGGTACGAGTAATTTATGTATAATCGATAATTAAATTACAGTTTCTTCATGTTAAAAACATAAATTTTTCCATTGTATACGAACATAACTGATTACTCCTCTAAATTCATTGTATTGATGTAATATAATCGTATTTGAAGTATAATTCCTTCCTGTAACACAATTAGCCGTTCTAAGCTTTGAAACCAACTTCAGAGTTAGTCAACGGCAGTACTAGTCTCATAAATTGGAGCTGATTCGAAGTTAACTTTAACAGTAACCGATATATTTATTTTGGTATATTACGTGATCTGAATCATATTGAGGTGCAAGTTGAGGAAGTAATGTAAATATAATTCAAAATACCACAGCATTTATATACAATTAGGGCATTAAGTTAACTTGGTTGTTATAATAATCTGATAACAATAATTATTATTACTAGTTTATTTTCCCCAAATTAAAACGGAATATTGCAACAAAATATTATTTTCACTACTTAAAAAGACAAATACAAACAAATAAAAATTATATTCTACTTACTGTACTTAAAATAGTTCCGTGTAACTTAGAGTAATGCAATATATAAAGTAGGTTAAATACCTATAAATTTTAAATTTTCCTATTTTCCTTATTACTAATAATTAGGCCTATACATTCTAATTAATAAGGGAAATGTAGGTACCCCATACGGTTATGCTTGAGTAGGGGATATTGTATAAAAAACGAGTAATAGAAATAAAGTAAAGAAGCAAAATTAAACAATATTAATGTCATTATATCAGTCAATTAGGTGGATGATATAAATTTGATATTTTATAGAAAAACACGCATACATGACGACTTATGTAATGTTTGTAAACTTATGTAAATAATTACGTAATTTATAAGTTCAGGAACAATATTTTTTTATTAATATTTTACAGCGTTTCATTCATTTAAAGAATAAAAAATATTATAAATGTGTTATTGCACTGTTATAGAACATCCTATTTATACAGAGAAAACCTTTTATGAGCTAACTTTTAAATAAAATGAAAGTCATTATTTAAGAATTTCTGCTAATTTACAATGTAAGAGATCTACATATATTTTTACGTAATTTTAGATTGTTAAATCCGGGTTGTTATCTTGTAAAATATCTAATACTTTATTTGTAATTAACGATTTAAAAATACAAGCTCTGATCTTTATGTGACCCAGCTCAGGGTGTAGCAGCTAACGATAAGTAAATGGGCACTGTAACATGTAGGGTAGACGGTTCACCTTCCTGGTATCCTGCATATTATAATATGATCCTGCCTACCTAAGGATAAGCCGTAACGTAACTCATTATTTTGAGGTTATAAGTGTAAATTAAAGGAAACGGATCATGTAAATTTGACAGTTTGCAATTTGGAATACATATTAATATTTGTCAATCACATTGAAGAGACCCAAAAAGTTCAAGGTTTTTATTGATTGCATGTTCTGTATTCTTTTGGTTTAATTTTACCATACTAATTATGTATTGACAACAGTAAATTCGCTACAATAATATTTATTATTTGGAAACATCAATGATGAAATCGAAGCATTTTAGTGATTTTATATGTTTCTACATATATAAATATTGTGAATTATACAAAAACGAGTTTAATACTCGTAGCTTTTAATACTTTCTATTTCTATAGAAAACCGTAACGTAGTTTTGGTGACAGAACGAAGACGAAGACAGTTACTTCAGTCTAGACGGTCAAACCTGTTTTGGTAATTAAACAACAACTAAACTGAGTAAATGTTAATGTAATATAGTCAAATAAAGAAGTTGGAAACACTTTTTTACTATAATTTAGTTTCGTTTACTTAGTACCATTTTTATTAAAATATATTATTTGCATTAATATTTTGACATTTAGAATACAGAAAACATAATTAATATAAGGTTTTCTCGTACTCTCGTACAAATTTTATGAAACAAATAAAACAAACGATTCCAACTATTATTTGTGCAAGTGAAGGAGGGCTGCCCTGGCATAGAACAGTATTTGACGAGGCAATAACATTGGAAATTCTTTTCTATTATTTTATAAAATAAAACTAACAATTCTCCGATAATTTTTTATAAATTGTATTTATAAACGTAGTTCTTCAGCAAACGTTTTTATAAGAATATTTAAAAACAGTACATGGAGCAACGGGACAGAATACGATGCCAGGATGTATTTAGATTCCTCCTAAATATGACATGGTGTAACAAAACGGCATATGTTGCGGAGATTTCTTTTCTTATGCCTGTCACTTACCGCACAGATTCTAGAAAGATAACGTTCTTCATATTATATATCCGAGTTAAGCCTCTGTTAATGTCAAACAGTATTCTAAAACAGCGAGGTGGGGTAGAGAGCAGGCATTGGATTTTCTTTATTAATAGTCCTGATGGGGCCCTTCATCAAGTTCATTGCTCGACTAACTGAATAATCTACATAGATTTGGCACGTACTCTTACAAAATAATATATCTACTGTTTGGAGTTAAATTTCAGACGTCAATTCCCGCACATCCTCATATGCATGAGAAAAAAATGTATTTTATACTACATAAAAGTAAGGACATTTCTAACGTTGAAATCAAACTTTCTATAATTACCTGTAAAACTTATTTTACGTAGAAAAAAATAAAGGTACAAAACAAAATGTTTATTTTTACTAAACAAATGTATTCAAATCCAATGTAGCACGATTATACAAAACACATTAGATACAGTTTGTTAAAATAATTGCTGTACTAGTTTAAGGAATACTACTATAAACCATCACAAGAAATAAGCCGATATTAAAATAGTTAATGTTGATATTCTGTTGTTAAAATTGTTAAAATAAATGATAAGCTGATATTATGCTGTTTAGTAGATTCAGAACAACCTTCTCTGTAAAATGTGTGTTTTAACTGTTTTAAGCTCAACAAAACTACCTTTATAAGAATTTGTTTGCCTATGGGGAAAATATCTATAAATTGGATAACTATTGAATTATCTACTAAATGTAAATAGTTCTTAACAATTACCTGCTTCAAAAAAGTGTGGTCTTGCCTCAACAACTTATTTATACTAATAAAATATATTTGTTGGATATATTCTACTACTAATGTGTGTGTACGAATTACAACACAGTTTATTTAAAAAAATCTATATTGATACGTAAAGTAATGTTATGGAAGTGTTGTTAGTTTATTCTTCTATCTACTTAGTTTCCAATTTAACTATGAGCAATTTATTGGACAAAATGTTAACCAAGAACAATACATGTTTTGATGACCATAGCGATAAATAATTATAAGTTTCCCTTGTATGTAGGTGACACATAAAGCTCAAAAATCATAAATCAATTTTAAAGATGTTTAATTTCTAGTGTGAACAGTAAATTGTGCAGTGCTCAATATAATAATAAGGAATTAGGATGTTTCAATCTGGAATAATTATACTAACGAGCAGACTCCATTTATTTAAGTTCCTTACGAATGCCAACCAAGTCTTATGCCAAATTTTAGCACTGAAAAGCAAAGGTTAGTCTCATCAAAAATCCAATTAATAAATTAGGTTTTAGTTAGTGACGTTATTATGAATATATATATATATATATATATATATATATATATATATATATATATACTATTTCACTTATTGAAATGAAAAAACTAAGATTATAAGGCTTCTATATATTTCGTGGGATTTAATACCCACATCTTCAGGAAGCATAATATAAATGAATAAAACAAGAAACAAGAAACACAACAATTAAAATAACCAAAAATGTAAATACGCAACTAAAACATTCAAAAACCCAGCTGATATATCATTAATGGCACAAATGGAAATTTGGAAAAGTTAAAATTAAAATTATCTTAAATTTAGACCATTTGGGTATTTTGATTTTAAAAGTAATTGATGTGCTTGTTCCAGATTTTTTAATTTTAATCTATTTAAATTCTCTTCAGGACAAGGGAAGACCTTATTAATTCCTTTAAGGTTATAACATTCTTCAATTTTGTCTTTTTGGTGCTCAGCAGCATGTTTGGCCAATGGCTTCTCCTTGTCTTTATGGAAAATATCAAATCTGTGCCCTGTTATTCTGACTCTAAGGTGGTTAGATGTTTGTCCAATGTACTGTTTGTTACAATATATATATATATCCTTTACCATATTTTTTTGCCACGAAATTGGGTGTATCTCGATAATAATAATAATCAGTTTCCAGCCAGTGGAGCAAGTACTATTCTAACTTTTCATTATAAATGGGCATTGCCCCGTGTACAAATTTAATTCGTTACTTTTTACAATATTCTTATTCTACTGATTACGTATTAGTCTGGCTTGTCCAATTTAGTGCCAAACTACTTCAAAGATTGAATTCTATGTCTTTTCGATGAACCCGGACTCGGATGGCAGTAAACATTCTTCATCCATTGAGAAAGCTGCTCTCAATATTTTCACTCCCCAGTCGTCACTTGTCTGGCTACCCAGAATCATCATCATAACTAGATTGAACAACCTCACTCGTCCTTGTTATTGTATCATTTTGACTTTTTTATTAATAGGATTTCATTGGTTTTTCATTACATTTTGAAGATAATGGTTCTACCTATTGCCTGTTATATCCAACAGCAGGTGGGTAATTATTGTGTTGTAGTTGCTTTGTACGTGATACATGTGTTGTGTCTCTGGTGGCTGATATTAAAGAGTTTTACTGTCCGATGTGGCTAGTATAGTGTATCTAGTAGACAATTGCTGGAACTTAAGCTATTGTACCTATGTTACCGAGAAGTTATTTCATGTTATTGCATATGACGTATGTTTGACCTATAAGAGGTTACAGTATTTAGAGGAAAAGCTATTTATTTTCAGTAAATTTTGTTAATTTAAATTTTTTCATAAATCATTTTCTAAAAGTACAGTAATGATATACCAAAAATTAATAAAAAGATTACCTTAAAAAAGTTTCACATGCGTGTCCAAAATACAGCGAGTGATATTATATCACATTTGCTTGCTGATAAAACACACCTTGTAATCAAAGTTACGTTTCGACAGGTAATGTTAAACCAATGAGTACGTATGTAACTTATAAGGAAGTACATCATGCTGAGAGTAAATTGTTAGCTGTATATCGTTTATTTCATATTCTTTCATTAATTTGAAACATAATTTAATGGAAACTATAAAAATAGGACTCAATGATTTAAATTTCAAACTTGGTATTTGTTATAATAAAATAATAAAAACTTTCACTAATTCAATAATTTTCATATTACAATAAAAATTTAAATTCTACTTGAAAACCTTCCGTGTTTACGTTTAATTTCTTAATGCTTTACAAGAAACATTAGAAAAATCCTCTAAAACCAATTTATCACTCAGGAGCGAAGTGTGATTCTTAAATAATCTGCTCTGCCAACAGTATTTAGATTCACGCCGAGGATATTTCATCATTAAAGCCAAATAAAACCAATTGAAATCTTCTTCGAGAAATTCCGCTTTCAGTATGATTTTTATTCTATTTCAATATGTAAATGTAAAATATATGTACGTAAAAAAATTACCAGTAGTTTTCAATGTTAATGATATAAAAGGGGAGTCTTACCTGGACTAAGTTTGAAGCATGCTGGTTTAAACGTTTAAATATTTAGTTATTGTTCAAGATATAAGAGATTAAAGGCATACTGGATGAATCTATCAATATTCGTCTCTAAATGTCCTTAAAGGAATTAATCCGTACTCTAATCAACAATTTTACAAAACCTGTTAATTGCTATGGAAACATATGGCAAGTAAATTCATCGAAACATTGAATTTTGTAAATAATATCTCCAAAGTATTTTTTCTACTTGTGATGGCACTTAATTTCAAACTTAGGACAATATCGTAATTTAATAGTTTCTTGATAAGTAATTTTATGTTAATTTAATCAATAGTAATTTTTTTTAAGCAAGCAAACTACCAAACACCTTACAGTTTATTATAGGTTTACTGACAGTACTCTATCTACAAATATAGCACCTGATGTTATACATGAGCTATTTCGCCTCTTCTCTTACTTTACTAAAGGGTAATTACATAAACTGTACCTTTCAGCCTGGTTAATCGCAACATTATTTGGCCTATGTCTGTACCTGAAGCGCAATTACCAGTCCAATGGTATCAAAGGGATAATCTCTGTTTACAAACAAAGCATTTTTTGTACGAGATATTTCTCTACAAAATGTTTGACCAAGAGCCAAAAGTGTGTATTACTACTGCTATTCCACATTACTCCTGTAAATTCTAAGAGTTATTCCTCCTTCCGCTTGCTTCCTTGTCCAAAAGTTTAGTCTGATTTACAGTATATTCCCTCATTATTTGCCATAAATTTACCTTATCTCCATATTTTTACTCTGAAGCCCATCTAACCTATTTGTAATTATATCTAAATCCTCTTTGGTCACAAGATTTGAAAATTATTTTCTAACATAGCCTCTAAACCGAGTGTTAATTCACCTAAAGACATTTTATTTACCTTTTTTCTGTCCATGCTGAGATTATCCTCACACTGTTTGGTAACGAATTCGACCTCTGCCTTATATTTGATTCGACATAGACGTGAAAAATAAATCTATTGTACGATCGGTCATTTACTAAATATTTAAATAATCTACCGAAATGGCTTTCAGAAATTACCAACTGACTAGACGATACGCGTGTCACTAATTAGCAATGTTGAAGTACGGAAATCAGTAAAGTATGATACAGTGACTATGTAGCTGGTATAAATGACGCATTCATGAACACCAACATGAATTTATTTTTAGTTGATATATAACGTAATCAGCAATATAGTATCCAGTAGCACCAAACTTTGTCTACCTATTGTATGTACCAGTACGTATGTAAACGTCATAAATTATTAAATCTCTCCTAACTGAAGTTTTAGTTGGAACTCTACATGTAATTCTTATATAACAGAAATTAATAAAAACACATAAGTAAATTATAAATTTAACATCAGCAAAATTATAAATTTGTTTAATACCTACTTCCTGGTTTATTAAACTCGTTCAATTGTTTAGCTGCATTTGTGGTTTACATAAATAATTTTTAAACTGTAATATTAAGGCACTTATAAATTACTTCTTAAACTTGAAAAATAATAATCTGCAAGTAATGTAAAATACAATTTTTTTTCGCATTGGGAGTTGCAGTATAACCTCAGAAGCATGTTTCAGGATTCTTCATAACGCACTAAGTAAAAATGTTATTCAAAACTGATTAAAACACTTCCAAATTCTTGAATAGTTATACATTGAAGCGTACAGGAAATCGTACAAAACTAAAAGTGTGGTTGATTCATGTCACCGTGTCTAAATACTATCGATGAATGTTAACTTTGTAAATAGCCAAGGTTGGAAGAATATTGCATTGTTTAAAACTGTCTGACAATTATAACTTTCCATTATTAAAAGTACGAAAGTGGAAGTATTATTAGTAGTTCCATCATTTAATAGAATGGGACTTTTACAATTAATCTTATTTTGTTGAAATGCATTGCATGTATTTTTACGTGTTCCATTATAGCCAATTTATCATAACCATGAAGTATTGTTTATATTATATGTTTACCAACTGGTGAATATATTTAAACTATTAAAAATTTTCCAATCCTCTTTCTCTTTTTGCGTTCTACAATTTATTCCCCCATAAACTCTCCTTATGATGAAGATTTTCATATATTACTCTTTTCATTTTACAAGATCAACAATTGTTCAATTCGATTTAGTGTTGTTTCTTTATAAAGTATTGACTACTTGTACGATTTTTCGTCAGTGTGACACGGTTTGAATAGTACCTGTTGTTTTGTAAAACTAACTTAGGTTTTTCTTAGCACAATCTATGATACATATATGGGACAATTCTCAACAGTAATGCTACTTTAATTTAAATATGAACGACCATTTCCAACGCCTAAACGTAACGATTTAAGACACCATCTGACAATGGCAATAGAACTAGAAAAGAACCCAATTCGTACGGTATGAAATCAGTATATCAAATTATAAACAATTGGCATTTAGATCATAATATTTTCAAAGAATATTTTACAATATTGATAGCATATAAATAATTCCTTGTATTTTAATAAATGCTTAATTGGGTTGACAATTAATATGAACCTAAGCATTGTTTTGATCTTTAGGACAAAGATAATAACCTTCATACTCTTCTCAACTAACTACCTAAGGTCCGGAGGCTTCGTAACACACCACAGGTGCCAAAGTGTAACGAATAAATTAACTAAGAAATTAGTACTGTGTTAAATTTTATCTTATAAAAGTTTAGATCGTTATGGTAAGGGAAAAACCCCTCCCCCACCCAATATCATGCATGTGCCTGTAACTAAAAGTCTAATACAAAGGGAACATAATTTTACTTTATTATTTTTAAATAAATATACCAAATCTTTTCAAAATTTCAACTATTTATTTTATTTCAATAACAAAACATCACATTTCGCTCTGGAGATCCGTAATAAACCAATAATGAACACTACTTCATAGTACAAATAGACTTTAGTGGACCCCAAATGCGCTCCAAGGTTTCTACTAACGTTTATGTTATTTTTGTATAATACAGTCATCAGTGATGGAATTAATGGTTATAAACTACGGAATCTGTGAAGGAAGCATTAAAACAACTCGTACCTCCCACGGTAGCAGTTACCCGCTTCTTCGCAAACAATGTCGTTGGCTTTGTACGTGTACGAGGAATTCCTGTTCGAGTGAATTATATTTCCGACACCAATGTTGATTTACTTTGTAGTCACGATTAAGAAAATACATAATATACAGGCACAGTTATAAGTAGCCTATTTTAGTCAAAAACAACTAGGATGGCTTTTATAACAGTCTTAGAATTTATAGTAAATTTTAGATATTATTCTGCCTTTGACACCTGCATTACAGTATTCACCAAGCTCTCTGCATACCTAATATTAGCAATAGACTCCCACACAGTTAAAGCAAGGTGTTATGCTCTAATGTTGATTAAATACCGTATGTAAATATCATAGATTACAATAAGACCAATAGATAGGACATCGGGTGCTCGCAGGTGAAGCCACTGCGGAGCGGCTAATACTCAACAATATGGCGGCGCGGGCGTGAGTCACCCTACTGAGGAGCGTCGACTTGCACCCCCGCTCTTCACTTCGCCCTTGTCGAGCTTACTGTAGTGACCTGCTATACACTCTGCTTACTGACGCGTGTGCTTCCGGTCCGGCGTGTTGCTAAACATCTTGTTGTTTAGTCTTGTTTAACTTGTTTATGTTGTGGATGATGTTGTCTTCACAAACACACAATGCCTATGTCATGTGTTGCTTTTGGATGCTTCAATAAAAAGGAAAAATTAAACTTTCAACCAGAAGATTGTTCCTTCAGGATCAATTTCTCAGAATTCGGACTGTTTGATAAAGCGTCAATAAACGAAGGTCAATAAACTAACATTTATAATATATGACTTAAAACTTCCTCCTCTTCTCAACTGAGTATTACAGATTAGTTACAATTAATTAACTGAGTTGAAACTATATTTTATTGTACATTTAAGTAATTTTCCATAGGTACTTTATTATAATTCATCTATAAATCTTACTTATTGCCTTACTAATTGTATAATAAATGTTTACAGACTTAACAAAATATTTTATTAAACCTTTATACACTTTGTTACAATATGTAAACATAAACTTTAGATATTGTATTTTGGGATATTTTGAGCTGAAGGATTATAAGGTTTAAAGTCATGTTTCCCTCATCTAACAATTTACCCGCATATACAAACTTTGCTCATATTATAGTATATATGCAAAAAATAAATAGCAAATAAACTCTTAGTTATTCTTAGTTTAGAGTATTGACTCAGATTGAATTCCTTCCTTAATTACATAACTTATGTGATTTTATTTGAAGTAATTACTGTAAACAAGTACAAATAAAGGGTATTCTACTCACTTTTTATAATATGCTATAATGTACGATACGAGGAAACAGATGGCCCGGCACGGAGCGTTGAGCTCCAAGCGGTCGCGGCACTCGTAAACTAACGGCTCACAAACAATAACTTTCTGGCCAAACCATAAGAGCTAATTAAAAAAGAAAATATGTTCTGAAAACTTCAACTATTCAACAACATTTTCCACCGTTTTTAAACTTGCCTGACCAAAAAAACGGCAAAAGTAGCAGCCGACTAACTTTTTTATGTCAAGTTTTAAAATGTAAACATAATTCTCGACTTTATTTAATTATTTAAATTGCAAAACTAATTTTTTTTTGAACATTCGAATGATACCACAGGCATCCATAGCTTATTGACTTCACTCATACAAAGTTTCAAAGTATTTTCTTTATTCTAAGTAGGGTAAATCACGAGTTGATTGAAACGGGAGAACTGAATTTTTACACTAATCGGAGCGTAGTTTTGAGTTTCTATCCCACGACAACATGGCGGACCTGGCTTCACCTGCCCCAATGTTGGCAAGATAGGCATAGCCCATCTATTTGGTCTTATTGTAATCTATGGTAAATATGTTACAAGTGGTAAAACTTTATTTGGTAATATATTGCTAGACATATACAATTACATTCATAAACCAATTAATAATTGAACTACAACTCTTAGCTGTAAAGTATTTGCTGTTTAATGGGATTTTCGATCACCACATGCTAAACCTCTCTTCACTAGATATGTGATAATCTCATAGAAACCAGGTATGAAGTTTCTAAATCACAGGACTCTCTTGTATTATGTTATATTGTTTTAATTTGTCCATTTACATGATGGGGTATCCATTTACGTCATTGTCAATACATAAAGAATAGTTTAGAAAGTATCATACTACATTCAAAGTTGATTTATTTAATAATTGTATATGTTTTAAACAATATATTTACTCAAAACCTATTTATAATGAGCATTAACAAATTCAACAAAATTTTTTTATAATTCTACACGTTACTGGTGAATCGAAGTAAATATTTTGGGATTTTTCGAGATGCCTTATAGTAACTTCAATGGCAGAAGTCATTTAAAATTCGAAATAATATATTTATTGTATTATGAATTAATAGATTTATTATACGTTAAAGTTAATACAGAATATTGTAATGTAATTTTGATACCATATTACAGTGAATTTAAAAGGTAAAAGACACAATATTTTTAAAGCCAAATAAAAAACAGTAAAAGTTATAAACGTTTACAACATACAACCTCTTTTACTATATCTATAACAATTCTAAAGATCAATTTTCAATGGAATCCGTCAATACATGAGCAAAAGTCGACCAGTTTAGAGCAATTCTTGAACAAGCCTGGAGCAGTAACAGTAGAGTAACATTACGCTTAACTCTACGCAATTAATATTTGTGATTTAGTTATAACTAAATATATTACTAAGGTGAGATCATATAAAATTACTGAAATAATATTAAACCTAAAGCTTATATATTACATTAATATGATGTTTCATGAATGTTAAAAGCAGAACAAGTAACATAAAATATATTACATTCGTTTTGCCTTCTTCCCTGTTAAATTTTAGTGACAGGCAACATTTTCTTTTATTAGGAGCTTTACGAGCAACATATTATATTATAAACACGGTGAGAGTAATATTGTTCCTTTTGCTCCCAAGGTAAATTTCTCTCAGGAACAGGTAATATCATTTTAAATTTTTAAGTATTTTATTCGGATTATTTTGATTATACTGCAGTTGAAGTTGTACGGAACAATATAAGTGATATAAACCGATAATGTTGTAGCAAATTGGTTTCTCAGCAAGCCAAAACCAATAATATAATATTAAACTACCTCATAACGAAATATTTAATGACTGTTACTCATTAAAAGGGATTTGTAAAGTACCAGGAGATCCCTCCAAAATCCTGAAAAACAATTAATAATAACGCGTATTGATTGTTACTCAGTCATAATTAACTTTTGTTTGAAATAAGAAATTATCTGTTTAAAATTGTGTAAATAAGGTAAAACCATATTTATAGCCCATTTTCATATTCTGAGTTTTCAACTCTAAAGCAATAGTTTGTTAATATATTATGAACATTGTAATTTGATAGAACACATCACTATTATCGTTTTTTTATTTAATATAAGGGTACTTCCTAAAATATATTATATGACAAAGAGTTAAAAAATTATACCATAGATAAAAATTTAAATTTAGTTTTGAACATTTCTGTAGAATATAAAATATTACATGTTTACTTTCATAGTTTGTTTGTGTACAATATATTTTATATAGTTTTTGAATACGGCATTATGTTAAAATATTAAAGGATTGCAACGAAGTGTTGTTTTTTTAATTCTTATGACTTATAAGAAGCCTATGCGTATATATAATAAAAATATAATACAAAACTAAAAAAGTAATTGCTATGTCGGGACTCGAACCTTGGTCTCTCACTTACTCTTTAAGACTAACGTGAAGTTTACTGAATGGTGTTGAAGTGTCCTGTATTAAACATGTATCACCTATGTTCACCTAATGTATCACCTAACCAACTTAGCTATGACCATGTTCTGTAGTGTTTAACAGCATTGAAAATGAAAAGAGAATGAGATTAAGTTAAAAATTAATAAATTCAATCTAGTTTAAAAACTGGGAGGTGATTTAATAGGGCTTCCTGCTAAATATAAAATAAAACATCATAGTAATATTAGTTCATTTACAAATTATCCCAGAGACTTAATATGTAATACTACAATACCTTGCTAGTGTTTACTGCAACAGATGAAGTTACTAGCTCTTTGTTAAACATATCACGGATTGTTCTAACTCACACGACTTTAAACAGTGATGAAGAAGTGCAAAATGTACCTGATATATTACTCTCCTGCCAAGTCACGAGCTCAACAGAGAGAGATGATGATCCATATTCCTATAATAACATGAATAGGCAGACGTATAATTGCCTACATACAGTCACTAATTAGCTCATCACGTAATTAGAGGTAATTATTGCACATCATACGCCACTATATGTATCCAACTGTAAACATTTGTGTTTTCACTGTAATGGAGACTTTAGCTCGATTGGCTAATTCCCTAATTAGTACACATGGAACGTACTTAAGTAAAGATAAGAGATTGTAACAATTATAATTTTCTTAGTAATAAATTCAGCGTAATTTTGTAAATTTAGTAATTCAAATTTGTATTGCAATAACCCTACTCGTTTATAGTATTTAAAAAAAACATGACTGTTGTGGAGTTTAATAAGTGGCCTACACTCATTATTCGATTGCTATTATGGAATGGTGCGATTGTTTTTATCCAAAGGAATAATTAGATGTCACAATTTTTTAACTTAGTATATGATTTAAACTTATTATTTACACTAATTTTAATGTAAACCATAAACAACAAGAAGTAACTAATATTTTGAGACTTTGAAACTGTGTTGAATATGAGGAAAATATGTGAAATATTTCTAGGAAGGGAAGAAATTTGTTTCAGTGTCACAACATGTGGGTTTGGCTCCTGGTAACACATGGGGGAGAATTCTTTCCTCCATTTCACAAAAGCGGTTACTCATTGATATCAATCTGGGCAAGTTATAAATATTGTAAGGTTTCTTTGATATCTAAGTTTAGGCGGTAGTAAGTTTTGTTTTTTTGTAATGTTATTGTTAAATTTGTTTTTAAAATTATAATGTACGAAATTCTTCTTGTTAAGGTAATTTATTATAACTTGTAATGTTTCCTATTTTTAGATATCGAAGTTGGATAATATCAGTGGAATAACGAGTGTAGGCAGCTTATTAAAGTCTTCCCTATGGCTGGCATTCAGGTGAGAAACTCAACGTTTATTGGGGCAACCGCAACCTCCATCCCAAATACTAATTACACAGATAATTGATCAGTATAATAGTTCATTTCGATTCAAAACATGCATGCCTATTTAATATTATGTCCTAAATTTAATATGTTCAATTAAGTACTTTGTTTATTTGTAATTATTTAAAACTAAAAATAACTCTATTTCTTATCAGAGTTTTATTTTCACGTAATTAGGCACCATACGTCCAAAAAATTACTGCTTAGTTGTAAAAAAATTAGTATTTGTACCCCAAAAGAGTTATAGGAATGTCATTATGAACAAGATGGTAAATGTCTATAACGCTGTCATCCATCCGTAGCCAATGCTGTCAATAATGTAGCCAGAGTTTTCCTTAACTCAAACGTTAAATGGGTTATCGTTTCCCATTGTCCGATTGATGGAATGATGGTGGTTCTGGATATAACAAAGTCTGGGAGCGATATCTCTAAACAAAGAGTAAGCGTTTTTTCCATTACTTCTGTGTCAAATCCGTTATTGTGGTAGTAGTAGTTATTCAGAATGTAAACTTAAGATTAGTATCAATAAAGCAAGGGCGGGAATTGTCTCAATTTACCCCTTTGTAAACCCGTTACCGGTGGAAAGAAATAAAATCCATTCAACCACGTGTCCCAACCTGATGACAGGGACTTTTGTGCTGTTCTACCGGTATCGTCAATAGCTCGTCTTTCCATATACCATCGAGTCGACTCTGTGAAGGTTCTAACGGAATATGCGAACCAAACGTACCGCCCAGTACGCCTGACCTGAGGCGAGAATTACGTCGGTGAGTGGCATTAATCCATATAAACTCTTCTCTTTTATCGCTAATATTTACCCTCCTATAAGATTCGTTAAATATTTATTTATTTCATTATATATTACAAAATACTTTTACGTAATGTTTATGCCATTCTGATTATTTAACGAATAGCAAAATACATTATTAAAACTATTTTACACTTTTATCAACGTTTATTTGAATTACGAGGTAAAACATTTCCACCAAATTGATTTATTTTACTTCTTAAATAACAACTACACATTACTTAGCTACACATTTGTTGTATAATTCAAATGTTCACTCTTAATATACAATCCGGCCGATTCTGGTATGCTTAGAATGTCACTAATGACTACAGTAGGGAACAGACAATTTAATGACATTAAGTAATGGCAATTGCATTTAGTGAATACAGAATACGCACACCTCGAATAATCCACTTAATAGCTTTCATTTATGATAAACTCTTTTATCTTACTACAAAATAAAATAGAACAATAATAGAAGCATAGCTTTATGATGTCAGTTATATTGATCGGTGGTTACGATAAACAAAATTATATACTGACTTGAACTAAATGATATAGCAGTCCTTTATAACAGATAACATGTAGGTGTCCTCTGTAACCGGCTTATCGCTGACCTTTCACGGGTCTCGTATTACATCCTACGTTCTCGCATTCTGTTGTAATCCCACGTCCAACCTCCTTCATTATATACATACGAGTATATCAATCTATTTTTCAATAATCTGGAATTTAATGAACGTGAAATATTAAAGCAGACAACTTGGGACTGCCTTTAGTAATTCCGTTTCAATTTACAATAGAAATTGTAATTTTCATATTTTGTATAATGCTGGATTGATTATTGCTGGGAGTATTGTGTTTGTATCACTTCATCGATTCGGTCAAAAAGACAACCATGCATGGTTAACACACACATTGATTGGGTCCATGTTTCATATGAATCGATTTAGTAATTATGTATTAAATTCTTAAACAGTTTTTGTTATTTAGGTACAACTTTGGTTATGATAGCTACATTTAGTTTCATTATTTTCAATTAAAACAGTGTTTATGATATACACAGCCCCAGTTTTTTTTTTTTTGCTTTTCAACACCTTTTTTGTTGCTGTCAACAAATTGATGTTGCATGTTTAAGATATATTGCAATTTAAAACAATAATTGAACAATTGGAGCGAAATGTTTACACACCAAACTCAACAATATTATACTAGTTTTGGAAAATAGTTTACAGAGGTTAACAAATTAGACAGTGAAAGATACCCCGGCACTACTTTGTCGTAACCCGCTTTGAAGGTTCCGACATTGTTGTGTGAGTAAACCTACGAGACTGCAGTTCGATATCAAAAACATATCCCGAGGACACACTTTGCCAAGTTTTTATCTTTTTGTTCGTTATAGTTAAATAAATTCTTACACATTTATGAAAAGGTTTGGAACTTGATTTATTTTCGTAAAGTGTTTATAAGCGTACAATATAAAGTTACTTCGAAAATGTATATACCATAAAGTTTATGCAAATACACAATATGGTTTATTCGACTCCGAAAACAGTTTTTAATAAGATTTATTAAAGTGTTCAATTTCTGAATGTTAGTAAAACTGGTTTCTCAAGGATTTCCATGAAGCTTTGATTAAATACAGGAAACATCAAGATGTATGATAATTAATGTAATTAATTACATTGCTTAGGGTGAGTGTTAGTGAAAGTTTATATTGGTATTATGGGTAACTTTGATACTAACGAGAAAGTTGCAGAATAAATATATTTTCAATTAAAGTGAAGATGAAGCTATTCTAACAAGTGACACCATTACACATGTGGCTATAAATTATAAATATTTGACCTCTAGATATCCGGAGAGATTCGATTTAATATTAACGAGATAAAAATATATTAGTATCTACTGACAAATTCATTATAACAAATTATAAGAAGTGTTAACTATGTATATAGAACACTGTTCAGTTTAAATTATTTTAAGAGTGAAATAATAAATCAAACGCCTTACGAAATACTTCAATCAAGATATTTATATTATATTAGGACTCCAATTATTTCTATATATTTCTATAACTTTAAACTAAACCCACATTGTCAATCGGTCTTACATGCAAACGTTTAATATTCAACTATTTCTTTTACCCCACAACCTTAAAAGATGGAAAATAAAAATCAACTTTATTTAATCCACAAATAATTTACTTTTATTTTCCAAACATACCAGTTAATATAAGGAAGACAATACTTTTTAGATCGGTTTAAAGTCACCGTTTACTACTAATAGTAAACGGCGCTAACGTAATTTTCCATGACGATAAACTTTTTTACAACTGTGTTGTTAGTTCAATTGCAGGCCGAACTATTGCTATTACTATAAAGTGTATTTCATAATTCTCACTCCAAACCTTATGCTATCATTCCCTGTACCAAATAGAACTTTGAAACAAATGCAACCAATAATCTATATCGCTTATTTATATATTATTATTATGAGAAACTTTTTACAAATTGAAGCTTTCTGTAAAGTAACGTTTTGTTCATTTGGGGGATTACATTTTAATGTTTGGTGGAAACAATATTTGTGAAAATTGAAATACTAATATTTACTACTAGCAATAATTTAGTGATTAATTAAATAAAAACATTCTGAAAAGAATTTAACCTGTTAGTTCCTATATTGCGGAACTGTTATTGTATTGAGAAGAAATACTAGAATTCTGTACAAAACTTACAATAACTTAACTTTATGTTATCTGATTTCAAAATTAGATCAACCTTTTTCACGGTTATTAGTTTTAAAGTAGTCTGAAAATTATTGTATTTATTTTTTTGATTTAAGCTTTCACTAATTATTATCAAGTTTACATATTTTAGATGATTGCCATTTTGAATTTGAAGTGTCAAATTTAATTACATGTTTACATATAGATCACATCAACATAAATAGTGAACTAATGCTTGGTTTATTAGTTTTCTAAATACGATTTGTCGAATAAAAAAAGTATAGACAAACAGTCAGACAGTAATTAAAAAGTAATAGACAATTATTGTTACTTATCGTGTTTGGCTGCTTTTAGTCCACAGTATAATATAGCAAGTTTTATCTGAGAACTATGGGCACTCCAAACAATATCTTGATTTGCTACACTTTATGTTTCTGGTGTTGCACAAATATTAAAAGTAAATTTAATTAACAATTTGGTGGCTGTAAAACATATTGTAACTACTCAACACTGTAAGTAGTATGGCTACTGTTGATATATTTTTTTATGTGAAAAGTTTATAGCAATGTAATAGTTTTCTATAGGTTTTAGATAAGATCAGTGTTCCTATGTGTAATTGTCCTTACTAAGTTTGACATTAACTTTCTCACATAAACGTGTATCAGAGTATTAGCTACCTAAATGGATATACATGACGCGTTAATTAGTTGTTTCAGTGAACAAGAGAGCTCTAATTAGCTTTCATTGGCGTCTTGACTTCTCATTGAAATTGAATCCATTGAATCAAGAGGCATCCAATAATATCCAGACTAAAGTAAGTGCAGTGACGTCACATGCTGACAGTTTATTCAATGTCACCTAGTCTAACACTCTCACCTTAAACTCGTCAGTGAAATAATCAACAGAACTGTTTATATGACGTCATATTTTATTTCCACGATCCATACTATTTACAACTAGCGTTTAATGCATTCTATAGACATTTTTATTAGTATAAAGGTAAATGGATATAAACAGACACAACCAAGTTATATTATTTGCATACATATTAATACATGTAATTGTATTTCTTTAAAATATAACATTTAAACTTCATAAAATACGATTGACTGTCGGAGCAATGGAATAAAATTAATGTACAAACTATCTTGGAATAAATTAAATAATATAAAGTATAACTCTAATATAATAATAGTGTTCACAAAAACTTTATTAAAATGACAAAAAAATTAAGACATCGGCATCCCTCTCCGTTTTGGCGTGTCAATGATCAATTATGTTTCATTAATCAGAACATAAGTAATGTATATCCAAGTTACAACAGTAATGAAACATTTCTACCCATTCATGTACTAAACAGATCTCTATACAGCCGCCACGGCCTTCATTTGAACCTGGTCGGTAAGCGTGCTGTGTGCAAATTAATCTTTGGTGTGTTATGCAAGCAATTTTACTTTCAACCCTTATATTCACCAGCAGTAACCAACTTGTCGCTCAGTCCACTGTCCCCAACCTGAGAAAACTTAATGGTTAAAGCATTCGTGATTTTCCGAGGATTATTATGGTCAAAATATTCTAATTCTGATCACAGGCCGTCTTTTTCACCGGAAACGGCCTCAAATAAGGTTCTAATCCTTATTGTAATTCTGCTGCAGAAACGAATATGGCACTTGAATTTCCTCTACAAATAAAAAGCTGGAGTCCCGGCAAAGGACTCTATAAAATACTGCCTTGTTATAAATAAATCTTCCTCACAGCCAGCTTTAAACCATCACGAAACACTCCAAATACGCATAATGCATCACGATGTACAGGGAAACTTTTAAAAGCTCGAAAAATTTGAAACCATGATTGTTTTTTACTACAACAGACATTTTTTGATTATCTGAACATTTTCTTAAACTAGAGGAATTAAATTCCTTCTTCCTTAATGGTTTTTTTTTTATTTCTTCTGGGTTGTGTCGTTCGAGTAAAAAAAGAAGAGGTGTTTGCGTATTAACGAGAGACTTCTCGCAAACTCAGGCATCTTATTTTGGGTCTTTCATCGATGAGGGCATTCCCGAGTTCGCACTCACTTTTTATGTTTTGAATTATATCATTCAAAACACTTGTAAATACCCAAACGGAACTTAATAAATGTTTTTAATAAATTGTTTTGATATGATATTAAAATGTAACAGCCTTGCCATTGTCACTGGCGATTTAAATATTGACGATTCTATCAAATGTTTACATCTCTAGAAAGTTAATCAACTGTATGTCTTCTTTTGTGATCCGTCAACTATAACATTTTACACAAGGGAGTTTGCAAGATCGAGATCGATCATTGACAACATATTTACGAATGTAAGTCCTGCTCAATTCGATACTGAAGTCCCTGTTACAGGTTTTAGCGATCATCGCCCTTAAATCGGAGATATGAAAGTAGGTCTTTCGACATCAGACCTTCTGCTTTTTAAAAACATTAGATTTATTTTACAAATTAACATAAATTTCTAAATTCTTTACAAAATCAGTCATGGGAACACTTTATAAATTTGAGGATGTTCCACTTATTTTCCCGCTTTTCTTAAAAAATATTTACCACTATTACAACTTATATTTTACCTAAAGAATAGCTAAATTCAAATCAAACCCATTTATCTCTAAGATCAGGCCACAAAATAAGCTCGTGAATCAAAAAGAGAGAATGTAATTTATATACACTATCAGGAAACACTCGGATTCCGATCATCCTATAAAACTACAATACCGACAGGCAAATACGGAAATTAAAAACATAATAAGGAACGCCAAATCTAAACTACTAATAAAGGAGTTGTCAAACTCAAACAACATTCATAAGACAGTATGAACCATTATTAATGATTTCAATCCTAGTAAAAAAATAACTCTTTACTCCTCTTTTATATGTTAGCACCTATGGAATAGAAACAGACCATCATGTTGTCTAAGAAGTGTTCAACTTATTTTTAGTCAAGTTGGGATACAACTTAACTCATCAAAGCCCTCCTTCTGATGTTTGTTCGGAACACTTCAGAACGTAGTCTCCTCTTTTTACTTGAGACCTCCTTATAAAGGTGAGGTATTAAAAGTCATAAAATCGCTTCGACCTAGTAATTATTTGGGAATAGATGGAATATTTAATAAAATCTTAAAAGCCAACGACAGTCTTGGTCAGACTACTTTCTTTTTTAGCAAATGCGTCTTTTGAGGCCGGTGTTTTCAGTAACATTTGAAAGCTGCAATTGTTAAAACTCTCTTTAAAAAAGGAGACCCTCACGAACTAGAAAGTTTCCGGCAAAACTCCGATCATTAAAATTTCTCTAAAGTTCTGGAGAGATTCTACCTCAAACTTCAACTTAATATGCTATTTTAAACATTTTGTCACAGTAAGTATATTCACTTTATGAACATAAACACAAATGCTTCGTTTTTAGACGAAAGCCTTTAAAGTAGTTCCGCACAGCCACTACATCGACAGTATAGGCTGCCTTCGGAATTTTGAATCTATACAGCCCACATTAGTAGGGGGTACCACAGGGTTCCATCCTGGGGCTGGTTACTTTTTCTTCTCTTTAAAAATGGTATTTCCTTACCAATAAATCAGAGTGACGTTTGAATTTTTCAGATGTTACGTATTTCAGTATTTCATATAATGTGAGAGAAATTTTAGAGACTTATATTTTTGCTTAAGTTCTTTAATTCGATGGCATGAACAAAATCGTCTTCATGTAAATAAAAAGACAAAGTTAATTTATTTTTTGTCTAAAATCCTCTATAAATAATTCAAACTAGTCTGATATATTTATAGGAGATTCTCGCCTTGGCTCTAGTTCTAATAGGAACTTCCTTCGTCTTGAGCCCTACTTTAACTTGTTTTTTCCACAACCACATTAAGTATAAAAAAAACTAAGCAGTAGTCTTTTTATCTTGAGCAGGATCGCAAATAGAGTAGTCTTGTTTACAGCATATTACGGTTGCTTCTACACTTACTTGGATTATGAATTAATCATTTGGAGTTATAAATTCTCTAAGACTAAATACATATTCCTTTATTAAAAGAGGGGATATCTGTCATTTTTGGACTCAGCTGGTATCAATCATGTAAAGGAATGTTTAGAGAAAATAATTTACTTGCTTTTCCTATTGTATACATTCTGGAATTCTAAACATTTGCCTTTAAAAATGAAGACTAACAATACAGTGAAACAAACTTCATATAATCTCCGAGTAAATAGGCCCTTATCTAATCATATTATATAAATACGTCTTAACTTCGTTAATTCCAACCAGAAAATGAACATAATATTGGAATTCCTCAAAACTGATAAAATAAGGCAGGTCTGCAGCAGGTAAAATTGTAAAACCGAAATAAAATTGAAAGCAAAACACTACTCAGACATTATTGACTATCTTACAACCTGAAACATACTCGGTTACGAAAAACCTGACACATCAGGAGGTAAAGTTCATTTAATACTGCACGAATACAAACTGTTTTGTTAAGGAAACCAATTTTTAAATTTACTAGTAAAGGACGGTTCAAGTTCTGTAATTTTAAATAAAGAGAATTTTATAAAAGTGTTGTTTGTAAATGTAGTGGTGTAAGCACTTACCTAAGTAAACACCGCTTTAAAATGTGCGGTTGGTTGAGTGTGGTGTGGGTGGAACTAGGCGTGGGTAGTTCTGAGTCAATTTGTTTATACACATATTGTGATAAGCAAACAGTAAAATATGTTTTACAAAATTGGACTGCCACATACGTTTATCAAACCAAACAAATTGTTTCCCTTTAATTTATTCATTTGTACTAGAGAGTATAACATGTCTATATAATAGAAACATTGGCTAATAATATATATTTATAAAATATTTCATTTCGTAATTTTTACAACTCTTAATTATACGTAATCAGTATGTAGCTCCCAATATTTCCAATTTGCTTCTAAATACCATGACACTTGGATTTCATAGGTAAAATACTGTTGAAAATGTATCCTATTGCTATACACCATTGCGTTGCTTTTCAAATTATAAACTTTAACCAACAAACCGGATAATGAATTAGTTTTTGTTAGAGAAGGAATGTAGTAAGCCTACTCATAGGCTATACATTACATCGTTACATTACATTTCATCGTTATATTTCTTGATGTAAAATATACTTTCGTAACATTATTACAAAATTAACTTTAAATTGAATAGAAGTAGACTATGTTCAAAACATAACTTCTGTATGCATTTACGATAAACTTAAATGTATTTTAAGTAAATGAAAAGAAAAATAGAAAGTAAATAACCTCCAATATTGTAGGTATAAAAAAATGGAGACATGCGTTTGTTACTTATAGAATAAAGACTGCTCAAAATACAGTGGAACCTGCACAAGCTATTTATCATCCCACAGTAAAAAGATGTGTTTGCATTATGTGATGTCTTTGAGTTACCTACAGTAGTAACGATGACTTGCCTATTAATGAGGCGTCTCGTGTTACAAAAATATGACGAAAATATATCACAAAACCCACCAAAGGTTTTGTATCGTCGTTTTCAACTTAATTTTGGCTTGATTTATATGATGTACCTGTATATTAGTAAAATTTTACTTTAGTGACTTTCAAAATTACTTTTTATAACTACGTAATGTTTACTTGAAAACTGCTCAAATAGTATTAGATTGTTTTTCATAAATATTTGCTATATTTGGATTCACATTTTTTTCGTTAGTGAACGTATGGATAATTAGTATTACAGTTCACTAATTCGGTTAATATAAATTTCGAAATTTACGCAATAGCTGTGTTTGCTAACAATATTGCAAATGTATTTTGAAATACTTAATATTTATTTTCCAATACTAAAATAATTAAAATATTTGTAAACTACTTTAGACACCTTTTTGAATAAATATCGTGGACATGGTGGGAAGGGTTAATTCAATACGAATGTTAAGTTCAACTTAATCTCACCTTTTGTTTAGTTCAGCGTCTAAAACCTTTACCTTTTCACCGTAGCTACTTATTTTAGAAAACTGGATTACTACACTATTATTTGTGATTACTTCTAAAACATCGTAGCAAAATTTTTACCTTAAAATAATATGATAATATGTATTAATCTAGACACGAAGCTGCCATTGATGGGTTGATAAAATGTGAACCTTAGCTACATTTTACCTTCTGCTCAGTGCAGCACCTGAGCACTGTCACAGACTTCAGTCCTGGGATCTGTAGTCCACGTCCATCTGAAGATATTCGAAAACACAATCGATCTTCTACGTCTAAACGATGCAACGTGAGGTCTTTCTCAACGACGTATTTAGATTTATGTAATCGTTTTATAGTATGAGTATCTGTTAACTATCTACATTTATGGATTATTTATTTTACTTCAAGAATCTTTTATTTAGAATTAGCAATTAAAATTCATGTTATTAGTTAGTTATTCATATGTTATAAACATTTTTAGGCATAGTAAAAAAACTCATGTGTATCAAGGTTATGACGTGAATATGAGTTGTATGAATTGTATTATTGATGAGACACAGTCTTATTTTAATTTTAGGATACTCACTCAAAAGTAATCGTTAATCATGATTCAAAAATGTTCAGCACACTACAATACAAAGTTTTTAAGGATACACAGGATTCCTAAAACTAACATTTATATCGATATTTTAGGGTACATTTATTAATGTTTAACTGATCATAAGATTGTATTCGTGTTTAATGTAAATGATTACCCTGTACATTATTTTAAGTTTCCTTGAAATGTTTAATTGTAACCATATTTTAATAATAAACTCAATAAACATAAATTTTGCTGAAATGCAGTGTAACTCTTAATTTCGTCACACGAGAGTTATCACTGGTGTGTGATAAATTGTAACTCTACGCGCGTGTAACGTAAGTATTTGTTTGAACTTTGATCATATTAAAGGACTGATAAAATACATGTATGATTAAATGTAAATTGTATAATGATACATTGCCTAGAATGGTGAGACAGTAACGGTCAATTTAATATAATTCAATAAAATTTAGTTTTAAATCTATATTAATTTATGGATTCGTTTTAGCTTAGTTTTTCAGCAACTGATTAACATTTATAAACACTTCATATAACTTTCGAATAAGCAAAATAACATGGATATGCATAGGAATAATATGTCTTTAAATATACCTTTTTAATTTATAAATTACTTTTTTATGAAATTAGTAATATTGTTGAAATGTTTATTGTTTGGTAAGTACATGTTAATAAAGGTTGGTTTGCACTAATAAATATATCTTATTCTCTTAGAGCTCATGCCTATTTACCATAACACTCTACTTATATGTGCAGACAGCTTTTTGGAAGGAAATATTGTCGGCCGAACTTATTAACTGACATAAGATTTACTATGAAAATATGCTATTTATAGCTCTATTTTTAGCATTTTGAGACCAAAACTTTACCCAAAACATTTTCTGATAAATATACTTCGTTTTAAGAGGACCGTGACAGATGAAATAATCTTGACTATAAAGAGGTCACAAATTATTTAAGCTACGAAACTTGCCAAAGTTATTATCCTCCAAAGAATTTCAAATGAATATTCCTTTATAACTTACTAATATACCGTATTTTTGCCATTTTCGTCTTAACAAAATAATAAAAACACGAGTCTACTACACTGACATATATTACATTTGTCTTCTGAGATCTAGTAACCTATTATTATAGGCCCTAATTATTGGTACCTTTTTAAATTGTGTTTTCAAACTATTATACAGGTACCAATAATTGTCTAAAAATTGAAAACAAATACATATTATATATATATATATATATATATATATATATATATAATATATATATATATATATATTATATATATATCTAATATACTATACAGCCGCATGTGAAACTGACTGACTGACTGACTCACACCGATATATAGATACAAATTCTAACATAGTTCTAGAAGTGCTGGAAAACTTGAAATTTGGCACGCAGGTACCTTTCACAATATGATCCTGGAGGAAAATTCAGAAAACCGGTATTTTTTTACTTTTAAACCCCTCAAAAAAAATTCCTCACAAATCGCGCATTCTTTACCTCTCCAGGCATTTCTTGTAAGCCTGATAGCGGGTGAAACCGTTGGAGCTAGCTTTCGATCTGACGAAAAATCGTTAGTCAGGAATGAAGTGAACTACAACAAAGGTCCAGTTACTTTTTGTCCCATCTCGTGTGGTTTAAACGACAAAACGCGGGAATGTTTGACATTCCAGAGATTTTATTGCTTAAAATAAAGTTACGAGCCTGATAGTGGCCGAACGGTAAGGTCGTAGCTCAAATCTGATTGACCCATCAAATTAGCAAATTGCGCGATTCTACAGTTAAGGTCCAGTGACTTTTTGCTCTAACTTCCAGTGGTTCGGTCGAAAAAAAAAACGTGATAATGTGCAATTTTTTTTTTGTAATTTTTACGTGAAACTTTTGTTTTCGGGCTCGATAGTGGCTAAGCTGTTGGTCGTAGCTCAAAAATAGACGAACGTTTGATTTAGGAAATAAGATTATCTACAAAAAAGGTTGAGTACCCTTTTAACTCTATCTTCATTGGTTTGGCCGTAAAATGCGATTAAAATGCGATTAAGTGAAATTATTTTGAAATTTTCGCCTAAAAAATGTACCTTTCGGGCTCGATAGTGGCTAAACGGTTGGTCGTAGCTCAAAACAAACGTTTATTAGGATTTAGGAAATTGCGTGATCTACAAAAAAGGGTTCAGTAAACATTTTGCCCTATCCTCAACGGTTTGGCCGCATAATCGTTTTTAAAATATTTATTTTTTAGGTTTTACGTGATATTTTTAAACTGCCCAGTTCAGTCTTTTGTCCTAAGCTCTGTACTGCCTAAATTGTATGCTTAAATCTGATGGCATAATCGAAAGATAAAATTAAATTTTCGACAAGAAAGGTCCAGTCACTTTTTTCGTATCTCTAACGGTTTAGCCGCAAAATGCCCTTAAATTCAAAACTTTGGTTAAATCTGGATAATCGATAAAATAGGTCTTCTTTTGACAACCAAGATCCCTAATCTAATGCTCGGACATAAACTTTCCCCTGAATACTGCTAATCCAGTTAACGAGTGAATATACTCCACATTAGAAATTGGCTGAACGTTTAGCTAAGCGTCAATAGTAGATAGGGATAAAGTGAATTTGTATTATGTTTACAGACACAAACACCTTCTAAAATAGGCCCATGTGTCATTAACCCCAGGTGACATTAACCTCCCCCCTACCGGAAATTTCCTGGTATGACAGATAACATCCAGGGTAAACTAAACCCCCTGATGTCTTAACCCCCGGTAACATTAATCCCCCCCAGGTAATTTCCTATCTCCATTGGTTCGGCCAATAAATATAAATATTTCGTAATTTTTTATTTAAGAACTTTGTTTCTAGATTCGATAGCAGCCAAACAGTTGGTTCTAGCTTAAATGTAAAAACTTAATGGGATCTTCAAAAAAGGTTATATGTAACTTTTTGTTGTATGTTTTATAATAAGCCCAAAAAATGCGATAAATAGCAAAATATTTGTCGTGAATTGGCAATTTTTGGAGTTTTTAAATTTATATGTAACTAATACTTAGTAATTCATTCCAGATACAGATTGCACTTGCTTTGCTAGGTTCACGAGTGAATACAACCCTTTATACAAATTGGCTTGAGCGTTAGCTAAGCGTCAATAGTAGATACGGACAGAGTAAATTTTTATTATGTTCACAGACACAACACCCTCTAAATAGGCCCAAGTGTGTCATTAACCTCCGGTAACATTAACCCCCCCCCCCCGGATTTCCTGGTATGACCAGATAACCTCCTGAGTAAAATAAACCCCCTGATGTGTTACACTCCCGGTGAAAAATTAACCATTGCCGCAGGGAGGAGTTTCCTGGCATATGACGTAATGTCCGAATTTTACCAATCACGAAATCTCTCTTTTTCTCGAATTTGCAAGCGTACATCATATATAGAAATCACCAAATCTCTTAACCCCCCCCCCCCCCCCCCGGAATTACCTGGTAATACCACATAACCTCCTGAGTAAATTAAACCCCCTGATGTCTTAACCCTTGGTAACATTAAACCCCCCAGGGAATTTCCTGGCATTACTCATGTCCGAATTTTACCAATCACGAAATCTCTCTTTTTCCCGAATTTGCAAGCGTACGTCAGATATAGAATTCACCAAATCTCTTATCCCCCCCCCGGAATTTACCTGGTAAGACCACATAACCTCCTGAGTAAATTAAACCACCTGATGCCTTAACCCCTGGTAACATTAACCCCCCCCCCAGGGAATTTCCTGGCATGATCTCATGTCCGAATTTTTACCACTCACCAAATCTCATAACCCCCCTTGGGAAATTCCTGGTATGACCAGATAACCCCCCTGATGTCTTAACCCCTGGTAAAGTTACACCCCCCAGGGAATTTCCTGGCATGACCTCCTGTCCGAATTTTACCAATCACCAAATCGCTCTTATCCCCGAATTTGCAAGCGTATACATCATGGGGGCCTGGGGGCGTAGCCCCCAGCGAGCCGAAGGCGAGTATATATATATATATATATATATATATATATATATATATATATGTATATATATATATATATATATATATATGTGTGTATGTATATATATTACACAATTTGCTTTCGTTATAACAATTATCAATTTTATAAGTATGGCTGAGAAGAAGAAAGTAAGATGTTGAGAGACAATGGCAGCAACTTGTGACGTCACCACCAACGATTATGCCAGTAATTCTCTGACAAGTTTGAGGTAAGACTGTCAGACTTGGTAACATTGATGAAACTGTTTAGTTTTGGACGCGTACTTTTTTCGTTCAACAGTTTGGAAATCAAATTAGAAGTCAAAACGTGAAATAAAATCTAAACAGTACTCCTCTGTTTTTTATATTAACATATAATTAACATAGAATGATTACTTATTATAAGAGCAAAAGACATACGTGTATTTACTAATAAATATGGAAAACGTCGTTGTATAAGTTGCCATTAAGCCAGAATGGCAGTGGACATATAAATTTGAAAAGTTCTTCATCTAAAGCACACTGACCTAAGTCTTCTTAGCCAACAATGTGGTCATTTACCCTTACTAGAAACTTGTTTAAGTATAATATACTATATTTATATTAGCTGTAAGATCACATATGCTAAATCTCTTCATACTAATTAAATCTTTAAGAAAAATCTAAATAAGCACTACTTAATAAAAAGTTCAATCTTTAACTTTTAATAATTTAACAATAATTTAAGTATCTTCGAAAAATTAAATGAATTCAATTTAAAAATCTTTTGCTGTTTTAGATCCATAGACAGAGTTTGAAAATTAGTTATCGCTCTCTTAGATAATTTTATACGGTAAAGATTCAATGCTTTAGTTTTTTTACATTTATGTTAAATTTTAAACGTCCTACGTACAAATTTATAACATCTATATACTTTTTATTTTACATTAAAAACGTTTTAAGGCTTTGCTTCCATCACTATGAGATTTAAACCTTCCCCGCTATTAATTGTTACCAATCAGGTGAAAGTAGTAATTAAAATAGTTATTAAAATATGTATCCCAACGTATTTGTCTTTTATTAAAACTTATTCTTAAATTCATATATCATAGTTGTTTATATTAAATCTATTAGATACAATGCTAAATTAACAGCTAGCTACCTATGTAAACTTATTAGGTTGTATCTAATATAAGAAATGCCAATGTAGTGTTATCGCACAATCTGGATAACATAAATATCTATACGTGTTTCTACTAAGCATTCGATTATTAGAAACATATCACTCGTATAAAAAACTTGTATATTGTGTTATATATACAAATACATAAGATTACTATGCAATCTCAAAACCTACTATACACGTTCAGAGGTTAAAACATATTTACTGTGGTGGCGAATATTGTAAATTATAAGTTAGTGTAATAAGTTACCTCAATTTGGACAGTATAATTAATAATAAATATACTAAACGTTTAAATGCTCCCAGTTAAACTTAAATGGACCACGGCTGTATTAATTGCTAATTAACAGTCATCAATCATAATTACTAAAAAATAGTTCGTTATGGTAGAATCTTTTGATCTACATTAATCGATAAAGCCACAGAACCAACGCAATAAACTTAGTGTATATTTATCAAGAACCATTAGTTATTCGTTTGAATGCAGCTTAAATTTCAATTGTTATTTAATCAAAAATATTTATTGCATGTACTACTAATGATATTTATTACAAATTATCATGTACAAGATAGTATCAGTAAAAATACAAGCAACTATGAATAAAGTATAGGTAGAGGTATATATAATTTTATTATAAAAAGTAGATTTGATAACAGCTTAAATATGAAATAATTAAGTATTTTATTGAATACAAAATATGTAGTCAACGAATATAGTATATGTTATAAGGAAAAATTACACAATGTTATTCAATTTCGACATAATAATTATTACCAAGGTTTACTAATTACCTGTAATACTAAAAATTATTATAGAGAAAATGCAATATACTTTAAAAATAATTTATATACAGCTTGTTATCATACGAGTCTTCTAGAAAGATAAATTTATCTTGAAGTCATTACCTGGAACTCTGAATTAAACATCGATTTCAGTAAATCGCCTGAGCACAAGCCAATTACCGTTTGTTGCGATTAAATATACCTAGCTTCGTTATACCGTTACCGTAACGTAACATAATATGGCAAACGTCTATTTAACGTTTTCTAGAAAAATCCATCCAAACCTTACTCGACCTGTATCTCTCTTTGCAACATTGTTTGATCTCTTCCGACGGACTTAATAAATATCCATATATTTCTCCATCTTTCATGACCAATCTGATATGAAATTTACACCCAAACATTACATTTTATGTTTTATTCTTGAAGCATTTAGAAAACAGTATGTAGAAATAAGTATTTCTATGACTTTTTATAAATAATACCTTGTAAATAAGAGAGACTGTACTTAAACACTGATGATAGCTAAAGTTATTTGGTCCACAACACACTTATATAATGAATACTACAAAATCTGACATACTACTAATAAAAACTTAACACTGTGTGAATTACGTGTTATAATGTTATAATTCTGAAATACTCCAATAAAAATTTCCAAATCGATTTTGAAATAACTTCTAAGAACTTGTAAATCAATCCGTTCTTACGAGAAATCTAAACTTCTCACTAAATGGGGGATCATTAATGACCTCAGAGTTTTAAAATATGACTAAAAAAATATTGTTTACATAAATTGCGATCACGGTACTCCATTACTCCCTCGTACTCATTTGTCAAGGGATCATTACACACTACCAAAGTTTACTATCAGTGTGCTACTGTACAACAGTGTAACTAGTATTCGATACAAGCACCACTGATGACACACAGATGCACATCATTCTAACTTTAATGGAACCACATCACTAGTTCTGTGGTAGACATGTATTACAGTATACTTAAAGCAGTTTAGGCTACGTTACATGTCCCCTATGTGACATGGGCGATGTTACATATTGAACTCTGCTCACACAGTTGTACAGCAGTACACTCATGGTTGTATTTGTTTGTATTAAATGTTTATATACAGATATACTACAAGATCAACTGCTTTGTGACACAGAATATTGCTTATATAATATACATCTAAAACCGCATAAATTTAAAAAAAAGATTACTTACACTGCTACGTGTATGCTAAAAACGTTTTACTACAGTATTAGTGATAAAAATTAGAGTAAAATATCAATTCTCAATATTTGCGCACCTAAGATCAAGCCTTTAGTTATCACCAATGCCAATCTACTCTACACAAGTTTTGGTCTGATGCTAGACAATTATTATACGAGTATCAACATTCGTATACATTTTCTAACAAAGTGATCTTATAATATTTGTCATAAAATCCGTATTAAGTAATAAGATTTTGGCTGGTTATCGTAACATAAAATTTTAATAACAGTACTTTTTTCTACTAAATCTCAGAAACAAAATTATGAGTATTTTATATAATGCATTGTTAAGGTTGATCATACCATCTGACTACAAAAAAAATTTTCAAAAAAACATTTAATTAGGACTTAAAATGTAACTCAAATTACATAACTTCACTACAGTACACAAGGTTTGATACAATTAAAAATATTGATAAATAATACTCTATTGTCAATTTTAAAATTAACTCCAGTTCAGTTCTCCTTCCACTTATAGTGGAATCTCACGCTGTCAGAGACTTGACTTCTGGAATCTAGAGTCTGATCGTATGAAGAGATCGCAAATATATATTAGTCTAGTAATAGCTCTATTAATTTGTATTCGCATCAAAAGCCAGTTGCTTTCCGGTGTTACTTCTCACATGGACTTTAGGTGAATATGGTTTCTTATCCACCTTAGTTTAAGACAGGTTGTTACTGATATATATTCAGAGTTAAATTGGTATCTATGTAAATAGACAACTTTGTACCTACATCACTTTTAAACATCGATTATATCGTTACAAAGAGCATAAAACGTATTTAACAATAATAAGCAAACCCTCATTTAGAGAGTTATTGTGATTTTAGCATATTTATATTCTACAAGTATTCAATATTTAACTCCTCTTTGAACCAGTGATTTGAGTGAGCTTTAATGTCTGCATTAAAGAAATATAAGAATATTTTATAAAATATGAATATGTAAACTTTCTAGTTAAATTAATCTATAGAAAAATAATCAATATTTCTTTAGTTATACAGCGTGAATCATCATAAGTGTGGTTTGGTATTAAATACTAAATTATATACTTATAAATCATGCATACAGTTGTTACACTTATTTCACCATTATTAGGTAACTTTGTATGACATGTATTATGTATGTATTATATATATATATTTATATATATATATAATATATATAGTACTAGTAATAACAATTACAGTATATATGATATATATATATATATATATATATATATATATATATATATATATATACTAAGTTGTCACGGAGTGTGTCACTCATAAGCTGATTACTCCATGACGGATTAGCATATAAATCCAAACATATGTGATTGATGTGCTCTCAGTGCTCCTTTACGCGTGCTAGATATGAGTGGACGCTCTAGCTCAAGGATGCTACATATACAAATACATAAACATTTACTGTCGTTTGACAAATACAAGTGGTGTGGCAGTGTTAATAACTTACAATTGTTATATCAAAGTCAATTGGGTAAAAACAACAAGGGTTTGATTCAGTGATGAATGAAATCAGTCGAAAGAGCAATGCAAAAAATAGAATCATTATAAAGCGTAAATTTAATATATCTACGTTAAAAACCATTCTACTGAGTAAAGCACCCCACCACCAAGAGCTCCCTTATTTTCAGCTTGGATTTTTATTTTTTTGAATGCATTTTAGGCAATCATGAAGCCTAAAAACCCTTGCTCCGACATTTATAGGCAGTCCTGCAGCACGAACATGCATTGGCTCTTTTTTGTTACACTAAAACTCCATTAATCTGTGTTAGGGTAGCCGCTCCTCCAGGCAAATATACAGTATCTTAGGCGTTACTCAACAGATAGCAGTAAATAAGTTGAAGCCAAAACTTGCTGTGGTACATGACAAATTGGCACATCAGGAATACAGATAAAGAGACAGACTCGCACACCTGGTTTATATGAGTACACCAAATGATCTCGTCATTTATATATATATATATATATATATATATATATTCCATATATATATATATATATATATATATATATATAGTTGTGATATTTAACTTATTTCTTCAGCTGTACACCAGTATTGTTAATCTGATTGTTTTAGTTAATTTGATTTAGGCTGCCTAGAAATTTCCACAAAAATGTTTAGGTTCAGACGCTAATATAAACTTTTGAAATACTAATATATCTGCATTAGGACAACATGATTGCTGATAGCCAATTTCATCACTGACACTGGAAAAAAGCTGACAAAAATATAGTCAGCGTCCATAACTAAATGGTTGTGTGGGACTACCTCCGGCAAATGATTTACATACCAATTGTAGCGCATTGGTCCTAGAAACGTTCCCAGGAGGACACCAAGATTTACTGGGACCTAGGATGAACGGGTTCCTTCGACCTGGATGTACTGATGTCTTTGAGATAAAAAAGAACTCAGAAATCAGAAAACAGAAATCTTTATTGTCGTTGACATTTTACAAAATGCGTGACAGTTGTCAATTTGCAACTTAATTATAAACTTTAGCTATTACACCATACAACTCTTTAATATTCTACATTAGTTTATTCAATAGCATTTCCTTAAGTGCTATCTTAAAACCTTGAGGTGTCAGAGTTTCTAATTTTCCAGATAACGCATTGTACATTTAAATCCATTGATACACAAAGCTTTATTGAGTCGCAGAAAACATGCATCTTATTTGTGCTGTATTACGTATATTTCTTGTAATATAGTTATGTATGTCACTAACTTTAGTTGTGCTTTGCAAGTTCTCTTTTACGTACATAAGAACTGAAAAAACATACATCGACGGTATAGTAAGGATACCTAACCTAACCAAAATGGTTTGCAGTGGGCCAGCCAGTCCGCACCATAGATAAGACACGGAAAGCCTCTTTTGTAACACAAATAATTTGTGAGCATAAGAACAATTTGCCCAAACTGAAGTTCCACAAGACAAAAGTGGCTATGTACACGACCATATTAGATACAAAGGAGAACATCAGGAGACACATTTTCTCTCATAAACCATAAATAGACCCTTTTAAATTTTTGCGGCCAGATTGTCAATATACGAGTGCCATTTCTGGTTGACTGAAAATGGAAGCCTCTCTGAACCAGAACGGAGGCAAAGTTGTAAGACCTGAACCCTCTCTCCATTTAAGCTCAGCTTATTAGCATTACACCAGTCATGTATTACATTTGATTTAGAGGTAACAATATCTTTAGCTGTCTGAGGACCAATACCCGGAACGCACGCTGCCAGATCATCTGCAAACAAAAATCACACTAAACGTTGCTCTATTATGTTACTTTTAAGATCATTTATGTAAATTATGACCTAGGTCGGACTAGGTCAAGTATAGACCCCTGTGGTACGCCTTGTACAATCTGCAAAGAATTATAAATATAGCCATTTAAATATACAGACTGCCATATACTGTATTTTCCAAGTAAGATGTAAAAAAATAAATGGAAACACTGTCAAACGAGTAAAAATACATCTTATCTAGCATCACATCATGTGTTAAAGTGTTGAAGGCCATGGCCATATCATACAATCTAAAGAGAACACTCTTTCTAGCCTTCACACCTTTAAAGAAGTTTGTAATCAGAGCTTGAGTGGCTGCAACAGTGCTGCGCTTAGGCATAAAATCTTGTTGACATTCTGATAAAAGATTATTTCCTTCTAGGAAGATTATCATCTGACTACGTATGAGACGTTCCAAGACCTTCGACACTCCGGGCACAAAGGATATGAGTCTATAGGTTGAACATAAATCATTCTGACCTTTCTTATGTATTGGTATCACATAACTTTGTATATAAGTTTGTCAGGATAAAAGTCCCGCGTGATGCACAATTTAAATATGTGTGCTAAGATCTCACTTATGTGCTTAGAAGATATTTTTAAGTGTAAATCATCTATTCCATAAATATACGGACAAGAGCTATTTCTTAGTTTATTAATGGCTACTAAAATGTCTTCAACAGCGTATTCTTTAAGAGCAAAAGTTTCACCTAAAGGCGTTTTACTTTTTATATTTCTACTTAAGAAAACACTGTGGTCATTTGAGCAAATTGGTACATTTTTACTGATAGCCTCAATACTATTAATAAGATAAGAATTTAAAATATCCGCATACAGACAATCTGGTGTATACATGGGCTTACTATTTACATTTATACCTTCATTAATAACTGTTCATGAATTTTTTTACTTATTCACTGATCTAGAAATAAAATTATTGTTATAGTTTAGTTAGACTCTCCTAATTTCACATTTATATTTAGCTTTCAGTGATTTGTATTCTTTCTTAATTACATTGTTATTTGAGATATTGAAAAATGAAAAGTAAAGGCTATCCAACTCTTTTTTAAATTAACCAATCCTTCAAGGTACCATTTTTATTTGGCTTTTTGTTATCAATACTTTTAGTTTTTATTGGTACAGAAGTACTTAAAGCTAATAGAAACAAATAAACAAACACATTAAACTTATCATTAACATCTAGGTTACTATTACATACAATAAACCAGTCTACTTTGCTATTAATACAAAGAATGTAGCAGAGTTTTCATAGTTTATAGGCCTTGTTATATGTTTATGTTTTATTCTATCTGGGTTTGCAAACTCCAAACTAACACAGAAAAGGACAGCATTGTGATCGGAGACTGGTGTATGTAACACAGAAGCAGTCCATCTGTCCGGATGCAATGTAGACACGAGATTATCACTTCAAGTCCCTTTTGAAGCATTGTGCGTTAAAAAGTTACAACCACTATAATACCATTCGATCCGGCCGTAGGTCCCTCATGCAACCCAGAAGATTAAGACGACTCCCGCATTCGAATGCTTTCGTCAGACCCACCATGACTCCCACCGTCTATCTTTTATTGTCTATTTCAGTAATAATTTCGGAAATCGTTTAACTTCTAAAAAGAAGTTAAGCGGTGAAGAAAAATCGATTCCAAATTTTTACTTAAAGTGGATACTTGAGATATGATGAAATATGAGTCTAGAAAGGTACTATTGAACACTAGAATAGTCACTGTATTTAGTGCACTAGGGAACTTACATAATCTAAAAGAAGCTGATATAATGCTGGCTAGTGGTCGGCTGATGTTACAACTCTACTCGAAATACACGTACTATCAATCCCTGAAGATGTTTTACATTTTAGCATCCGTATGGAAAAATTACTTATTTTAAGGTTACATGAATCAACGATACAGGGCTATCAGGTACAGAGTTTTGTGTCTGTGTCTGCAAAAGGGGTACCAGCAAGTTTCGATTTTGTAGTTGTTTTCTTATATTTGTAACTGACTATTCAATGCCTCACATATTTCCTGTATGCCACTTAAAACACATCCATCCAACTCCTTACTCAGTTTAAAGTGATGGCGTATTTTTCTTGTTATGTGGATTCAGTAATTACCAAGTATATTTACTCTAATTAGAAGATAAATAGAGGATGTTATGTACGCGTTAGGACTAAGTAGCTTTTATTTTTCTAGATTAGTTTTGTTAGCTTTTGTACTGATTGATTAGTTTTAGGTAGGGTTTAGTTATAAAGTTATATGGAAGTTTATAAAGTCACTTCACTTTAGTATACCCTGAGTAACACATTTCTGTTGTTTCTATTTCTTTTTATTTTGGTTGTTTATTTGTACATATCAAAACTGTAGCGAAATGTTTGAAAAATGCATCAGAGACAATAGCTCATTAAAGAATGCATTATCAATATCATTTCACGACTACTATACTGTAGGTAACAGTACAGAGAAAAAGGGCACTCCGGATCTCGAATGATTAACGAGCTATCTCCGAAACGGGCTTGTCACAGTGGCCGGGACTATCCCAATCGATTTACTCGTTTGAAAAAGGAAATGAGTAAACGAAGGTATCGGTGTGGTTACTCGCACCGAGTCTCGAGAACACACCTGATGGACTGGCAGACACGATAGCTGCTAGAGTGCAGAGGACGCTGGACGGCCAGGCTAGTTAGTGACCTGAGTGAATGTGGAGCGAAAACATGAGGAGATAAATTTATACCTGATCCTGTTTCTCACCGGTCATGATATGTTTTGAGCGTACTTGTATAAGTTTTAAAGCTTGGAATGTCCTTATGGGAACGCGGAGCACGTCGAGGAACTTGAGATTGCCATAGGCAAAAAATCTCAACGGTCACCATTGATCGGAAAATGGTCTCTAACAGACCGACTTGGAATATTGTCTCTGCTTATATGTAGCGTAGTGCAAAATACCAAGAGATTATAAGAAAGGTAATACAATTCCGGTGTTGCTCAGCCAATGGCACAATACTGCACACGACCTCCGTTGGAGAGAGAGAGAGAGAGAGAGAGAGAGAGAGAGAGAGAGAGAGAGAGAGAGAGAGAGAGAGAGAGAGAGTGAGAGAGAGAAATTGCTGAGCCCGTGGGGGTTTATCGGGTGTGAGTCCCTCATGCCAGTGATTTTCATTGACCCTGCATTCCTATTAATAAAACATTTAAAAAAAAATTTAAATACTAATAATAAATAATCACATTTATATATTTAATTATGTATCCTATACTAGTCAGAAAGTGTTATACTGTCAATATAAATTTGTTAATGTACTATATATTACATGAGATGAATTACTATAAAAGCAGTTAATTCAGCAATTGTAAACAATGGATTTAACTGTAATAAGATCTCAGCCTTGGACCTTTAGATTATTGTTTGTATAGGGGCTAACAGAAGAAACAGCGATAATTTCCGGCATTTCACTGATGAGTTCCAGGATTAACAACTGTTACAATGACTAGGAGATGAGGATCACACCAGTCAGACCTGGGATCAGCTGCTGCCCAACTGTTTGTATGATTATGAGTTCTATCAAAATTTATATTTTATATGAAATTAACAGAACTTTACCAAATATTTTTGTATGATGTCTTATGTTATCATTGAAATTAAATTTTGGTAAGAAGATATTATTTTAAACTATATTTTCTTGTAAAGTATTATGTATAAAGTTGCAGTAAACCACTGTAAATGGAGCATTGTCAATCTTTCTACAGAAATCCTTTTAGCCTATTGTTGCACAATCTTTCTACCTTTTAATAATAAAAATTTATTAATTTAAAAATTCTTATTATGGAACTAATTGTCGTAAATTTTCGTCTTTTTTATTACAAGCCTGTAAGTTTGTCTCTAGCTGTAATAAATCTGTCACTGTACGGGTTGGAAAAGTTTAATTTCTGCTGTTTGTCGGTTGCCAAGATATTTGAGAGTTAGTAAACATGTTTCCATTAGTCTTATGGTTGATTATTATTGAAACGAGAAAATGGCTGAATAATTAACTTTTCTAAACAAACTACGTCATATGAATAGATACGTCGTGAACTTCTTCAGGTTAGTTCTTTGTACCTGATGTATTAGGTTAGTTCTTTACCTGAAGAAGAGATGAGATTGCAAATCTCGAAACGTAGTGTTACTGATTTATTGTTTCGATGGCAAATGTCCGGGAAAATCCTGTTTCCTTTACAATCCTTCCATCGTCAAAAATAACCTTCAAACAAAGAATGCTATAATGTTTATATGAAGATAAACGGATCATTCCATCGCATCCGCTCCATCCTGAAGGGATTCCGTCCATCAAGTCACATAGACTATGTATTCCTTGCTACCACAGTTCTTTTTCAAATAGTTTAATTTAAAATATTATTGTTGACTACATACAACAGTAAAATGTTGTAAAACAAACCTGTACAGATTTATAACTGTATTTATCACTACTATATGTTTATTTATAATAATTATACTATATTTATAACGTATGTTCAAAACGGTTTTAAATTATATATTTGTCCTATTAATTCGGTATCCACAATCTAATGAAACTCAAGGGAATATAAAAAAAGTTTTCCGTATAAATATTTTGAAAAAACTTTGGATATGCAGTTAAAATCATATTAAGATTTTTAATAAAACTATTCCCTGAGAAATATGTTTAGACAATTCTTAATTTAGCCGAGCATGATCATAACGTTGAAAAGACTACTGTTATTAAAGGCTGTTAAATAGTTCTGTATGAGAGTTCAGCTTGTTAATAATTATTCCCCAGGGTCAGAAACGGGTCAGAGTGTTATATTCTTATAGCAGTCGTTTAAACGATGTTTGATAACCACGCTGGAGCGGTGTGATAAACTCACAATGAGAGGTTAGGTCAATCACGCAGTGTTTGTGCTGGGACATCAGCACCAGACTAATGGACAAACATCCCTCCCTAACTGGTGAATGTCTATATTAATTCAGTTTACTTTAGATTAGTATTCCATGTTGTTAGTGATTCAATGAGTTTCCATTATATATTAAACACACTATAGTTAAATTAGTTCTCTTATACAAAAATCATATACCTTCATTTGGCGAGAACCGTTGTTTAAGTTCCTCTTGAAAAACCATAATTAATTTTAAAACGGTTCCAATTAGAGCGCTGCAAGTGGAATGAACCTTCACCTTAACTCATTGCCCTGATCATTCTTCGACGTCAAGAAATGAGTCTTTGAATTCAATTATAACGTAAACAAATTATAAATATAAATTTGTGAAAATATGCAGAAGTTATTTTAGATATTTAAACAATGTTAGGTACTGTGTATCGGCTGGTGAGCAATCGCCAGTAGGGTAACTCATATCAACCCGCTCCCCAAACACTATCTAAAATAGGATATTAAATGAACCAAGAAATAAATATTGCATACTAATTAGCATTCTTACTCTCTGTAGTCCTATATTCTTATTACCATTTAATTTCTTTATTGTTAGTTTTGCTATTAAAATTCGTAATGTTTGTCAATATAAAACATATGTTAACCTACTCACATTCTTAGGGACACATGAGTGGCCTGATTGCAGAGCCAAGTCAATTTCTCTCCGCTCTACCCTAGTTTTCAGAAACCTTAAAGGTTGATTAGTAATAATTAAATAGCTCGCACACATCGAATTAACGCTGTACGCTGTGGAGGCCACGGCGCCATACATTTTCAATATTATTTGAGGTTATGTTCTCGTACATACAAACAACACAAGGCACCGCGCCGTGTGTACACCACACCAAGGCGGTATTCAAGCCACGAAGTGGAGTGTCGCCGCGCCGTAAACGTCGCATTGTTACTTTAGATTCTTACAAATAAAATATAAATAATTATAAAAGTGTTCGCACAGTTCAACGTGGTTCCGCGCCACACAGTGGTCAACAGAAGCAAAACACGGCAAAATTTCTATAATTTATTAATTCTTTGGACACTATACATTTTTTATACATGTACAAGTTACATTTAAATACGTATTTTGATGAGATATATATAGTATGCAATTGGGTAAGCTGTTGTTATCTCTATTAACAGAGTTAGATCAATCAACATAAGATCACAAGGTGGGAACTTTAAAGGTTAATAGATTAAAAAAGCTTGTATAGGTAAACAAAATGTTGTATAAACCAAGCTTAAAACAACCATTGTATGCTGTATTAATATGAATTTCATAAATTTTATATGTACATGTTTGGTTTCAATGATTTCAGGCTGTTTTTATCCGAGGATTTTTTTTTGCAGCTAGGACAAACAGAAATAGGGATAATAATAATGTCGAGGTACCTGAAACAGCTTGTACCATTTTCATATATTATTGAAAACACACAATTATTACTGACAATAACGTACATCCTTATCAGTGATGTTGATGACAAACTACTGAAGCAGGAAAATGTCTTGTATTTATTTTTATTCTTTCTTTTCTTTAGATGTTAATAAAATTTACAAGTTTATTGACCTGCAAAATTTAGTGCAAGCTGATCTTCAATTCTCCCAAAATAAAGTACTAGTATTCTTTATATTGATGTTGAAGTTTGAAAAACATTATAGAAAAATACAGGCATAAATCGCGCCCTTATGAAGAAATTTTGCTTATACACACTATGGAACCAATAAGCCATCACAAAACCACTTGGGGGATAAACTTATCCTTAAAAAAGAACAGATTAATTTTTGAGTCAATAAAAATTCTTTCGAAGTTACGGTCAAAGAGCAATTGTTAAGGTACTCTATTAAATGTTTCATTGATTTTAATACCGTGTGGACAAAATTTTTTTTTGTTTCTTTATAGGTAGTATGAACGCTAATTTATACTTCACCCAATAATTTTACGAGCAAATTGTAATCGTACTTTGATAAGACCTGCATTAAGAATGATCCCCTTTTTTTAACAACAAATTCCTTTTGTTAAATTTATGGATGTAAACGATATCAGCCATGTTCTATTAAAGTAATGAAGAAGTATTTGACTCAGATACAAGCATATAACCCCTAAAACCTCCAAAAATTTAATTACGGTAAGCACTTTGAAGATTTACCTTTATTTTATTTTATAACTAACCACTGACTAAAACGTACCAAATAAATAAGCAAAATGTGATGAAATATCCAGTGATATCATATTGTTGCAATCGACCTTTGTACATGACGATTCAGATCAGGGTCACCATTGAGAAAACGTTACCATTCCTTTCGAGCCTACTCTAATACTCAGCGATCGAAACAATTTATATAAATACCCAATACAGAGATTTCCACAAGATGAAAGCAAACGAACAGCATGCAATCAGTAAAATATCTTACCAAGTATCCGTAACCGCCTTTTTAAATTTTATAAAATCTTATGAGTCATAGGCCTACTATAGCACAGAATAGAAGAAAATGGACCCTTCGTGTTGATATCTGATATCTGTGATCGGGAACTGAATTCCTTTTTAATATTAGTATCATTGTTCCTTGCAATTTTATTTGTTCTCTAAACAGTTTTACTGGATTTATTCTTTTCAAAGACCACATAGCTGACAAGTTTAACAACATCACGTGTTCTTTTCGTTAACTACAATTTGAATTTGATTGCTGATAACAGGGCAAGGTGTATGAGTTTGTTTTGCATTGCTTATAAAACGCACCTAGACTACACCAGAGGCCTTAGTCTCTTTTTACTTCTGTTCTCCTGACTCGTTTTTTCAAATACCCATTCCCTAAGTACAATAGAATAGTATTATTTAAAATCGAGTTTCATTCACTATAGATTAACCTTTCATCAATAGATTTTTCAATTAATAATACTCTAGTTAGCTGTATGAATACATATTTATGTGCACAAAGTATTTTACAATAATCGATGAACTACACATAAGCTATTTTAATTAAGGCTTATAATAGAAGAATACAATGTAGTGACAACGTTCTTGAAATTAAAAATGATTTTACCCCATAAAATGGTTCTTTGAGCTACAGTATTATTGAAATCTTTGATAATTTTATACACTTCCCTAAGTTAAATATTTAAATAACTATTTGAAGTTTAAAGTAATAATTATTGTTCATTAAAATGTTTCCTTTGTTTCGTACCTGTTTATTTATCAAGCGAAGAAAATATGTTTACAGTTCAATAAACACAATGAATAACATCAAACGTTTTCAATCTATAAAACTAGTAGTTCAGGGCTGTTATCTTGTACAACAATGCAGAAACGTTCAAAGTCCTTTAGGTCAAAGTGTTTCCTGAAGGGATGTTTGTCAACTAAACGGTGAAGGGTTTTTTATTCATTTTCTTTGTACTTTATTCTCTTGAATTTTACAAATAACTTCAACGTAGTTGTGAGCTTTAGCTAGGGAAGTTTTTAATTAAGAACAAAACTTGGATAAACGGTTAAATGTACTTAATTACACAGCAATGTTTGTCATTTAAATGTTCTCTGGGCGATTTTGTAATTGTATGTATCTATGATATCAATGCTGAAGTGAATACGTAAAAAACTGTCCTATTTAATTACACCTATATTAATTCCGATACACTTAGGGAACTTTTCTAAATGTAGTTTATGTAATATTAAATCCTCCAATTAACAGTTTAAAGTTGAATCGGGTAAAGAGGCAATAAGGGATGCTAGCTTTAAATGGATGTCTAATTACTAGTATTTAGTTACTAATTATAAATATTGTTATTACATTTGTTAAAGATTTCACACAAATAAAGATGATTGATATAGATATAAGAGTACAGTAATCATAACAGTCTTGGTATAGCATATGTTGCGATTCATCAGCAATTATATAGCACCGCGGCACAGTAGTAGTAGCAAATGTTGGTGAAAAAAGAAAATGAATAATACAATGTCTGTAATCACACTATTTTTTAAAGGTAATTTGCAAAGTCTTACTCATAATATCTTGGGATTAAGAAGTCTGTGTTTAGATTTAAAAACGGGTAGAAACTAAGACTTCGTTGTACTTTCATACTATAGGTAGTTGTATTGAGTTTACTAAAGTTATTTTGCATACAACAAGATATCAGGTATTACAGTATTTTACCAACATATATATGTTTAGGTAAGTTTAACTAAACATAATAATGAAGAATGGTCAATATCATGTGAACATCTTTATTTATAGGCGCAAGTCCAGGTTCTACTACCTAAATATCAGGTGGTAAATATTATGATTGACGGCAGTTGATGACTTTATGTATTTTTCAAATGCTTATACATTTGGGTATTAGAAAATGTTGAAGGATTTATTGTCTGAAGTCGTCTTCAGATGTTATACATTGTTCACAATATTAAAAATCATATCTTCTTGAGGTTTGTTTAAGAGAAAAATATTAGCAAGAAACAAGATAGGAGAAACGTATTTGGAGAACTTTACATTAAAATTAGAGTTTAAAAGAGATGATAACCAGATTTCGGGAATTTGCCGTCATTATGGTTACAAAAGGTATAACACAACTTTGTGTGGTTTGTATAACACAAAACCGCCCTCTACCTGACGAGGACCTGAAGAGGATATATTTCAATCCTCGAAACGTTGTGTTGTACATTTTGTACACAAAAGGATGACAAATGTCCGAAAACCTGTTATCCTGTCAAACCTTCCATCTTCAAGAACAAACTTTAAACAAAGATGAAATTGGTTTTAATGATAAATAAAAAAATCTTCCTCTGTAATCCATTATTCTAAGAATAGTTCATTTTTACTCAATAAAGCCATCCATTACTCAAGATTGTTTACTTTACATAGTTTAATTTTGGAACTTTTTGTAAAATAAATTTTGTAATAACTCAAATTTAATGTAAACATTTAAAATATTTAATTGAAGAATTTTTTAATAATGTAATTATATTAAAGTAGGCTAATGGAGCATTAGCAAGATACTTTATAATCACTACTAAAATATTACACATTTTCCTATCTAAATCTGACTTCTGCCAGGACTTTCAGAATCAAAGATTTATTCGTGAGGCAACTCCCCAAATAAATAAAATTAAAATTGGAAATTGTGTGATTTTTCACTTGTGATAAACAAGTGTAATTTTAGATGAGTAAGAAAATTTAGTTTTATTGTTCTGAATAACGGAAAATTTCCTTTTTGTGTAAATAGTCCATTGTCATTTTCATATAAAATTTAAATAAAATACTACATATTTAGATTAGTACAGTAATGAAATAATCTTAGAAATATCGGTATACATTTTTAATAACATTTCATTGGAATTAAAATATCGGATTTTTAACAAAACTGTAGGTGTTTAGGAAAGTTAGAGAGTATTATGAGCATTTGATCATATTATTCTAATATGGTATATATTGATATATTAGAGGAACTTATTTACAATGTTTACCATTAAGAAAATAATATTAGATTTGCTAAAATTTTACTAAACTGTCATTAGTAAGATATTTACAACAGTAGTACTAATATTTTAAAAAGATCAGACTGAGTTTTTTTTCTAATATGTTTTGGCCGAGGCGGTTAAGATGAGGTTAAGATGAATCAGTTCGTTAGCCGGTTATTTGTACGGCTGTAAATAAAACGTCTCAAACATTACTGCAAGACTCAGCGGATCTGGAGCCAAACATGAAGAAATATGAACAATATTTTACATGGTGCCGGACACGAACATGGCGCTGACTGAGAAACTGCTTGTCTTTGTAAAATATGGTTAAATAATTCTACAAGTAAACCGTCTATGTATAATCTTTTATGCAGTTCTGAATGAAGTCTGTTTGTGATATTAAACTATGTATTTTGGGTCACGAATCTACTCTTATAGCCGTATACACAAATATTGTATTCAAAATTGATATCAAAGATTATTCATAAAAAAATTAATCTTATTGACTAATTTTTATTATTTATTGAGATTTTGTAATGCAATATGATATATAAGTTTTAAACAAATTATGTTGCCAGGTGTTAGCAAAGACTATCAGTCTAGATACTGAAAAATTCTCATGTCTCTCTATGTATATATCTGTTTTATTTTTTATTTATAAAATGTTAAATTAGTAATCTCCAATAATTTATGCAGTGTTAATATGATTTTCGCTCTAATACCATACAGGCTCAATGACAGCAGTAGAACAAAGCGATGCGCCACACAGACTTCGTTACCTACGAGAACAATGTTGTCGGTCGCTCTGCTGACGATATGGTCTCGTCCAGTCCAGTTCTATAGCTTGGTTACTTGTAACAATACGTGCTTTCCTGTCACCGAGTTGTCTTGAATATGTAAGACAATACAGAGATCACTTTCATTGTAATATATAAAGTGTGATGTACGATAATTACTGATGGAGAGATTCCATACGGGCCCTGGCCTAGTGATGCGCAGTGGTCTACTTGTCATTTGGAGGAGTGGGGGTAACGCTTCCTCAGTCTGTATCGAGGAGCTGTGTGGTGCGGACTTCGCGCTTGCTTGTTCAACACTCTTCTTGCCTCTGTGATACTTGCACTGTTTTGCCGCCGTTACTGTTTATAGGATTTCCGTGTGATATTTCTGAAGTGGTGGGTGTAAACTTCATGAAAAAAGTTGGAAGTGGTAAAGTATATCATAGCCAAGCTCGAGAAATCGTAGCAAACGTTTATGAATACATGAAACATGAGAAAGAAAGTGGCGCCGCAATAAACATAAACAATGTTCTCGTCCGTGTAAAAGCTGCAACTGGCGTGCCATTGACAACTATAAAAAAAATAGTTTCTGAGAGGAAAAAAGCAATTCAAGACAATGCAGAATTCAGCACTCCGAAAAAGAATCGAAATCGTACAAAACCTAAAACTGATCTAGACAATTTCGATATAGGTGTTATTAGGAGGACTATAAATGAATTTCACCGAATTCATAGCGAAAGACCAACAATAAAATCTCTGCTATCTGTTCTGAAAAGTTCAATTAATTTTAAAGGTAGTTCTTTCTCTCTTCGATGCATTTTAAAGAAAATTAATTTTAGATGGAAGAAGACTACTAATGACAGAAAAGTATTAATAGAAAAAATGAACATCCGAAATAAAAGAGTAATTGTTTGAAAAAAAAAATACTCAGTACAGATCTGAGAACAGACCCATTATTTATATGGATGAAACTTATATCCATACGACTCATGCAACCCCTAAAGCCTGGACTGACGACAGCAATGAGGGATGTAAAGTACCAGTTAGCAAAGGAAAAAGATTAATTATAGTACACGATGGAAACGAGAAAGGGTTTATAAAAAACGCGTTAGTAACGTTTGGATCAAGCAAAAAAGCCGGCGATTACCATAACGATATGAACTTTGCAAATTACGAGAAATTGTTGAAAAGTAAATTAATTCCCAATCTCCCTGAACATTCTGTTATTGTGATTGTCAATGCACCATACCATAATTTCGAAATTAACCGAGCGCCAACATATAATTCCAGAAAAGGTGACATGATTAAATGGCTATCAGACAGAAATATAAATTTCTGTACAAGCTGTACAAGTTGATTAATTTACACAAACCTAAATTTAAAATGTTTAAAATTTATGCAATTTTGGCTGAACACGGTCATTCAACTCTGCGTTTGCCTCCCTACCATCCCGACCTATAGAATGATATGGAGTGTCATGAAACAAAGGGTGGCTAAACGTAATGTGTCTTTTTCAATGGAAATAATAAAGCAGCTTGTGGAAACGACATTTGAGGAAATAACTACTGAAGAATGGTTATCTCGTGTAAACCACGTCAAAAAAAAGTAGAGGAAGACTACATTAGTTTAGAGCCTCAAATTGACGAAATGACAGAACATATCGTCATTAATTTGCAAGATGATAGTGACAGTGACAGTAGCATGAGTGAGAGTGGCAGTGATGATGATAACGGTGACTTTAATCTAAGAGGGATCGAAGCTCTACCACAGTAACAAGTTCACAGCATTCAGTAAGTAAACAAAATTATTGTGCTTAAATCCTAAGTTTAAATTGTATACATTAACGTTTAAATTCGGATAGAAATATTTTAATTGTTACTATTGGAAGTATGTTAACTATACTGCCAATGTTAAATTTGTCTTACATGTGTTTAAATAATCGTACACAGCACGCAGATCCAAGCGTGACAGTGGCAAGCTTTGTGGCGCGGCGGCAGTCAGCCCCTCCCCTCTTATGACGGCTTCTCCCACTCCGTACCACACCACTCCCCTGTCGCGCTTCTCAGGGCCCGTATGGAATCTCTCGATGTATACCTTGATAGTATAAGCCCTCTTAATTTATGGGGTAAAAGTAAAGTTCGTTAAGAAAAGGGACTTATGTGGACAATTACTTTGCATTAATGAAAGTGGTATTTGATAGGATGAGTGCACAAATGAGCTTAAAGAGTAGGTTGTTAAGTACTGATTTTGATTTTAAGAATATATTACTTTAATATACAGAAATATATTATTGTAATTTAAAATAGGCTAGGTAATAATGATTATGAAACATGAATATAAATTTATGTAAAAGTGTAAATACATTTATTTTATTGAACAATAAAATAAAATGAATCAGGAACAAATGTATATTATATTTACTACAATTATTGATAAAAAAACGAAAGGACCTCTGATAATGGGATATAAAATTATCATAAGTAGGTAACATAAATAAGAGGAGAGCCGTAAACAATTCTAAATAATCAATGCGCATTTTCACCATCAATCATTATGATTGAGTAGAGGGACACTTTTAAAATGCGCAAGCAATTGCAATAAGCTAAATGTACCTGATTTCTCGTAATTTAAGTACTTATTTTTGAATAAATTTTTACACAGTTCAAGTTTAAATTGGAATGCGGCATTAAATTAAAAACCAAAAGTTTATAGAGAATAATTCTACAACTCACAGTAGATATATAATATAAATATGTAAACGTGAATAGTTTATTTGTAGTCTTATGCATAGTTTTCCAACGAAACATAGACGAGAATGTCCCAGCTATAATATCCTGTTACAAACTAAAACTTATCTTCCTTCCTGGTTGTATCCGTAAGCTCAGCGAAAATCACAGTTACCGTTCCGTACTATAAGATAATACTGACTGATGTATTGCGGAATTCATTTCTTCCGAGAAGCTTTACCGAGATTGGTGCATCTAACATTGGCGTGTTTCTGCTCTAAACTAGATCTCGAGGAAACCACCATTCCATAAAAATGAATTATAATATTGACTCTCTTTTTATTAAAATACATAGGGCATAGAACTCAATAATGAAAGTCGTTACCAAGGTACCGAAGTAGTGGTGGTTTACCTAGAAAACTATTTCCCTAAACTAAATTATTATAATAACCGTTTACTTTATATGTGTCTTCGTTTTTGTAAATATCGTCAGTAGAGAACGTAAATTCCAGATGATAACGTTTTTCGGTTTATCACCTGAAAATACCCTGATGGTATTACTGTGTTACACACAACAATTATACACGATAATATCATGTTACAATATAGTATAACGAGGGAAGAATGTTATATGTCCATTCCAATAGAAGATTTTATGTTATTAACTGCGGTTTAAGCGAGCTCTATCTCTCTAACGGCTGGAGTAATTTCATTTCTGTTTGTGTGCCAGAATAGTAACACATGTAGTCTAACTACCACAACACATACAGAACATCATTCTTTGTTATCTTGATATCTAGATTTATACATGGAATCTAACTTAATAATCAAATAAGTGAATGTATCGTGCGGCAGGATATCCGAACAGTTCTATTTTGAATCAAACTTTCTTCAAAACAATAATGATTTATATGGTTTATACTTTCCAATCATTGAGTTTTCCTGAAACCTAATTAGAGCTTATTACTCGGTATTCTGATGCATGAGATGTTTTACTACTGGGAAGATATAAAAACATCATATATGCATGACTGCCTCTCTGTCTATCTGTCTATCTTGAGAATGAATGTCTGTAACGACACACAGGGTGTGATGTACTCTCACTTTGTTGTATTCAAGTTTTACATTTTTATTTTCTTATCAATTAATTAAAGTATTATATAGATATAAGGCATTTAATTAAAATTTTCATATAAGTTCTACAATTTATCCCAGAATAATCACCTATAATTCATTATAAGCATTTCTCATAAGTGAACATTGTATAAAATGGTTATTTGTAGCACATTCATGTAAAAGTTTTGTTTTTGTTTTCGTTACATAAAGTAACAACATAAATGTTTCATTATAACTAACCTACATTAGTAACATGGGCAACATCAATATATTGGTCGAGTTCTATAAACCATGTTCTCCAACTTTTACTGGTACAACCTAAAGAAAGGCTACCGTAATTATTTCACTGAGCTCATCTACTGTATTGTGTATAATTTCTGTAAAAAGTGTACCATATGACGCGTTTTTACGCGTTTTTTTACACCATTTTTCCATTTTAGCACGTGTAAAAAAAATCACATGATGTGACTTCAAGAGAACGAGGTGGTCATAGTATCGGTTCATTTCCTCCAATCCATTATTGTTAGATATTCTTGATTGAAATTTAACGGATATCCAATGAGCGGTGAGCGGGTGGGTCTTCACGTAGAAAAAATTATTTTTATGTATCCTGAAGTTGGGGAATAGTTCCAACATGTCCTAAGAAATTATTCCTATAACAAAGGTTTCAACAAAGATGTATGATCCCATAACTATGGATCATAATTCCCCACCAAAACATCGATGATCAGTAAATTGGTCTAGTGTTAAATGAATTCATGGTGTTGTGTGCCTCACTCTCTACAATAATGACAATTTATTTTGTTAGAAATATGAAAATTACCACAATTATTAAAGCAGATGCGTTAAAATAATTTTGACTCCCGTATTTAAGGATAAAAATATATTTTACAAACGCCAGGCGGCGATATATATAATTAGGGTTTCTCTGTTTTACAATGTGTAACTTTAGAGTATAAGTCATAACAAGAAAGTCTCTTCCATATAAGCTTACACTACTAATAACTCATTACGGTACGAAAGTAAGATTAAAATTATTTGCGTAATTATTGCGGACACCCAGTATTTAAAACACATCTATATATTTTAATAGCATTTATTTGTGGATTACCTCGCTATTACTCGTTATTGCATTGAATAGAAAATTTAGTGATTTAATACCCATTTCAAGAAACTGTTTTGAGAAGCCTACTTATGAGAAAAACTTAAATGACTTTTATAAAAGTCTTTAATTTTATGGTGAACATTAGATAGTGACTTCGTTTATAGTGCTCTGAATCACTGACCAAGCAAATAATATTTGCTACAATTTAGAGTTTAAAGAAGTGTTAAATCTTTTTCTGGATATTTTCTTACTCTGTGCGATTGCAGAAAAGCTTTAAATAAGAAGTATTGTGACTCTTAAGCTTAGTCTATGCTTCCAGAACACAAATATAAGTTTAAACTAACAGTCAAATAAATTAAACCATATAATTATTTTGTAATTTAATCTACAATGTTTACACGGAGTTGAATATAGTTACAGGCTCTTCAATAAATATTTTGCTACTTTAGTGACATAGATGGAAATTTTTGTTAATTCATAGCCATAGGCCATAGCCCTCAGACTAGTCAAGCTTCATTGGCTTGATTGATTGAATAACCCTCATATATTTTGCATGATCTTTTACAAAGCATCATATCTATTGATAGGAGTCACTAAACGCCAGGTGGTAAACCATGCACATCCGTATATGTATGACTCATTTAATATACAGTTTCAAAAATAATAATATAAAGCTAAACATAAATTAAAAACTACAAAAAATTGAAAATAGAATGTAATTAAAAAAACTGTAGGTAAGCAGGACGTAAATAATGAAATAATTTAAATTTTAAAGAAAAAATGTTCCAATATTCAACATCACACATTTTTAAAAGGTGGCACAAAATTTTAAATGTGCAAAAGTAATGAGGTAAAAACAATCGGATGCAGTTTGAAGATAGTGCATAATGCAAAATTAGTGGCATATCAGTAAAAGTCATAATAGAAAAATTTAAGGGTTTTAAATTAGTTCATTCTCGTATAACCAATCATCTGATGTTACGTTGGTTAGTAATTTGAGAATAACCTGGCTCGTCAACAAGATTTTTTATAGATCAACTGTTTTGAACTAAAAAAAAAAACTACCTAAACAATAGGCATAATTCTTGAAGTTTCATGAGTGATAACTGCTGAAAAAAGTTTTAAAGGTACTCATGAATGATGAGATTAAAAATAAATGTAATACAGTAATTATGCGCACGCTGAAGTCCGTCCGGTTGCTCAACAGTCAAATCACAACATCACAGTAGTTAACGTGTGAAATATAAGAGTCTTAACTAGATGAACCTTAATATTGAATGGCAAATACAAAGCAAACTTCTTTTAACTATGAATGCCAGCAAAGACTTTGTTACACATCAGTGTAACATAGTCGTTCCATATCAGGCCTGTATTCATATAAAGTCTTCTTCAGTTTATTTTGTTAAGTAGAATATGTTTATAGACTTTGGAACACATTTTTTTAGATATGGATTTATAAAATACTGTTATGGAAATGTCATTTATTTAGTTTTTAGTAATAATGTTTCTGGTTAACCAACTTACATGTGATCTTTAATATAACGGTAAATTATTAGCCAATATTTTACCTAAACTAATACTTGTTGTTGTTATTGCCATGGTTAAAGATAAATGCGTTCCCTTATATAATGTGTGGTGTAAATAGTTTTAAACCATAATATTTTCGCAGCTGATAGTTTCCTAGAGTGCAAAGTAAAGTTTGAGTAAAGCACTCAATATAATAATGAGGGCTTAGAGGTGTTTCAATCTGGAATGGTTATATTAAAGAGCAGAGTCAATCTCTTTAAGTTCTTTACGAATGGCAACCAAGTCTCTTGCCAAAACTTTATACTTTAGAAGCAAAGCTTAGTCTTATCAATAATCCACTTTATAAACTAGGTTTTGATTAGTGACGTTATTTGAACCATTAAGTCAACTCAAACTTGGAGAGATATAAATTAAAATGTTTCCGATTGAGATTGAAGTACCCAGTTTAAATTTTACCATCCAAGTATTGAAAGTATTTACCATCCAAGTTAAATATATTATTTAAATATTAACGTATTTTAATATGGTATCATTTTCAAACATTAACGATTCATCTGTAGAACTTACTATTTGATTTACACTGTTATTTAATCAATTCAAAATTCACGCTAATATATTTGACAGCAGTTTTACATTCTAAGCATTTTCGGTGTACACAGACCCGGACTACAGTAACCATTCTTTGTTTATTGAGAAGGCCTTTCAGTATATTGTCAGTCGCCGTCCAGGCTAGCGTGCTTTTTCGTAATAACAAGATTGACTCGTCCTCACAGTGGTATTAGTCTTGTCTAATGCATTTATATTCGTACAAATCCATTGGATGTACATTTTGAAGATGTAGCTTCTACATATTAATTTGTGATATCCACCAGCAGGCGGGTAAGTGTGTCGTAGTTGCTCCGTTTCTCTTTTGGCTGATATTAAAGAGTTTCATTATCTGGTATGGCCAGCATAGCGAGGTAAAAATACAATTATTCAAACTGAGGATATTGTATTATGTTACCAGTACGTCTTTCTTAATGTAATTGCATATAACTAATGTTTGAAATATAAGAGGATGCAGGATATAGAGGAAAATCAATATTTCTTACTGGAAACCTTCACATTTTATTCATTTCATACATATTATGAATAAATTATAAATGTTATATTAAATATTTTAATTTTCCATTATGAGGAATATGTTGGGGCTTCTAGACAACGATTTTGTAACTAAGGAACACAAACTTATGCTAACACAGGTAAACTTTCCTAACGTGAGTACATAACGTGTATAATATAAGGGAATACAGGAACAGGGAAATCAGGGTTAATACACTTTTTTACATTTTAATACACTAATTTTACAGCCCTGTCACAAACACAATGAGTAATAATATATAAAGTTTTCTTTGCTGGACTCACTTTACAGTGAAAGATACGTTTGGGCAGGTATAGTTGAATCAGCGACCTAGTCTTTCCAGGTGAGTGATCTTGGGCAAACTCGTGCCTTGGAGTACTATCGCCTGCAAACTATTGGAAACTTGCCATCGACTTCGATTATTTAGCCTAACGGCTTGAGAACTTACCCTCATTAAAATTGGCCATATGACCGCGTTTCAGGGATATGGATATGCTTATTGACAGAATGACTCGTGAGTACGGCGAGGCGTCCAATATGTTGTTCATAACTGGAGCACCCCTGCCTGCTTGATTACACAGAGCCATGTCTTTGTGACGCTGTAACCCATCCTGAAAAAATACTAATATACTCTATTCATGTATCTGCAAAAAATGTATGTGTAAATTATTGCTTATCTACTTAGGTAGATAATGCATTTTGATGTATACAAAATAATACGCATTATCATTTCATCAACAAAGTAGTAAGTAATCCACACATTGTCATAGTAAGTTTCAAAGAGCATGCCGTTTGTTTTAGATTTTCTTTTGAGTTAGAAAACTTTCTTTAATAGTAAACTATAAAACTAGTACCAAGTGAATAACATTTTAAACTTATTCACTGCTCCGTGTTAGAACAAGACCAACATTTTTATGTATACAAACTTTTTCTGAGAAATATACAATACAGTTCAAGTTTAAATATGACTTAAACTGTCATTCACTGTATCTTATCTATGTTTACGTTTAATTCCTTAAGCTTTGGAAGATACACCAGAGACATTCTCTAGACAACTTATCGCTCAGGAGTGAAATTTACTTCTTAAATAATATGCTGTGCCAACAAAGTTTAGATAGACGCCGAGGTTATTTCATTGATTAAAGACAGATAAAAAGCAACAGAAAAGTTCTTCGAGCACACGTTTAAGACACAAACCCACATTTTATTTATGAGTGTTATCTATTTATGCACTTTAGTTTAAACATATGATTATAATTAATTTACAAATATTAATTTTGCAAGACTAAGTGTTATTTTACTCCACGTTTGATGCTCCCGTTTTGTACACGCATATTTTTTAAATATTAAAATAAATCATACAATTATTTTTTTAATTTGTCTTGTCATGTGTCGTAACTTAAGTGTAGTATCTGTAGCTTTACTAGCTCTATATATATATATATATATATATATATATATATATATATATATATATATATAATAATTTCTTTATAAAAATAATAAATAGCAAATATTGGCTAAAAGGCACATGTTTCGGGAAAAATTACATAACATATTTGTATGAAATCAGCCACAGGTATATTCTTATGATATGGCATAATAAACTCTACTGAAAATAAACTATGCTAACTGGAAGATATTTCAATATCCTGAACCTTATCAGAATAATTTAAATTTAACAGCAACGTTTTGGAGTGAACATATTTCTTACGAAAACCATTATAATACCCAGATTAAGTTCTATAATATTTGAATGAATATTTCCAGCAATTTCAGTAACACTTTAAAAATGTTATGTCAAAGTGGGGGAGTACAAGGTTCTTCATATTAATCTTCCTGAAAGAACTTATGATGTTATAGGATGGAGGCGTATAATAATTTCGTATCTTAAGTATACATATCATAGTACATACTGGTAAATTGTTATTGTTACAAGGCGAGTAATGAGGCATTTACTGTTCTAATAAATTATGTCACACACGCCGTAGTAGAGTTTCCCTTACTGCCTCGATCACGAAAATATATACATGAATAGGTGTGAAAAATAATTTTCACTCTTAAAATGTTTACTATCGTTCAACATAATCTAATTCTGGTCCAACGTATATCCAATACGAAAGTTGCGTTTGTACCGTTGATCCGATCATGAAACTATATAGGCCTACATGTGTTGGTCTGAAAGGTTACTTTCGTCGAAAAGCAACTACTTCAGTTCTAATCTATTTTTGGCGTTAGTGTAGCGTTTGATTTATTGCTTTGATAAATAAAATATATAAATACATTGGTCCGGAAAGCTTTGAGTAAAAAATGTATACTTTCATACATAAAAATCTTCTTCCGGTTTAAGTTATTTCAGAGGCCGCAGTAATGTGTACCTTATTGTTCTGATCAAGAAAATATATATACACGTTAGTATGAAAAGTATACTTCCCCCAAAAAGCGTAAACTTTTGAGACACGACTCCAAGATAGTTAATCTTGTCAAAGACTGACAAGCTCTCTTCGTCAAGCTCACAGAAAGCTTTCACTAAGGGTTTGCACTAATTCTTGTGGAACAATATACAAGATAGTGCTCTTGTTCCCATTGAGTCTGAAACCAATGCCGTCTAACCATTTTTGAAAGTTTATAAGATCAGAATTGATGGCATCGATTGCCTCTTGCATGAAAAGTTCACATGAAAAGTTCAATTGGAGATCGTGAATGATTTTTTAAATACACTCGACCTTTCAAATAAGTTTAAAACTAGACCACAGTCTCATAAGCAATATCTCAACTTTGCAAATAAGCATTTCATGGTTGAAAGGATAAGGTTCTTGAGAATAATAAAGTAGCACAAGTGTTGCTAAATTTCCCATCATCCTTTGCATCGTAAAGGCAACGGAACAGATTTTAAACAGCTCCTCCTGTACTACAGTTTTATTATTAATTTTATTAATAAAACGACAATTATTGTAAGTTTGTGTGTTGTGTGTTTTAAATTTGTTGACCATTTTACTGTCTAACCCGTTAATAAATCCATTATAAACAAAATATATGTTTAGCACAGACGAATGACGTAGGTACTCTTTATTGCTTATTAAAGTTTTTACTAACGCTTTATTCATTCTTTTAGAGGTAAACTAATTTTAACTATGATCAACGTGTAATTAAAATTCCATCGTTCTAGTCCATCGGAAAGTTGGAAAAACCATAACAGTTTTCTTTTAGGAGTTGCAACCTTATTTTAACCTCTACGAATAGTTAAATATTTATGAAAATTCTTTATTATTTTTCTATTTAAGCGATAAGTCATGTGCGTGTTATATTTTATAAATCTAGGCCATTAGAAAGTTGAAATACACATGTAAAGTTCTTCTAGTGGCGCCAACCCTCTATCCACCGGTAAGGAAGAATTATCTGTATTAACATGTGTTTGATTTTCTACTTATTTGATAAGCCATGTGTATTTTAGATTGAATCTTTCTGTGACAACGGGAAATTGAAACAGATATATTGTTCTTCGTTAGGTTGCAACCCTATTTCAACCAGTGTGGGAGGTTGATCTGTATGAAAAACCCATTCTTTCGGGGTTTTCGGTAGGTTGCATGAGTGAGATTCCTGCCGTTTATTTTAAGGAAATATTAAAATACATTTTCACTTTTTCCTAACATCGGATGGATAGGATTAAACCCAATACATTAAAACGATCGATTCTTGCCTAATCTGGTAACTCACTAATATATTTTTAATGGACTTATAGACTGATAGAGAATCTATATCGTCTTGAAATCATCTCCAAAACATAATTTAATTTATTATTGTTCCTTTTAAAAATAGTTTTACTTCTCCTTTTAATGAAACTGATGCATGTCACGCCATCGTTTGACGGATATATCTCAAAGTAATTCATACCGTAAAGACAAATGCATGTTTATATCAAGAATGAGATCGATATAAGATTTTAAAATATAATCTACCAACTACTTATATTATTTTTTCTAGCTAACTAAAAACTATTCATAAGTATTTCTGTAACTGTTGTATAGTAGTGAGTATGATAAATCTCACGAATAATATAAACTCCAGCAGTATGTGTTATTATTTAGTAATCGTATTAATACATTTCATGAGAATGTTGTGGAAATTAGCACAACGTTACAATAATTTTAAATTTAAGTTTTACTTTACAAATAACACACAGTTATGTAATAATTTACTGTTTATGTTTACTATTGTTTGAATATAGTATAATTTTAACACAGTATATCATGTGCGCATTTAATAGGCGATTAAATACGTTAAAAATTACCATTTATATTTGGTTCCAGGCATTAAAGAATCAAATTAACTCAATGCAATATATCTGAAAAGGTGTTCGTTTTATTTTTGTCCGTTAGTATTTGTTTTTATAGAAACTATATTTGTCAAAATTTAGGTTCGTTTTTTTTTCAAATTTATTACGTAAACAAATTTAAACCTTCCAACAGGCATGCAAATAGCCTAGAATACGTAAAAGCTAGGGTTCAGCAAATCGCAAATTTATAAACAAGTAACAATGTCAATGTAAACGGTTTTTTCACTGTCCCAACCAGACGCAGCACAATTGACAGCCAGTTCAATTATATCGGTCCCCAATCATTGTCTGCCTCACAATGCCGCTTTTGTTGTGAGCGTCTTTTTGTGATCTCTCCAGTTTGATGAAATTAAATCTTTTAATTTTTCGTTTTTATTCTATCTTTAGATGTTTGCATCCACTACTATCTAAATTTTCAGGTTTAAATTGCGCCAAATTAGAATTAACCTAATTAGTATATAAAAAACCTCAAGTGTTATTCAAAATAGCTCAAAAATAATATTAATATTAGTACTAGAAGGATAGGGTTGACCTTTAGTTGTATATAAATACAAATATTATACGAACATTTCAAACAAAACGTAGTTTATCATTGTACTAGTCCATCTTATTAAAACTCCAAATGCTCTTTTAATCCGTTACAAATAAGAACTGATAGAGATTTAACCACTACCTCATCAAGACAGACTACATAGTATATAAACTTAGTTTTACTGAATGTGTAGATACTAACTAATTAGGTGAATAATATACTGAATACGTTAATGTTTATATCAGTACAAAAGCTCTGAAGTCTAAAATTCATCGAAATATAACGAATTAACTGCGCATAGGAATATAGAAAAGGTTTAATTATATATAATTATAATTAAATTAGCTTCCACAAAGTACAAACCATTCCTTAGTAAATAAGCATCTTATTATTGATTATAAACTATGTATTCTGAATAGCTTTACATGATGAAATTGCTACTTCGATCGCAATTAATGTGTTAATTTTAACTCTATACTTGATTTTTAAAGAACGGATAGAACAGTTAATTTCGGTAGATTAGAGTATTAGAAGTGCGCACTTTCTTGCCTTGAAAGACTAAGCGTCCTGCATAGTACCTTATTGTGTAGCTAAGACGAAGGTTAAATGTAACACTTAGAATGTTGAATTGCTCCTCAGTTTCACATGATCTAATGGCTAGCAGTTAATAAAACAAATTACCAGTATGTTGAAATTTGTTCACAGTTTGGTCACAACAATTGATTAGAAATATTTCATTAGCGAGATAATCCAAATATTACCTCGCTAATGAATTTTTTCTAAACATTATTATAATAAAGCTTTTACTCACGTAAGTGAACTAACCTCCTCCTCCACGAACTAGGTCTATATGATCCTATATGTGATATTAAGCTATTTTTCAACATTTAAGATGCAGAAAGTCTTTGCGAATTTGTTTTGATATGTGAACCAGTGTAAAAGGGTTGTGTTGATCATTTAAAAACATGTTTGTTGATTATTTATAACATTATTACATTTGTAGGTTTTGTTGCCTCACATCTTTGGATTGAAAAGTGAGGTTATATATCAGATTATCATATTAGACTTTCGTACTGGCTGTTATCTGTTCTCTGGTCTTAACGTCTTGGCCACAGGTTAATACAGATATACATAGGGACACCTTTCCTAGTTGAACCTAAGTTTTTGATCTTTTGGACTCCTTTTTAATGGTTTATTGTGGTTTACCCATTTTTACAACCAGAATCCACCATAAATCATTTTTAAATTCTAACTACGTTTAAATATTGGTATTTTTAAAATTTATAAATAAAGAGATTTGATTAGTTTGTACTTTCTCAAGTTTTAGAGGCAGTGACCACAAAGTTACAGTTTTACATAGTTTATTCCTACTAGTAAGTTATATTTTCAGAAAAATGTTATCCCTACTATCTTAAAATCTTAATGTTTTTTTTTACGTCTTAGTTTTATTTACAAGGAGGGATTATTCCGGATCATCCCTCTCTTAGTCGCTGTTTATTGGCGTCCGTCTTCGTCGTTACCTTGATTTGGATATATTAGCATGTTTCCATGGGAGATACCAGTCTCATCTGATTTAAAATAACTACTGTGAATATAATTACGGCGAAGAGAAATAGTTAGCCGTGGAGAGACATGGCAGCAAGATGTTACGTCACCACCGGCGCGGCGCGGCGGTTCTACTGATTAATTCTCGGACAAGTTTGTGGTGGGGCTATCAGACTTGGTAACATTGATTAAACTGTCAACCTGTTCTTCATTCAGTCCCAGAGTTATCGGGTCTTTCTTCGTACAAAAATTCAACAATTTCAATGAGAGACCAATTTGTTCAATGAAAGCTAGTTAGTACTATATTGTTTCTAAAAACCTTACTATACAACATCTTACTTTATTTTCGTGATGGTGGACTTCGATTTGAATGGTAAAGCTCTAGTTCTCATAATTTTATAATGATCATAATCATAATAACAAGGAAAGATTTCACAACACGTTACACAACGTAAGTATTATAAGATAAAGTACCCTTTAATCAATATACTGTAGTAAAAAAACATTTAGAATTATTAATAATATTTAAATGCACCCCTAACTTTTTATTCATTATATAGTTCCCTATTAAAATGTCTAATTGGTTCTTAAAATATGATGATTTTTTGGCGGCCGTATATTAACAGGTTAAAGTTATGTAATACTATTCCAGTATTATTTATGGATAAGCGTAATATTTATCTAGATTTATCACAAGAATGTATCACCCACCACAAGCAGAGTATAACAACAGTTCCCTGAAGAAATACACCAGAGCATATCTACGATAATGGCACTTGCCCAGTTCCTGAAATGAAAACGTTTAGTTGCAGTCTTTGTTGAAATGTAACTAAACTTTGCCAAGAACTATTTTACTAACTTTGTAACTGTTTGTTTTAGTATCACTGTAAGTGTTCTTTACGAGTTAATTTGGTTTTAATCTAAATAGAACCAAGAGCTGAAAGTAGGTAATGCGTTATATAAATAACTTTGTTTATTCCATACATTAGGATACGTTTAAATATATGCTGTTTTTAAGTTCGTAATTGTTTTGTGTTGATAAAACTTAATGGTAAGTGGCATTCATCACTTCCAATCGAAGAAATTGTACATGGATATTCTTACAGTCCTTCATTAACATATTGACCTAATACTATTTCTATAATCCCTGTGGGCCACGCCCCACTGGTATTTAAAATTAAAATTCCTGTTTCAAATGCAATACACTAAATAAATATTATTAATGATAAGAAGCTCCTAAACGTAATCAACTATTCTGTGCAAATATTATTTTATGACAACAATAATTTTAAGTGATTTATAATTTTTTATATTTATATTCTTAAAACATAGAATAAGCTTCACAGTAACAATACTTTTTCTTTCAACCTTTTCGTTGAATATAACTGCGAGATATATACAGATGAAGTAATACAGATATTTAAAAAATATATTTCTAGGTATATATAGTTATAAACTACCTTAGAAGCGATTTCAACATTACCAAAAATTTCATGGACAGATCAGAAATTGAGATGCTGGAGTGTAAATTTGAATCATTCACCAGAAACGGATATTGCAAATATATTCCTTCATTTAGTATGATTTTATCAGCTGTACTAATAAAAGGTTGTACCACGTGGATAAATTGTTGCCTTCTAAACATTCACAAGTGTGTAGATCTTCATCACATTTTGCTCAGTCATAACCTGCAAACATGGCCTTTTCGAGAAATTTTTATTAGTCAACCTTTCCTATTGTAACAGTAAACCGTTATTGATTCCTTTACAGTACAAAAAAATATTTCTATAAGCTATGTATGTATGTAGTATTTTTATAATGTTAATAAATTTACATTTATAATGAAAAATACAATCTATAGGATAAAAACATTGTGTCTTTCACTTTGCTAGTTTTAGAGATAACATTTTTAATAGAAAATACAAAATAGCAGCTAGCGGCTAACAGAGACATTTATCGATCTATGCTTATACGACATTTTGCGTTTAGTATATAGTGTCTGTGTTTGAAGTCTTAAATATTTGTTTAAACCATTGCACATAAACTTTATAAAACTGTTTAAACTTTATCTACCTGTCCTTTTACGCAATAACTATGACTTGTCCACCTTGGGGACATGAAGGATGTTAAAGAAACCAAATAAGTATAGATGGGTCAAGTCATACACTTTTTAAAGGTCTCGTTTCGTTTAGGTAAATGACGCAATTTGCATCTCAAAAGATATACGAAAACATAAATTATGTCGTGTAGAGGAAAACAATTATCAATAAATAATTGTGAAACTATCCGTGGAATTATCGACAACTTACAGTAATAACAACTAATATGTAAAACAATAGACAGTAGTAATACTATAAGTACATACAATTACAATAAATGTTCAAAAGTTTCTTCTTTAGCTGTTGTTACTTCTGGCAGTGTGTTGTAATGTAAAATCCGTGAACGCAGTGAAAATTCAGATGTTTTGACAGATCTCACATATTAAAGTTTAATGCATTCAAAACAATACAACATTTCGGAGAGACTGGCAGTATTAAAGAACATGACAGAGAAAGGGGACTTCATATGCCACTAATGCAACCAAATTCTTAGAGATACTACAAAATTTGTCGGTGAGGTGATATCATCCATAAGAAAGGTTAACACAGATCGAAGTCCTTATTCAGTCTTAAGATCGTTAAACAAAATTCATATTACCCTTATATTCATACAGGAGCCTTATATTGATACGATAGCACAATGTTCGTTATTTAACTGGTAAATATCCTCATTGCAGGACAGAGAGCCATACGCAGAGACCTGGTAAAGGTTATATGCGGGCGGTGATTATTGAAAATCACTTTTTTGACATTGGATAGTTAGTACAAAACTGAACCAGAATTCTTACGAATTACTGCTGTCGAACTAAATTTTTGCAGTCTTACAAACTTTGTTGGGAATAATATTGATTGGCCATGGTTTGAGCAGTATGATAATTTTCCGTAAAATTTATAGTAAGAGGGAGGTTAGCTTAAAAAAATAAATATGCGTGTAAATTTATAAGTATGTAAGTACAACAACTTCGTAATTCAAAAGGAAATGTGTCCAATAAAAGAGGAACATGCAAAATGTAACGGATTTCTTACAAATAAGTGATTGTATATATAAATATATACGAGTATGTTAATAGTAATAATAATATTAATGAATATCTTAAATTAAGGCAGTCTGTAAGGGCTTCGACCAATCACTTGTTAATAAGCGTTTAAAGCTTTAAGTTTACTATTTATATCCTGTTAATTTTAATATGAAAACGTTTCATATTAAAAGAAGGAAAGACAATCTCATAAATTGGCGTTCTAATTCAGATATTGCATTTTGGTGGTTTAGAAGATAAGAGTTTTCTGAAATGTTGAACTTAAACATGATTAAAAATTTTGAATCTAAAGTTTTTAAATTAAGATTTTTAAACCCAATATTATTACTATAAGAAAGAAAACGAGAAAATAACAATACACGTAACAAAACGTGTACAAAAGGATATTTGTTTTTAAATATGTTTTCGGTAGGTGTTTGAACTATTTTACCTTCATTTATATGTTATTACAGAACTGTTAATAATACATATTATATTGTACTTGCTTACTTATGCATATGTGATGGGCAATGTAAATTTAAAAAAAAAACTGATATTATAACTATGTAAAGAAATACAGCTTATTCTAAATTTTGGTAATAATAGGAAATTACGAGTGTAAATGTTTGCTATACAGAACTCGCTGCAAAATGTGGAGAAAGTAAGAACGCGTTAAAAATCTCAAAACTATGGTACATTTAAAAATAATCTGTCAATACTTATATATTACAATAAGTATTACAGTTATGGTGTACCGACAGGGAAATTTGAAAGGAAAAAAGAAATTTGCTCATGACGTCAAAAAAGTGGCAAAGAGATTTACATTACCTTGGTAGCTCTACCAGAGTATATCTTTATATCACACACGCGGGTTGAAAATTATAAATATTTACGACCTCTTAGCTCACTATGTCGTCCTTCTTCCTTTACTAAATATCATTATGATAATACGAAGAAACTTTCTTAGCAGTAAAGACATATAAAGATTTACGTTAGATTTTTAGGGTTAACATGTTAATTTTATTAGTTTATTGTGTTAGTTTTGTACTAGAGGTACAGGTGAAGAATTAGGTAGCTCTCTCGTAGCTAATTATAAAATAAATTAATTATGAAGAAATTTTATTGTTGTAAACATTTTTCTATTGTTTTAAATATTATTTTTATTTTGTACTATTTTTATTTTTGAACTATTTAATACATTGACATAATTTTTGTCTTGCCATTTTCCTTTTAAAAACTTAGTCATCGCTATAGTCTTTATGACATATTTCCGTGGGGGAATGGCATCCTCATCGGCATCAGCCACTGTCCCAGATGGGATCGTGGGTGATGTACCATCCTCGTCTTGTGCTGCAACTTCTAAGGGAGTGGCAGGGCAAGGGGAGGAAGCCACCTTCCCTTGTCACTATTCCAGTGACAAGGGTAGAAAACCTTTTCCCCCTCTTGGTTTGGCCCTGAAATTGAGAGTAGCTACCTATCCCTTCCTTTCCTGATGGTCCCACCCCTACTTTACCAACAACCCCAGACTAAGGTGTTATGCGACCCGTGCTGAGAGTCTCGTGGCACTGGGGGTATATTCAGTGTCTACAACGGAGCCTTCTGGGAACCAGGGGACACCCAGTCGTAATTACCCTTATCTTCCTAATCGGGTCACTGGGAAGATGGACCGCAAATACCCGGTTCTCGTGGGATCAGAATGGAGAATGAACTAAACCAAAACAAAACCAAAACTGAAACTCAAGAGGTAAGCGAAACTCAACCAGAAGAGCTACCGATTGAACAACTAAGAGTGTCTGAGATGACCCCAATGGAGGAAGACAGACTTCTCTTGTCAGAAGGCGAAGTTCGGCCGGAAGAGCCAAAAAAGAAGCGGCTCTCGAGAGGCGAACTACGAAAGCGGAGGATAGAAGAGGCTATCGCTAGAGGTGAGCCGATAATCCCCCGGAAAAAAAGGCAGAAGAGGTGGGAAGAGAAAAACCGAGCTCTGATGAAACCAAACAACGAAGCCGGTTCCTCAAAAGGGAACTTGGTTGTTGTTGGGGCCTCAGAGCAAGGGAAAAACTCATTCCGCACCAGCCCAAAAAAAAACAACAAACCCCAAGCTATGCAGGTGTGAAGAGGCAGCGATCGCAGCTGACACCTGAAGAACAAGCAAAGGGAGGGGAGAAAAGAAGGAAGGGGCATGATGGAGGTGTCACTAAGAAGACACCCGAAACATATGCCGAAAGGATCTCTGTGGAGAAGCTGGCTATTGTCCGGCTCGAACACCCAGAAGTGAAGCTATCGACGGAAGAAGCCAACAACCTGAAGAAAGTGCTGGGCAAACGCGCCTTTAAAGGGCAAAAAAGTTAGGATGTCAAGCTGTCATGTTGAAGGTGGAGCGATAGTGGTCGGCTGTGTTAACACAGAAACAAAGGTGTGGCTAGAGAAGCAGGTCCAGGAGCTGAGTCCTTTCGAAGGGGTTCAGCTGAAAATGGGCCCAGCTAAAAGTCTGGTAAGGATGTTTAAAGTATCCACTTTTATCCCTAAGGACATCGAGGTGGACAGCAAGCAAGAGCTGTTCGAAGCCCTCAAAAACCAGAATGACCTTGACACGGATCAATGGACTGCTGTTGGAGGGAAATCTAGTACCAACGGCGAATTCCTGGTCCTTCATGTGGACGAAGACTCCTGAAGAAGCTGAAGACTCTGGCGATGCGCCCATTTTTGGGCAGTGACAGGATCACCTTCAAGCTGCAGGGAGGTAATGATCAATAGTGGATGACAGCGGTGCTCCAGATAAACTTACACCACAGCAGAGCAGCTACGGCAACACTCTGCCAGAAGATCCTGGCTGACGACATAGGCGTGGTCCTGATCCAAGAACCATGGACCCATTGGCAGCCGTGTGATGGGGATGAGCACCGCTAAAGGTAATTTGATATATGATTCTGGCAGTAACAACCCTAGAGCATGTATATATGTCAGTAACAAAATCAAATCACTAAAAATGGCACAAATGTGTTCTAGAGATACAGCCGTGACAGAGGTTCACTTGCAGACAGGTGATGGCAACATCAGAATCCTGTTTGCATCAGTTTACCTCCCATACGATTCTCCAGAACCACCGCCAACTGCGGAGATGAGGCGGATTGTAGAGTTCGGAACCCTTACGCGGAGGCACCTGATTGTCGGTTGTGACGCGAATGCCCACCACACCGCTTGGGGGAGCAGCAACATCAACAATCGGGGTGAGTGCCTCTTGAATTTCATAGTAGAATCTAAGTTAGTTATTATGAATCAAGGCCGTAAACCTACTTTTGTACAAAGAAGAGGTACAGGGGTAATAGAATAGGTCTTAGATATAACTCTGACTAGCAACTATATTGCAACTAAAGTTTTAAACTGGAGTGTGCTAGATGAAGCATCTGCTTCAGATCATAAGTATATCTCCTTTGACATGAGGTCGTATAAAATAAAGGAGACCTATAGAAACCCAAAGAAAACAGATTGGGTAGCTTTCAATGCAGAGCTAAAAAACAATCTAGTAAGGGAAAATGGGTATCAGGGGCAAGGGGTCGAGGACATGGCGAACTCTTTGAAAAAACGCCATGATAGAGTCGTACCACAAAGCCTGCCCCGTGATTGAGAAAAACTCAAGGAAAAAAATAAGCATGTTGGTGGTGGAACCAGGGGCTGGAAACCTTGAGGAAAAATCTTCGCAGAGCATATAATACATGCAAACGTGCAGGGAACTGGGATAGGTACTCTGCTGCCCTAACAGAGTACAATAAAGAGGTGAGAAGAGCTAAGAGAAACTCGTGGAGAGAATTCTGTCAGAGTATTGATAAGGCTCCTGACTGCGCAAAACTCCAAAAAGTCCTAGCTCGAAGCCCCACAAATGCGGTGGGTACTATACTTAGGGAAGATGGGACTCACATGAAGGATCCTGAGGAGACTCTTCAGTGTTTACTGAATACACACTTCCCAGGATCGTTTCAAACCAGTGGAAACAGTTGTTAGTGAATGGCGGCGAGAATCTAGAGATAGCTCGTCTAAGGTGGACTGGAACTGTGCAAAGACTGTCATCAACTACTTAGGGATAAAAAAAGTTTTTTAAGCCGTTCAAATCACCAGGTACCGATGGCATTTTTCCCGCTTTACTGCAGGAGAGTGGGGACTTGGTGATACCCCTGCTCCTACGACTGTTTAGAACTAGTCTAGCGACAGGAGTCATACCCTCATCTTGGAGGACCTCTAGGGTTATATTTATCCCGAAGCCAGGCAAACCCTCCTATGAGGTTGCAAAGGCTTATAGACCAATAAGCCTAACATTCTTCTTTGTCAAGACCATGGAGAAGGTTCTGGATAGGCATTTAAGGGACACAGTCCTCATCAATCGTCCTTACATCCAAATCAACATGCCTATCAGAAAGGTAAATCTTGTGAAACAGCCCTACACTGTCTGGTTGGCAAGATTGAGCAAGCTATTGAACAAAAGGAAATAGCTTTAGCAGTGTTCCTGGACATAGAAGGAGCTTTTGATAATACGAGTACTCACTCTATAGTGTCTAAGCTTACATCCAGGGGTACGGAGGAAAAAAACTGTTGTTAGGTGGATAAGTAACATGCTTAAGAGCAGAAGAGCACATGCATCTCTGTGCGGAATCACAAGAGAGGTCAAAACGCAGCGAGGATGTCCACAAGGAGGTGTATTATCACCAAGCCTGTGGAACATAGTTGTGGATGACTTACTCTGGACTCTGAATGAACAGGGTATGTATGCTCAAGGCTATGCAGATGATGTTGTTATACTCATAAGAGGTAAGCATATGGTAACGTGTCTGGAAATGATGCAGAGAGCACTGGCCATTGTGGAGCGATGGTGTGACGAAGAAGGACTTGTAGTAAATCCTTCGAAGACCGTCATGATACCATTTACAAGAAGATGGAAACTGGAAATCACACAGCCAGTCCTATGTGGGGGCCAGATACAGTTAAGCAGGGAGTTCAAATATCTAGGTGTCAAACTGGATGATAAACTCACCTGGAATTGTCATCTGGAATACATAATCAGACGATCTCAGACTACATTGATGATGGTGAGACGTGCAGTAGGATGCACATGGGGGCTTAGACCCGACATGTCACACTGGCTGTACACCAGAGTCATTAGGCCAATGATGGTGTATGGCTCAGTGGTATGGTGGCCAAAAGTCCAACAGGTGACTGCCGCAAAAAACCTGTCAAAGGTACAGCGGTTGGCATGCTTGGGGACAACGGGTGCCATGAGAGGAACACCAACCGCTGCTATGGAAGTAGTGCTAAATCTCCCACCCCTAGACATATTCGGCATAGGAGAGGCTAGGATGGCTGCCTACAGACTGAAGTGCAATGGGAACTGGCATTATCACCATGCTAGTAAGCACTCCAAGATCGTTGACATTCTCAAACTGGATATTCTAGAAATGATGTCTGACAGAATGGCAAAGGTTACGGACTGGGAAAAACCATTTCAAGTCAACATTGTTGAGAGGAAGGAATGGTCAAAAGGTGAGCCTGACTACATGAAGAAGGCTCTAACCTGGTACACGGACGGAGGGTCAAAGACTCTGAAGGGTACTGGGGCAGGGGTCTGGGGAGCCAGACCGAGGGTTAACTTAAGCTTTAGCCTAGGTAAACTGGCAACTGTCTTTCAGGCTGAAGTTACAGCCCTTGCAGAATGTGCAAGAGTTAATGTGGAAAGGGGCTACAAAGGCAAAAACATCTACATTAACTCGGACAGCAGGGCTGCTCTGCAGGCCTTGGCCAACCATGACTGTAATTCGAAGGCAGTCTGGGAATGCCATAAGGTCTTGAAATTGCTGGCTGGCGAAAAAAACCAATAAAGTTATTCTAACTTGGGTGCCTGGACATAGAGGAATCACAGGAAATGAAGGGGCAGACGGTTGCGCTAACTTGGGAGCCAACCGTCTTCTTACCGGTCCTGAACCAACGTGTGGGGTCTCATATAACTTAGCACGTAGATCAGTTACCAAGTGGATGGCTAACAAACACCTACAACATTGGAGAAACACTGAGGGGAATGTACAGGCAAAGCGGATGCTCAAGGGACCATCAAGGAACATTGCAGCAGATGCCCTTAGAATGAGTAGAACGGAGATCAGAAAGGTGACTGGTTTTATTTACAGGTCATTGGATATTCCGAAGTCACCTGAACAGAATAGGTATTCCAGTTCAGGAAACACTGTGCAGGAAATGTGGCGAGGCTGACGAAACAACCAAGCACGTCATATTTGAATGTCCGGCATTACAGAGCAAACGCTCAAGATCCCTAGGTGTTCTTATGCATACGGAAGAGGGGTTGGAACAGGAAAGCATTGTTCAGAAGATCTCATGGTTTTGTAAAGGCCTGGGATTTGATACAGCTTAAACCTGGGAGAGGGTGCACAATAAGCCGGATGGCTGAGAGGCAACTACCAGGCCTAGGAAACCTGGCCCTCTGTTAAAAAAAAAAAAAAAATAGTCTTTATAAGAACCAAACCTATCCCGCCGCTTATCACCAATAAGAAAACATATTTAAAAGTTATATCTAGACCTATCACAACGTACCTACCATTTTACCAAAACTCATTCTTAAATTTATCTACTTTTATACTTGTTATGCAAATTATAAAGCAATGCAAAATGATAAGCTATCTATAGAATCGTATTATGTTTTATCAAAGAAATGAACAACCAATTTTTTGTTATCGTATCATCCTGAATAAGATATTACTATAAATCAGTATTTGAACTATACATGTTTATTCTAAAAATGCAATTATCAGATACGTGAATCGTAAAAACTTACTTTTTGGTGTTAGTATACAACTAAATAAGCGTACTACACAATATACCCACTATACACACCCAGAGGTTAAAACATATTGACTGTGATAGCGATTTTATAAATTTTAAGATGATGTATTATAAATTAATACAAGTTGGACCTGTAAATTAATATGAACTAAAGATTTTGCTGTAAGTTTATTGATCCTCAATTATTACAGTGAACGTAACAATGTTATTTTAATGGTTGGTCAACAGTCATCTATTATGTTACTAACAGAGGAAACGTTAAATTTTAACCCCTCATTTTGATTTTCAGTGATCGATAAGTACAAAGAACCAATGCAATACACTTAGTGTATATTAATGATTTATTCGTTCATATTTATCATCATCCACTAGTTCCACGTATGATGTTGTTGTGATTTACATTCAAACGCTCATGTAATAAAAAATATTAATTGCATAAAATATTTCTTATGATATATATATATATATATATATATATATATATATTATATATATATATATATATTTAACAATATCCAGTACAAGACTCAGTTTATTAAAAATATTAATTACATAAATAATTGTTACGCTGTATATTTTATATTATCTGGTACAAGATAGGAATTTTTGAAAAGGAAATGTAGCTTCGTGACAAAATATTACAAATTTTTCGTTCCCAAATTAAATTTTAAGATTTATTAATAGTTTAAATATTAATAATTTCTTTTGTTATAGCGTGAAACATTATCACTAAAATAAAGTGTTGCTTTGGTAATAGATATTCAATTAGATACTTTAAGATTATGCATAAGGTTATTACACTGTCTTATGTTGTCATTATTATGCTTTGAGGGAAAATTCGTTCTATCATATGCGTTTTTGTTATAATTAATAAAAAGAGTATTTTTAAGCAGTAACTTACAATTGAACAGTTTAACTAGTACAGTGTCTCTTATTGATTCATATTTTCTACCCTGTTGAGTTGCATTCATTTTATATATATGTGTGTGTATGTATATCCGTGTATACAATATATAAATAAATATACATGTGTGTGTGTGTGTGTGTGTGTGTGTGTGTGTGTGTGTGTGTGTGTGTGTGTGTGTGTGTGTGTGTGTGTGTGTGTGTGTGTGTGTATATAGGTAATATTGCCAAATTTGTGGAGTATCGATATCTTGCATTGACGTTCGCTTATATGGTGTATAATATTAGTGAGCATAAATATTATGGTATTGTGTGTATACAGAATCCAAAGACTACATATTCCAAAATCCTATTGATACAAAATAAAATGTTAAAATATTGTTGTTTAGTAACCTGCTATATCTATAAGGCGTTGATATGTTTGAAATGTAATATTGGTAAAAAATCCTATTCACAACGAAGTAACGTGTTCCTTTTTGAAGTTGCAAGGTTGTAATATTTTGTGTAGATTACTATTTGTGTTAATATATTATTGAGTTATTTTCGGTATGTCACATATGATTCAATAATTTCATCTACAATATTATTAATGGGACTTGTACAATGTTACTATGGTAACGCGATGTGTTATATGTAGGTCGAAACAGTTCTAAAGGGATAGTGCTATAGAACATAATTTCTCTGTAATAAGCCGAACTAGACACCTTGATGGTAGTGTTAGTTAAAGAAAAAATTTTATTCCTTTTTTTCGCACTAGGAGGGAATTTTAGGTGAGCAAGGTCATAATATACTACACCAAGGTACATGATACTTTACACCATGAATCTTGTATAGAAATTTCCATGGGTACTCCAAGACCAAATAGCGTTGGCGATCCATGAAAGTTGTTTAGTGCAATTCGTCAATAGGCGAAGCTCGAAGACCAAAAATGCGTTTAACACAACCAAACTGTACGAGAGATAATTAATGAGTTCATTGTAACGAACATTTTAGCTGCCGATAAATGATCAAATTTTAATCATAAAATTGGGGACTAAAGAGAACAAACAAAGACAAATACCATTCATTCACAACAATCTTGGATGATGTAGAGATTTTTCAGTTATACGCAAAATGTTTAAGGACACTTATGATATAAATGTTAAAGTATTAACACTCATAGTTCATCCAACAGGGGGGTGATGTCCGAGTGACACTGACGTTATCACTACGATTACCATGAGATTTGTATAGCTTCCAAACTTTTATTTGGACCAAAACTTGCGTATTGGAACTATATAATAAAACTAAATTATTGGTTATATTCAAGAATGCTTGTGGAAACTCAATTATAGTAAAAATCTGTTGTAATTAGAACTGTTACGGAATTGTATTAATTGATGTATACAAAACTCTAATAATAGTAAAACATGAAAATACCCAGATAAAAAATTTTAACTATATTTTAACCGTATATTTTAGCAAATAATAATCATGCAGTGCTCTAATGAAAATATGTAAGGCCAGGTTAATATCTAGTTTATAAAAGTACCCTAAACAACTACTTTTGATATTTCTTTTCATCGTGGTAACAATAAAAACTAATCACTATAATTAACTTGAACAGAAGTACCCTACAGTAACATTCCTATTTATTGGGAATATACTGGTTATGATTCATAGACCACTAAATTCATAAATCTTAAATTATGTACACAACTTAACAATGTTTGAAAAAAGCTATTCACCTGTTATTTGTATAACACTTATATATACAACATAGTACTTAATGGTTAATTAAGTAAGTTTTAATAGATTAATTATTAGTAAGAATCGTTAACTTATGGTACTGCCATAGGAAATTCCAACTTAAGTCTAAAATCATATCGGTGTAAACGGTAAAATAGCAATTTTAACTCGTGTATACAAAGATGAGGATCACATTCCTCTGAAAAGGTTCAAAAAGACGTCAAAGAAGATATGTTTGTTTCACTGTTTAGAAGATCAAGAAACTTCCAACACGATCTCTATACTCAAAGTTGATTCTTCATCTTTTTGATGTTATTTTTAGCAAGTAATGTGTGAGCTTACTGTATTAGAAAAGGAACATTCTAAGCACTGCCTGTGACCATCCTATACTTTTTCCTGTATTTTCTCCGTTTCCAACATAAGTATTCATAAAGCCAATCAGGCCAGAATACACTTTTTGTAAAACAGAAATCAAGATTCCTAATGGCCCAAAAATTACCGTTTTTAAAAATGATGTACAGATAGTATATGAAAGATTTGCATCAAACTTAAACCCTCTAGATGATCTTATTGTGCGTTTAGGCGGAGAGAAATCGGATTTCGTTCGGACTGTACTATTAACACATATCATGTTACATTGTACTGTGTTCGGTGCTTTCTTAACAGCTTTGTTTGAATAGTTTGTGCTATCTGTGTCTTTTACTATTACTCCGACAAGTAATTCGCTGCATTTATATTGATTAATTTTTGTAACCAAAACCATTGCCATGATAGTCACTTAAATAGAAGGTAACTAAAATTCATGCAAATGTTCTTTAGGTCATCCCCGTGTCCCCAGCCGTCGTTAGGAATTGTTATCAGTAATAAATTTCGAACCAATCTTTCATAGGAAGCATAAATGTACATTTTTATACCTGATATTGTTATTTTTACAGCTTGAGACCTGGCATTATTTAAGGGGGAAAATTTGGAACTGTTGCGCTTTTTAAAGGCAAGTATATGCACGGTAAGAGAAAAAAAGAAAAAAGCATTAAAAACAGCATTATCTAGGAGCAGGCTTTTCGACAGATTGTAATCACAAACAAGTTCGTCATTGAGAAAACGTATCCTTTCCTTTCGAGTCAATGTTATTCAAGTATATTGAATAAGATTACTTTCGAGTTAAGTATGTTCAACTATAATAGTTAGCGACCGGATATAATACAATAACATCCAGTACAAAGACTATCACCAGGAAAAACACACAAAAGTGTTGCAATCGGTGAAATATCTTACCAAGTATCAGTATTTGCGAAATAAAAGAAAACGTATTTCAAACTTGTGGGCTGCCATTATTATTAAGGAGTGATCGAGGTCTGAAATCTTTTGCTCGGGATTTGGATTCAATCCGAATGTTAGTACTAAGGTTCCAAGTATGTTCATGGGTTACCTCAATCGTCGTACGTAAATGATTCTTCTCAACGACAAATTAGCTAATATATTTTAAAACTCACCTATTTGCAAAAGTTTACAATTTTTTACACTTCAATTTGCTCATTATTTCTTATATAACATGGTAAAATATATCAGTTTAAGACTTGTATTTCTTCCAGATCTTACCTAGGGTACACCATAGGTGAAATTCTCCCTCGTTCCTTTGTTGCCCTCAATCGTACCATTTTTGCTAGAAGTACAATATATTCTATTCGAATTATTAAAACTGTCATCCTAGCTTTTCCTAAATCTACAAATTTTACAACTTATAATATTCTAGTTCATTATATGGCTACATATTTATATACATAACAGAATTTAAAATAATATATGAACCGTACATAAACTATTGTTAAAAGAATTTTCTTATAATAGAAGATTAGAATATAATAACAATGTTCTCGGTATTTGAAACTATTTTTACTAATAGGGTAGTAGTTGCAGTAAAATTTTAAAATTCTTTAGTGATCTCTTAATGTTTAATTCACGAATGAAGTTTAAACTAATACAAATTGATCATTAAAACGTCTCTTTGATTTGTACCTGTTCATTTCAGAAGCGTTGAAAATATATTTACAGTTCAATAAAGACAATGAATAACATCAAATATTTTCACTATATCAAACTAGTAGTTCAAGGCTATTATTATTACTATCTCGCACAATAATGCAGAAACGTTCAAAGCTCTTGAGATCAAAGTGTAGCCCGAAGGGACGTTTGTCTACTAAACGGTAGAGGTTTTTTCTATTATTTTTTGAGATAATTATTTTCTTAAAGTTTACAAATTTATGAGCTTCAACCTAATTATGAGCTATTTAATTATCCCATAATTATAAAGGATCATTTAATTAAGAATAAAAGTTAGATAAACAGTTAAATATATTTAATTGCATAGAAATGCCCCAGGCGATTTTGTAACAGTAAGCCCGAATAAATGTCATCAATGCTGTGACGAATAATGTAAACTAACAGTCATATTTAATTGTATCTATCTTATAATCCTTCCTGTACACTCATATTATTTCTCTATATCTGATTTAAGATGTAGTATTAAATCCTTCAAGTAATATCTGAAAGTTCTTACTCTGTTAGACAATTAGGCAATGACGAATTCTAAATTCAAATTATTGTCAAATAATCATAATTTGTTTATTAATGATTTTTTACACAACATAAAGTTGATTGAAATAAATAAACAAAGGAGTACAGTATAAATTATAACTGTCCTGTTATAAATTCCAAATATTACGATTCTCATCCTATCACACAACAGTGGTCCCAACAACAAATTTATAATCCATTAATGATTATTGGAAGTTAAAACTAATACAAATTGTTCATTAAAACATCTCCCATGATTTTTACCTGTTGATTTCTGAACAGTATTTCCAATCTAATAAAGAGAACGAAAAACTTTAAAGATTTTAATTGTATAAAACTACTAAGTAGTTCTGGGCTATTATCTCATACGACAATCTAGAAACGTTCTAAACGCTTGAGATAGAAGCGTAGCCCGATGTATTATTTTCTAAGATTTTACAAGTAGCTATAACATAAAGTAATTGGTAGTATCTGATACGGTGTTATTTACTGTGGCCAAATTTGAAAAATTATTAATTATATTTAAATACATGGAAATATATGACTATATAATTCTTTTCTGTCGATTTTGTAACCCTAGTCTTGAATTAATTTGAAAAATGTTATAATGAATATACATAGAAAACTAACTATCATATTCAATGCAACATATATTATATTACTTTCTGTTTACTGTAGGAGGTTTTTATACGTCGAGTATCACATGTAATGTTAAATCCTAAATGTAATACTCGAAAGTTATATTAGGTAAGGAGGCAAAGGCAAACGCTATATGAAAATCGACATTAAGTAATTATATTTTTACGGTTCCATAAAAAATTACGGTGATTGCTATAAATAAATATGAGGGTACAGTAAAAGTGTGACTGTTCTGGTATTATTTCAAAATATCCTTAGGGATTCATTAGCGATCCAATTGTTACTCTGCACAGTGGACCAAACTACAAATAGGGTTGATAAAAAATTTCTAATAAAATAAACGTGAATTTATCTTTCATTTCCAAGATAATTTGCAACATCCAATAATTGATAAAATCTTGAAATTATGAAGTTAGTGTGCAAATATAAATACGTTCAGAAAATACTGTACTACTTGTTTAGACTATGTTATTTAGTCATAAAATTAACGATTGTTTTACTTCTTTGTGTATAAGAGCCTTAGAATTAGAAATATACAACTTTCATTAAATTTTATAGTTATTGAAATATATAATTCCTTAAAAGGTAGTATATTTCGAATAAATTATATGAAAGGTTATATTATTTATTTATATTTATTCTAACAGAGTATAAAGGTAATATTTTTCAGGATTTGGTGAAATATTTAAACTCGATATACTCATTATTTTTTATAAAAAAATAATGAGTATATTGAGTTTAGATATTTTCATTAAATTTCATAGTTATTGTAATATATAATTCCTTAAAATGTAGTATATTTTGAATAAATTAAACGAAAGGTTATATTATTTATTTATATTTATTCTATTTATCCTAACAGAGTATAAAGGTAATATTTTTCAGGATTTGGTGAAATATTTAAACTCGATATACTCATTAGTTTTTAATTTAAAAATTATAGACTTAGAAATAAAATTATATTTACCTAAGTTGAAGAACAAGTTTAATTTATTTCATAACATGGTTACTATTATATATACAATGTTAGTAGTAGTATTTTAGGTCAAGCGGTATTTGTAAAGAAGAAACTTATTCCTATAATGTGTTGGCCGAGGCAGTTAAGATAAATAAGTCAGTTAGCCGGATATTTATTTGTACGGAAGGAAATAAGACGCCCCAAACATTACTGCAAGACTCAGCAGATCTAGAAGAAGAAGAAAGATAAAGAAATATGGAAAATAATTGACGTAGTGCCGGACGCGAACATGTTTCTGACTAGGAATCTGTTTGTCTTTGTAAAATACGTCTCAACAATATTTATTATGTTCATGATATACTTGTTAAGCTGCATAAATATTTATAGTTATAGAGTAAAAATGCTTAAAAAGCATCCATGTGCAAATTTCAATCCTCTTGATTGTTTATTAAAATCAAATATTATAATATGACATTGTAATGCATTTATATTGCCAAGTGTCAACAAAGTTTTCACTCTAAGTACGGAAAAATATTCATGTGTGTATGTATGCCTGTTTTATTTTTAGAATGTTTCATATAGCCATAACTGGAAATTTTTGCTGCTTTAATATGACTATCACTCTAATACTTCCCTTCATCTATGAAGGCTCAATGACGCTTCCAGAAGGAAGCGGCTTGACGCAACCCACTTACATCGTTACCTACAATACGTGTATTGTCGTAGTCTCATTGACGATATGGTTTCGACCAATATGGTTCTATAGTGTGTTTACTTGCTACATTACATTCTCTCATGTCAGTGACTGGTCCGAGTGTGTAAGGCAATACATGTGGTTACTTTTCATTGTATTATAAAATGTCTGAAATTATATTTATTACCTTTATAGAATTAGAAGAACCTTGTAACCTATTATCTTCTCTCTTAATTAGAAGGGAACAATAATATTGTACGCAAGTTTGGTAAGAGATGGATTATATCTCATTCAATTAATGAATAATGGTACCGGTATTTATTAGTATGAATGAAAAAATTTGCTCGAAGACAGGGTTCTTAAATAAAGATTAAAATTTTAAGACCAACTGCGTCAATATACAAAAATATGTTATTGAAATGGTAAATATGATATGTAATTGTGATTTAAAAAAATGCATGTTAATTTGAGAATGCATTTATTTTCTTTAATATTAAATAACATAAATGAATGGAAAACCATGACTTTAACACGATTTTACATTAAATTAGAAGAGATAACTGATAGGAAAAATTCAAATAACTAGTGCGAATATTAATTTTCGATCAAAAGGAAGTTTGTGTTTGCGTATAGTTAATCTTAACATCTTTTGCATACAATTGCAACAACCTACTACCTCAGTTATCGTATTTCAACAACTTATTCTTTAATTAGTTTTTGACTAACAGTACAAGTCTGTGAAATACACAAGTGTTACATAATTTTAAACTATAATTTTATGTAGGACAGCTCTAAAACTCACAGTGCATATATAATATAAAACTATAATTCTGAATAGTTTATTTGAAACCTTGTACAGATTTTTCAATCGCTACATAACGAGGATATACCACGTACAAAAATGTTATAAGCTAAAAATTACCTACCATACTAATTGTATCCAGAAGCTCAGCGGAAATCACAGTTATCGTTCTCTAAGATAATGCTGATGCATATATTGCGGAATCCATTCCTTTAAGAAGCTTTACCTAGATTGCTGCTACTAACATCGGCGTGTTTCTTGGCTAATCTAGATTTATCTCGAGGTAATCAGAATAGCATAATAGAAATGAATTATACTATTGGTTCTCTTTTTATCTAAATAAATAGCATATACAAATTAATAAGGTGTATTCGTTACCAATAGACAGAAGCAGTAACAGTTTACCTAGAAAAATATGTTCCCAATCTACATCATTATAATAACTTTTAACTTTACACTTAAGTTTGGAATATTTAAAATATTATCAATAAATAAAAAGGTAAATTCCAAATTTGTTGGCCTTTTTGTGAAATACTCTTTACACACCTTAAAATAATACGTCATTTATAACCTTAAGATAGTCTGATGGCATTAATGTGTTGCATTCACTAACTAAATATGGAATAATATAAAGTCATAAGAATATCACATGGAAACAATCTTAAGTCTTTTTCAATATGTTATTAATTAAGGTTTAAGTTAAACCTATCACTTGGCTGGAGACGTTTTATTTCTGCATGTGTGTCAAAATATTAACACATGTAGTCAAACTGACACAACACATACAACATATTTTGGTAACCTGATGTGTAGGTTCTTATATTTTAAACCGCTGCTAAGAAACTGAAGATAATTAACCCTTTGAGGAGTAAGGACGTATTGGAACGTCACTAGGTTCTGTTCCACAGGAGTAACAGCTGAAACATGAAAATACAACCCAGGAGTAAAAAAAAACACATTAAACGTATTTGTTTTTAATTGATTACAAATAAAAATGTACAAAACTTGGAATGTTTACAATGTTTTGTAACTTACAGGTGATTTACAAATTTGCGTGTGTGAAATTCCTCAAAACAAGGGCAAATACACAATGCTACATTGCAGTCTGGGCAGTGAAATAGGGTATCCTTCCTCTTCTTTTCACGGGTGTTTGTGTTGTAGCATACATAACACCGCTTTTGAGCTTTCCTTGCTTGACCTTCAGGAGTAGTTGTAGTTTCTAATAGATGGCGTGTGCGGCCTGTCCGCTCGAGAAATAAGATGGTTGATAATAATGTCTTATTTGCCGATTATTCTGCCTCAAAAATTACACTACCAACACTATGGTTTGGTTTAAAATTAGTTTTAAATGACTATATGGTTCTAAATGGATGCAAATAAAACAAAAGAAAAAAAACTATTTCGTAACAAACAATAAATGACGTTCTGTAACGTCATTACTATTTTGAAGCAGTTTCCCGTACTACTCAAATAATAAATAAGTTTATATTTTATAGGCAGAACATATGGAATGCTTCATTGTAAACGAAACTTCATTTCTTCATAGATAATAATGAGTTATATGATATTTCTAGTCTAACGATGAAATGTTCCTGAGACCATTATACGCTGTTAATCAGTAGGCCTGCATAAAAATCTTATTTTCTCTCGAGGGATGTATGAATATTTTTTATTTACGATGTCTGTTTATTGATGTATGTCTGTTTATCTCGACAACGAAAGCATGCTGCTTCAGTACCTGTTACGGGACACTTGGTGTGGCGTACTACCACGTTTATGTATTCGTGCATTACATTTGTATAATGGTATGAATTATTTCAGGAAAATGTTATAACTTTTATTTCAGATGTCAAAAATATTTTATAGTTTGTCTCATATTAATCACTAATAATTCATAACAGACATTTCTCGTAAGTTAATATTGTAGAAACCTCTTAGTTATACGATATGCATGTAAAATGTAGGTTTATTTTGTTTTAATTAAATATGGTACCAAAAAAATAGTTTTTATACCTGCCCTACATATTATAACGGGTAACATCAAGATGGAGGTGGAGTTCTATAAAGTGTGTTCTCCAACTTTTATGGTTAAACCTGAAGAAACGCCCTGTAATTATTTATCTAAGATCATTAACTCTGTTATGTGTAATTTTGTTCTGTAAACAATATTCTGTGTGAAGCACACTACAAAATGTACTATAACAAATGATATTAGTCGAAAAAGGTTGACATAGCATCGATTTACCTCTTACAATGAAACATGGTGGGAAATACTTCATTAAACATGAATAATATACGTTGATCAGTGGGCGGTGTGTCGTGAAGCTGAAAAATCAATTTCGAAGTATCCTAAAAATGGAGGATGGTGAATAGTTCCAGCATTTTTAGGTTCATTATTCATATAGGCGAAGTTTTCAACAAATAATAAGGGTCCCGCAACTTTGTTGATCATACCTGTATATCCACAGCAAACATTAATTTTCAGCGAATTTTGCTCATGTTCAATGATTAAATGATGGTGTTGTATGCCTAACTCTCTACAGCCGTACATATTTTCTAAGAAGTATGAAAGATAAATCAATTATTAAACAATTTAATCGAATACAGATATGTGAAAATGTATGCCTCCATATTTGCGGGTAAAATGTCTGTTACAAATGCCAGGCTGCGATGTTTATCATTTGGTTTTTGTTATTGTACAAGTTGTAACTTATGAGTACAACAAATAAGTCACTTCCGTATAAATTTACACTACTAACGACTCATTGGTACGATTGTTAGATTGGAATCGTATACTTATTTATAGGCAGCCCGTATTTAAAACTTATCTTCATAATTTATTAATGATGAAATACATTTTCCTTGGTAGTTAAATAGTAAAGTTGTATTACACATTATAATTCATTTAAGAGTAGTGGATAGTTCCATTGCAGGTTCTTCTAATTAGACATTAATTTCCAATTCTATACCAATAGAAATGATTACTCCTCTAAACTTAATGAATTTACTGAATATAGTTTAATCGTATTTGAAGCATAATTTTCCTCTGTAACACAATTAACCGTTCTAAGCTTTTAAACTAACTTCTGAGCTAGTTACGAACAGTGCGAGTTTTTTTTAAATTGAAGCTGATTCATTAACTTTAACAGTAACTAAAATATTTTTGTAGACTGCATTAGCTGGTTATATTTCAATTAAAATACAAAATACTAGTGTATTAACGTAACATTATGGATTTAAGGCAGTATATGGTTATTATATTAGAACATAAGAAAGTGCGTAGCCAGCAATAGGGTCTAAGGGATCCGGAACCACCCAAATCTTAATTTTTGTTTAATTACCTTTTTAACAAACCATTACTATTATTTAAAAATTCATTATTACTGACATGTATAACTGAAAGATCGTCCTCAACATAGAAACTGGTCACGGACATTTTAGGGGAACTAATGGGAAATGAGAGGTTGACTTGCCTTACTTTCTATCCACTACGGAAAAATATCAATTGCCTTGACCCTCAAAATTTTTCCGCGTCTACGTTCTTGTCTTTAGGTGGTTGATATCTAATGGATATTTTATAGAACTATTTGCACAAACAAGCATACATGAGAAATTGTATGGCAAGAATTGTTTAAGGCATGAGTTTAGAAATACTATTACAAAGAATTTAAATATGTGTCACTTATTATCAGGGATAAAAACATTTATTTCCACTATTATATCCCACCAATTAAAAAACTTTATAGTATTATTTGAGCATTATGTCTTATTTGCCTGGATATATTGCTGTAATTATTGTATATGACTTGGAATGGTTTATAAAACTTGCTTTACTCGTAGTCATTTTAAGGATACAGTTTAAGCTAGAAATTTTGAATAAAAAATATGATAAATTTTTATGTTTTACCTATTAAATATTTCTTATTAATCTTATTTTTTAAGATTAATAAGGGTTTTAGTTTACGATTTATTATTCTTATTTTTTAAATATCTTTTAAAAAATATAATGCATTTAAACGGTTTAATTAAGTGTTTATTATATATTATTAAGAACTATTTGGGTTTACTAAATAACTGGTGAATTTTGCCTTGAAGGTGTAGATATTTTCTATTACTTTGTTTTGTAAATTAGCTATCTTACCACCTTTGTCAAGTTGAGGACTGTTTCTGCACGGTTCATAAGAATGTAAAAAAATAACTTATATAAATATGCTTACTACCAAATTATACATCAATTGCAGTTTATGGTACATTCCATTTGATGCTGTCACCTCGAGATATCAAATTAAGGAAGAGTTGTTTTTTCAAGGACGATGTGAACTCACTTATAGTTGCATACCTCCTACATTTTTAGCATTTTAATATCCTGCTCGTAATTTCTTATAATTTCCATTATTATAAGATTTGAATTATTTCTAAGGTTAGTTATAAACGATTAGAAATAGTGTGGAATTGGTTTATTTACTAACAGTCATAATTGATTTGTTTTCTAAATTTATTCATATTTCAATATATACCCACTGCTTTAGATGAAGAATTCAATATATACTCGGCGACTCCTACGACAATTGCGTATACATTTAATATTAAAAGTACAACAAACTAAATATGTATGTTGTTTGTTTTGCTAATTTCAGATAATAGTCGAACCGTTTTCTAGAAAATCTTCTGTAATTAGCTTCGACACGAACAAATCAATTTACGAGAGATGATTAGCAAAATTCCTTAACTACTAAATATGTATATATTAAGTTTTTAACAAACAATTATCCGGTATTTTAATGTTAAAAACCAGTCTAAACTCGCTCGTGAAGGATCGAGTTCTATGGAAGTATTTGTAAGGAAGTGGTGTTTGAGATTTAACACATGGATATTAATACGGTGGTGCTATTATAAACGTATATTAGAAAAGAATGTTATGGAAAAATTCACCTTCGAAGAAAATATGCACGTATTATCGTTTATTTTAAAATTACGTGAAAGGTTTGCGCGTTTTGTCGGACTTTTATAAGGGCCATATTTATTGAGTACTGTTTACAATTCATCGTTAAGATTAAATTCAGCGTGTAATTAAAAATGTAAGTAAGCTTTCACGAACAAGTGTTGATTTAAAACATAAGCGGGGTATAGAAGGTTCTCCTTAGTTTTAGATTGTTTGCTCCGGGGTGTTGGCTTGTAAAATATAACATTTTGCTTGTAACTTTAGATTGCAAAACTCGTGCTCTGGTCTCTATGAGACCCGACTAAGTGTCTGGCTGTCAACGATAAGTAAATGGACGCTTTAATATGTAGAGTAGAGGGTTCACCTCCATAGTATCATGCATATTCTATAGTCCTTCCTACCTATGAATAAACCTTACGGAATACGGTTTGATAAAAAAGGATAACTAATTTCTATGATTATATTTTCATATTTTTAATATTGTTTTACTTTATGTCTAAACTAGGCCCAATAAAATGTATTTAATAATTAATTCGAATTATATACTTATATCTTCAATTTAAAATTTTTTATTATTATTATGTTTCTTTTAATGATGTACAATTCACTTCTGTTATGTTAGATTGATAACTAAAAATATATAATGGATTAGTTTTTTACCGTCTTACCACAAATGTTGAGGGTATACAGATTTGACTTGTTTCTATGTCTTATTTTATGTGTTTTTACCAATTTAAAACTACTAATATACACGATTTTGACGAATTTAAATCAAAGAGAGCATCACTGTAGTTCCACATAGAGCGTTTCCACATAGAGAGTAATAGAATCTATTTATATATATATTACATCAGAGCTCCGTTTATTTTACAGAACCGCACCTTACAGAAATCAATCTGTAATAATGCTTAGAAACCATGAAATTATTACTTCAAATAATTTTATTATAAACAAAATTGTTTGAGTGTTTTAATTACGCTTAGTGTGAGTTTATGTGATACAATAAAACTTCTGTTTAAGAGAATCTGTGACTTTTTTAATGAGCTTTGAGTTCAATTTTGAAGGAAGATATCGGGCCACGTCTTGCCCAATTCAAAATTATATTATGTTATATTTGTTTATAAAATACTAATTAATATTTGTTGTAATTTCAAAACTGTTGTTTACATTTATAAAGTTTGTTGTCAGCTGCTTCTTCTTTTGTCTATTTATTTTTTTTTAGTGTACGTTTGTACATTGTACTTGAGAAAAGTGTAATTACCACATAATACTGCACAGTAATATTGATCTTTAAAATAATAAATAAGAAGATATTTTAATAAACCGAGTTCTATATTTCCGTTTCAAATCTTGAGGCAGTTAAACAAAATATTAGAAATAGTTACCTCAAATGCTAGTAAACATCTCTTTGAGAATAAAAAAAAAAAAACGATAGAGAATAAAATTCGAAGATTAAGTTTTTGTAAAGGGGATTCATTCTGTCAATTGCTTTTTTATGTGGGGTGGAAAAGGTTTAAGGGGAAACAATCAAAACCCACTTTAAAATATTTATTCGCCTTCCCGGAAATATAACCTATCGGTTAGAAAGCAGAAGCCATACCCCTAGACTACATATTAAATTTGCTTTAATTAACTCACTTTATAGGAAAAGTTGCGTTTCCAGGTATACTTGAACCAGTGACCTAGTTTTCCAGTTAGCGTTCAGCTCCTATCAGAATACAATCGTTTGGAAACTGTTAGAAACTGGCCATCGATTGCGCTTTACAAATCCAACAACCCTTAACAGCTTATTATCATTGAGAATGGGCGTACGTCCGTGAATCACAGGAATATTTTTATGCGTAAACAAACAAATGACTCGAGAATACGGTATCCAATTTGTTGCTCATAATTTTGGGGCATTCCTGTTCGAGCCAGCTTATTGGCACTGAGCCACCTCCAAGCAACAAGGTAACCCACTCCTCAAATTAAAATACTGATACACACTGTTATGTCCTATATAAAGGAATGTATAAGTATATAGTTATGTATTTACTTAGGCAGATAATGCATTTTGATGTGTACTTAAAAATTATTATTGTTATTTTATTAAATAATTTGTAAGAGATCAGGGCATTCTAAGGGAAAATTTATGACTTTAAGCCCTTTTTATTACTACTTATTCTTAACTTGGTATAGAAAATCGAATGAAAAAAATATAAAACTAGAATACAATGAATAAAGTTTTTAACTTGATAACTGTTAAAATATCATAATCTGGATTTAACTGAATAATGAATTATCTGAGAGTTATGAAATAAAATAAAAGTCTAAATACGACTTGGACTCTAACGTGTTTACGTTTAGTTTATTAAGCTTTAGAAGAAAAATAAGACAAACACTCTGATGACAACGAATCAATTAGGAACGGGGGGGGGTGCTTCTTAAATAATCTGCTATACCTAAGGGTATACATTTACGCCGGCTTTATTTCATTGATTAAAACTAAAAAGTATTAAACATTTCCTGCAAAAAATTATGAAATCAGTATTAATTCTCGTTTTTTTATTCTAGTTGTCATATATATCTGATAAAAAATCCTCGTGATCTTTCATGGATAATTAGGTATAAAGGATCATTTTACCAAAACTAAGCTTGGAGCATGCAGGTACAAAGTTTGAATTATTTAGCCAATGTCAAGAGATAAAAGTTTATAAAAATACTAGATGGATCTTAGATGATTCGTTACTAAATGTTCTTAAATATAATACCCTGTATTATAATCACCCAGTTTGTAAAATTGGTGACCTCTATGAACAATTACGTAGTGTGCCTTATAAGTAAATCAATCGAAACATTGAATTATAAAACACATGTTTCAAGTTCAAATGTTTTCGTAACTAGGTGGTTTCTGTTTAATTAATGTTAGGTTATGATGGAACAATTGTAAATTTCTTTGTAAGTATTTTGACCGTTATGTGTGTTTTGTGCCAGTGTTTTAGTGTGTATATTGAGAAATCCAGAAGGAGATATTCTCAAACTTTTACACACTTGTAATAATAGATACGTAATTTAGCCACAGAACGTGACAATGTTATGTAACCATTTCTTTACAACGAATGGCAAACCTTGTGAAACTTGTAGCTCATTTCATTCTCCAGATCTACTGTGGTAAGATATGCATACATTATACATAAAATAAATATTTACATACGGCCGGCTGAAAAAAGACTGAACAAAATCCATATACATACCCTCATCTAGTTTTACCAACCAGGATGGATTCCACATGGTCTCTTAAAGCGAAATCAACTAAGAAAGTGTCCCCAGAATCCCGGTAAATAACTGAAATCTCAATTTTTGCAACATCTTCAGTACCTTTGATCACGTCATGGTGTAAAGCTTTCATAGTGACTGAATTCCTGCTTTGCCTAGTGAATATACTTTCTCACTGGTCACTGAATTATACAATGTTACTTGCCAAACTTTCATCATAATATATATCTTTAACATGAGTGGAAAAATATATTCTATTATTATTAAACACTGGTTTTAAATTTTAAAATGTAAATGTAGTATTGTATACTGTTTTCTTAATCTAGGACGAATTCCACCTATGTCCAACGTCACACAGAGATTTTACGTAAAAAATGAAATGTCCTTTGCAATTCCTGATGACATCTATTTCCATTAAACGGAAACCTATTTTTTGCAAAATATTCTATCTTATTGTCTCATGTCACGATCTTTACACCAAAGGCCCCCTAGAGGAGCTTTACCTGATATGACAAGAGAAATTCCCCATAGTATATCTGGAGTAAGTTATGGTTATTTAAAAAATTTTAACTCTTCATTCCATTTTTCTCGTTGATCTCGGAAACATACAAATAAAGTCTTAAATTTGTGTTATCCAATCAGGAATGTAGTTTTATAATATAAAGTAATGTTTCCAATAGGGAAATGCACTAGCTACAAAACGCGATTGCAGTCTGTAAGATTTTTGGCGAGGTTTGTAAATATTCACGAATTAAAATAAACTATATTATGTCAACTTTTAAGCTACACAAAAATGTCAAACATGTTTGATATTTTTATAGAGTTACGAATTTTTGAGCTCATATAACAGGATATATACGATAATCATCAGGAAACACCTACACATTACAACGTTTGACAAATTACCAATACAATAATTTCACGATTCATTCTTATAATTTGATTCGAGCTTTATTAATATAAACAACTACCACAGAGCATTCCCATTACAAAACTAAGCGAATTATGCTGAGTTGTAAGGGCTATACAACATAAGTTTTTCGTTTTCCCAGAGTTTTAAGAGTATATAGTTGATGTTTAGCTTCATATCTTCAATTTAATTTTGAAGTTTCAATGTCCATAACATTAAAGAAATTCCAAAGTTAAATACAATGTATACTGTCAAATGTTTAAAAGGATTAGAGGTCAAGCAACATTTCTTCCTGACTTTTATGCCAGTTTTCGCCCATGCATTTCTGGTAGAATCGAATACACCTCGGCCACTACAGTTAGGTTTGCCTGAAATGATGCCCAGATCAAAATAAAATTGTATATAAATGTCTCTGGTTCGTACTTGGGTTATAACGCACCCACTTCCTTAGTTTAGATAGCCATGTTACTCCGATCAATATATACCAACAAATATCAACTTTGATTTAAACGCGTAAATTATTAGCCCCTGTAATTTACTTCAGTTCTAAGGTGTTTCCAGTACTATTTGAGTTTACCCTGTTGCTTACTTGAAGGAAATGTGTGTACATCAGTAAGACCGAGGAGCTCTACGTGTGCGGCCTTTTAACAAATAACGATCTGAAAGTGTTAGTTCTAACGGTTTAAATTTGCTTCCGATCTGATATATTCACAAACATTTTTATTTGCTTGGTTACGCTGATAAAATAAAATACATATACATGTTGGTTTTCAAAATATGATTCAGTCAAAAACGTCCACTTACGTATTTAATATTCCTTGCTGTTTTCTGGACTCTAGTCTGAAAAAGACAAGCTCGTTAAACCACTTTTGAGTTTTCTGATTTTAAGGCACGGAATTCATGTCATACACAATGTCAAGGAAGCCTACTAATTTCAAGTACTTATGTGCAAATATTGACGGCTTCTCGACATTTATCACTACGCTGTTTGGTAATGAACTCCATCTTTGGCATCTTTTCTAATTCAAAACTGAAAATAACAACATATTTTCTGTTATTATATAAATATATCCATAATTTACAAAAATGGCTATGAGAGAAAACCGACGTGAACTAACTGAAAACTGCACGTTGAGCCCACCACCCCTCACTGCTCGCTACAGGACACTCACTGATCAGACGAAGGTGATCAAGGAGATTTAGTTCGGAATCTCTGTATCAGCTACGTAATTAACTCCAAGTCTGCGTCGTTTATTTAACAAATTTCAGTAAATACATGTATGGATCAGGTTCAATAGGGTATATTTTCGAATTTATTACGTCAGAGCAACATTTATGCCAACTATTTTATATTTTGGTTCATTATATCAATATTAGGAAATATAAAAATTAATAATTACAGGTATATATATATATTATAACGTTTTACTTTTTTTAGATCTCAAATCAATAAAATATCATTGAACAAATTAGTGAGTTAATCAGAAAAATATTATTGCCCTGATATATATATATATATCAGGCAATAATATTATCATATTACCAATATATATATCAGGGCAATAATATTTTTCTGATTAACTCACTAATTTGTTCAATGATATTTTATTGATTTGGGATCTAAAAAAAGTAAAACGTTTTAATAATATAATTTGGAGTGTTAAGTTTTATCATAAATAACATGTAGTTTATATTATTAATAAAATTAACAGTAACATGAAAGAAACGTGAACGTTATATTACAGTATTTATAATAATAAACAGTTAAAACCTATTTGAGTTTTATGATAAATATTTTAATTATGACCGTTATAAATGTTTTATTTTTCAGGTTACTAGAATAAAATAAATAAAAGAAGAAAGAGGTTTAAAATAAGTTCTGAAAATGCTTCACAAATTGAGTAAACTATGTGAATGCTCATGATATTACATAAAATGACAAAAAGATGGATCTCGATATTATAATGTTCAACATAAAAAACAATTCCACTGCACCTAAAATAAGTGATCTCTGTATCTTTTGTTGTTTCTTCTAATAAAATCGCCTCTCAGCAATAGTTATCGTATTAATACAACTTTTTTACTATTTAAAATGACCAATATATAGAATACTAGCTGTTTCCCGCGGCTTCGCACGCTTTTCGTAAGCTTTGCCCATGTGAGAGCATTTCTGATTCAAGTAGATTATATTTCCATCGCCAATGTAGAGTTTGCCTTGATGTCACGATCATGAAAATCTATCAAAAGTGTATTATACACGTACATGTCCTTTATTATAAATTGTTCTAACACTCAACCTTTAAGTTCAACCAGAAACTTATTTTAAAGACAAATATACATCATAAATTAGCGCCTTCAAATAGTATTTGGCAGTTAAATATACGTAACGGTCTTGAAATTGCAGTTTATAATGTGCAGGTGATTTGAAAACTTTTATCTTTTGCAGCGCCGTCTGGTGGCGAGTTACATCAATGGGCGTAGCATATAAACCTTCTCAGCGGAAAAATACATATACATACAAATTTTCATAATGATCGCCCACATAGTTCACGATTCCATGAAGGACAAACACACAAACATTCATTTTATATATAGATATATATTATATATATATATATATATATATATATATATATATATATATATATATATATATATATAGATGGTAATGCGTGAATGATATTCAGTAGTAAAAAGAGTTTTAGCGCATTCTGTATTTTTCCAGTACTATAACTGTGTTCAACATCGATTTTGCAATAAGCAAGATAGGATTTCATTTCGTTAAACTTTATAATCATCCAGTAAAAAAATTACAGTTCATTATTTTACTAAAAACTTTCTTATTCCAACTTTAAGCAATTTAAAGTTTGTATTATATAATTTTATAGAATTAGTATTGATAGAAGACAAATTAACTGTTGTCTAGTAATCGATGGCATTATTGTTTTACCTGAATCATGTGAAGTTCATAAACAAAACGTAAATTACTAAATGCAAATATCCGATAACCCGATTAATTAATGAGCTCAATATAACACAAAAAAGAGACTCACAAGGCCTTAACGCCATGATTGAGTTATGGAATGTAATGCTGGAGAGTGGCAATCAGGACAGTATGATACCCGTAGATTACCTATAACAGGTATAAATGAAATCCATTATGTACACTTACACATTTTTGTCTCTCGGTTGATATATATTGTAATCAACACTACGGTTACCAGCGATACCAACCTTTGTCTTTATATGGTACTGGTATGTAATTGTAATTGTCCTCTTAACTAAAGTTTTGTTTAGGAATTTTAAAATTTATGTAATATAAATGAAGATATACACTTTGGTAAATAATAAATAAAACATCACCAAAACTGTAAATGTTCAATACGTATTCCCTGGTATATTTACGTGTTTACTTCATTTTAGTCTATTGGAGGTTTGCATTATTAAGCTTTCAGCTTTAATATGTCTACATGATTAAAAACTTTGTAAACCTCAAAATCAGTAATCTACGCACAAATAATGTAGATTAAATTTTTTATCATTTTAAAGGCGCATTATAACGTCAAAAGCATTTAAAAAAATGCTATTTATTGCATTGAGGAAACATTTTATGCTATAGTTATATGGAACTCCTCCAGCTTTTGCTATAGTTATACCTCGAGGAAGATATAAAATCATACGAAAGTCAAAGTGTAGTCAGGTAAGTCAACATAATTACATATTATCGACAGATGGTGCCGGTATCAATAGCCAAGGTTGCAAGAAGGTTTCCTACCCGCGGTCAGGTGTTTTCCAATACTATGATCCTATACCATTAAGTAATAAATATCTATCTATATATACATATATATATATATATATATATATATATATATATATATATATATATATATATAAATTTAAAAGCGTTTATTTAATTATAACTTTCTATTGTTTTTGTGTAAAAGTGGTATTATTTAATACAATAGGACTTTTATAATAATTTTGTTTTGTTGAAATGTATAGCCTGTTTAGAGTTTTATGTATTTAATTATGGCCGATTTAGCCATATCTTGACGATTTGTGTGTCTAAGGTGAGTACTAACTGGTGAAGATACTTATACAATTTGTTTTAAATCCTCACTCTACCCTTTGATTTTTGTTCTACAATAGTTTCCTCATCAAAACACCTGCATCAATTGTAATCTCCATGGGTTCTGCTTATACTCAAAGTTTACATATGTTACTCAATGGTTATACTACACAACTTGTTGCCAATATACTAAAAAAGCATTGAAAAGAAGAACTAGGAAAGATAAGACAACATTAAGACCACATCAATATACAAAACAAGAATATACTTGTATAACATACAGCACTTTCTCTAAACCAATATGGAAAACTTTTAAAAAACATTTAAATAAAACTGTCTGTCAATGAACAAGCAAGTAAGCTTAAAAAACCCTAAAGATAAAATATCTAATGATAATAAATTAGCCATACTGGCTGAATATTTCCAAATTTCGGTATTTGCATACTTACATCATATGGTATTTTAACATTATTGTTCTAAAAAAAGTAAATATTTATTTTTAATGTCCCCTGATTATGAAACCTTTCGTTTCTAAATGCCTCTCCCAAAAAATAAGCTATATTAGAAAGATACTGTATTAATAACATTTACTACTATTCAAACGATTTTTCCGATTGCTCCTAGAGTCTTCAGTTGTCAAACATTGTTAAATTTAGTCGTGATTAAATATCAAATATCGATGAGTTGTATGTTTTGCTTCATTAAATATGGTTTATTTTGATCAGTACGTATTGTTTTGTAAAACTATTTTAATATTTTCGTATTCTAAAACAATGTTTAATATAGACTGTTTGTTGTTTTACCTGAGTAATTAAAGTAAAATTTAGAACTTGATTAGTATAACAAAATGATAAAGCAAAGGTGTGACATTTAAAATAATTCGAAACTTTATTGGCAGTTACATACAAATATAACACAAACAATCGGTTTGTTGATAACACAATCTATGATAAACCTATGTCCCTGGTAAACTGTAACGGCCCTGGCATTTAAACATGAATTACCCTTTTCAAAGCTTGAATCCAACTATATAAGGCGCCAGCTAACAATCTACATAGAAAGAGACAAACACATTGACCCGTTTTTTACAGCAATAAATCAATAAATCAACTGTTTCAAATTCATTTCAATAGCTATTTTATACATTGGTGGCATTAACGATATTATTTTATAACATTATTTAATACCTCATGAAATATTCTATATGTTTTAAGTAAAAAAAAGAAAGGGAGACGCAGAGGTGATAATCGGAGCCCCATTATCATAGTGTAAAATAATTTTACGAGGTTATTGGCCCCAACTCGTCGATAATAAAAAGCATATTTAGAGATTTCAGAAATACCTATAAAAATCAAGGGTTGTACTTTGTGGGAAAACATTTTTATTAATATCTTTATTTTACTGTTATGAAAACATTGTTATTACAGTGAAGTAAATAAATATTATTAACTATTGTTTGTATTTAAAAAATTAGATAAGAAACCTTCTAATATGTTGCTACAATTTGCCTCTAGTTTCTCCTTGGAACGGAGAAATAATGTATTTATTTTTCTGGGTGCATATTATTCAATGCAATGGATTAAACAAATGGTATTTAATGTGTTAAACAGAAAAAATTTTTTGGAAATGTATTAATTTTATTACACATATATTTTTAACAGAAATACTGCTAAAGTTTAAAAAAATTATAACCTTTATTTCAACTATGCACAATATATTTTACCATAAATTATTATGAGTACTATATAAAAATATGCTTAGCACATTACTAAGTCATGGGTTGAAATGATGTATACTTTAAAACATAAAGCACAAATTCTTAATAAATTCCAATCTTATGCAATTAAGATTTATGGTAGTATCGTTAGAAGATTTATTGTTTTTACTTTCTAGATATTAATATCGCTTTTTGACATATATGTTAAACACGTTTGTAATAAAAGGTGTTTATAATGAGGAATGTGATATGGCAAACGTTATATAAATAATATTATGTTTTTGTACGCAGGGCACAAGGTTATGTAGGATATGATATTTCTTGTAGTTGCATTTATAGAAACGGGATAAATTTAGAATTTTTCATGCACATGTATACCTGAAAATATCTTGTCTCCTATACTAACGTTACATATAAATATCTCATTCGCCTACCAAATAGTTGTAGTATTACTATTACTATGGTCAGAAACAACGCGACAGTACTGCCATGTGTGAAGAATGTTGCAGTTTCACCACGGTTTTTGTTAGAGACAATATAGCTAGTAGTTCTACAACGAGCAGGAACCAAGGCACTTGACTTGATTTTGGCCAAAGATATGTAATAGTCCGTACAAGCAGGTTTAGTAACATAAAGATACGAAAACGATAAACACACAAAGAATTTGATTTAACATTATTCCAATAAGTCTTTGACGTCTGGGAATTTCTTCAAGGGTTGCATACCATTAGATGTTTACTGTCGGGTTGGTCCCGCGGACCTCCTTGACAGCTTTCTCTAAATAAAGACTGTCTCTAGACTGACTAAATAAAGAGTATCTGTTACAGTCTTGAGGGTATCAGATAGGTTATGACTATCATTATTAAAACCGTTGTTTTTCACTATTTATTTTATAAAATTTGAGTTGGGAAAATGGTAAATGGATATTACCAACGTGATAAACTTGTAATTTGATTATACGAACCGGGCGTAAGCGGGATTAGTAAATATAATATTACGAGAAAGTAAACACGTCCCGAGTCTGTTTATAACCAAAAAGGTAAATTGGAAGAGTTCATATTGGATTTCCTACGTTTCACTTATAATTAGGTTCACATAAAAATACTTTTAAAGTCTGTCCTTCATTTATGTGATATTCCTCCTATGGGCTGCTTTTTGTGTTTTAAATTCATTACGCTTTACAGTGATACATATTCACACAATGTAATTCGAGCCGATGGTTTTCTTTACAAAATAAAATCATTGATGGCTCATTTAATCCAACTTTAACCGTTTATTTTATTAAAAAAACCTCGCAATAGAAACAATATCTTTAACAATTAACAAATCAATTAATTCAGGGGTTGATGTTTGAATAACTTACTAGTTTCAATTAAATATAAATTTAAATCGTGTTTGAGAACTTTCAGCAAAACACAAAGGAAACAGATCCAACAAATTTAATCGGAGGGAGTGAAAAAATTATTGGTAAACAACAAAGAGTACCTAGCAGTTTAACAGAGTGATAGACAAAATAACTCTTTCACCCCATTCTAAAAAATCCAGTTTTGCAAATCATGTACCAAGGTGGCTGATAAAAATTTACAATTCAATGATTCTCACTCGCTCATAAATATAAGCAACACCTCTTTAATTGATTATAACATTTCCTTCAATTCTAAAATTAGCTGTTTTCTACACATAATGCATCTATGTTAGGAATGGTTAATTCAATTGTACTTTTAGTCTAGCTCCAGTTCAACTTCCTTTTGCAGACATTTATCCAGCATCTGTCGCTACCTCAGACTTGACTCCTGGAATCTGAAGTCATGTTCGTCTGAAGAGATCCAAAGAAAGTCGACGACGAAGAAGGCCAAACGAAGCATTTAGATTGCTTTGACATTTGGAGACACCTATAAATAGGTGAAGTGGTTGTCTTATTGTCTCATCAGGTACACAATTGAGTACAGTACGATATGATAGACACAATCTCTAAGCACGGTGGAGAAATTGAGAGCTCGACACATAACGCAGCTGTATTAGGAAGGGTTGATTAAATTGAATTTTGAGTCTGGGTTCTATTCATATTGCCTTCATTGCAGCGTTCAGCATCTGACACTGTCTCAGACAAAGTAATCTTTGTATTAAAACAATATATATATATATATATATATATATATATATATATATATATATATATATATATATTTATATATGCGTGTGTGTGTGTGTGTGTGTGTGTGTGTGTGTGTGTGTGTGTGTGTGTGTGTGTGTGTGTGTGTGTGTGTGTGTGTGAATTTAATACTCACAACAGTTTTTATAACTCACACACACTCAAATAAAAGTTGTTTTAGTTTCTTTTATTGCAAAAATTATAAAAATCACTATTGAATTACGGTATATTTCTCGATGTTTATTATTACCATTGTCTTCTACATTAAAGTTTGAGTAAGTATGGATAATTTTTAATGCATTTATTTTCTAAAAATATAAATTTAATTGACTGAAAATTAAAAGTTCTTGCTTAAAGAAACAGGTGACACAAATCTTTAACGAATAGAAGAAAAAATATAGGACAGAGTTAGAAAAGACCCGGGGATCGGGGTAGCTGGGATTTTGTAGGTGCCATCGGCGTAGGTAAAAGTACAATTCCAGAAGATTTACCGAAGAGTAAATTCAACTCTTATCATTTTACAAAAGTTACACAGCCTTGAACCTAATGATTATGCTGATCTACGAGGCTTTTGTTAAACGACGCTATTCATAAAACTCTGACATTGTAAAATAAATGTGTTTCCAAAAAAATATTATGGAAAGACGAAGCTCTTTTTACAATATTTCTACAATAAATTTAATACTTCAACAAAGTACAAAATAAAACTTCTTAAGGGATATAAACTGATATGATAGTTCCATATACAAATATCGATAACATATGTCCTGAAAATTATCAGTATGAACAAAGAACAAGTGCGATTGGAGATTGTTAACAGATTTTCAGTCCATATGCAATATTTTAACGCATATAAACAGTCAAATGTATTATTATTGTACACGATAATACGTATAGCGGTTTATTATAAGATAAACTATTCATATATATATATACATGATTTTGTAAGTTAATTTTGAGAATTCGAGGAAAATATCTGCTTGATTCATCAGAGAACTCCAACTACTTATTGTTGTATTGACGATTTTCATTTGCTTCCTCATAAAGCTCATAAATTAGAAGAACACTAAAGCTCCAAACCTTGGTAAGCAGTAATTATACAATACATATAGCCCTAAATTGAGCATGAACTTTTTTTAAATTGGTTTTAATTTAAATATGAATTTTTATATTATTTGGAACAATTCTAAACAATAATAACTAAAACGTGTTTACTTCATAATTAAATGTGCCTAGGGAGATGTACAACGAGAAGGAAGTCCAAGTGGGATGCCCACAGGTGGAAGAAAGGGCATCGCAGACCATTTCCATACAGAAAAATAGACAAGAGTACTGAGATCCAGAACACAGGAAAAGGCAGGCTGGGTCACACCCCCAAGGGAAAGGAGGTTCGGCGGAAGACTGAAGGTAGTAAGCAGCAGTGAATGATATGCCTGGACGCAAACCCAAATTTAAGCAGTCTGCTCCTAGGAATGCTGGCGTTCCACATGGTACAGAAAATACAGGATCTCAAGATAAGCCAAAACCGTCAGAAGAAAGGCAAGGGGTTTCAAAATGATAAAACCCAGGAAGGAACAGGACAAAGAAGGCTATCGCACAGTGACCAGGAGAAGGCAGAGACGCCAACAAGACGAAGAGATAGTTGTGGTGAGGACTGGAAACCCACAGGACCCTATGCAGACCTTGTCAAACTTTGTAAAAGACAAGGTGGACCTGGATGAGACGGGTGCTAAAGTAATGTCACTTCGAAAAGCAAATAACGGAGGACTGGTCATCAGGCTGAAAAAAGAAACAGGCAAAGCTGAAGCACTGCGAGAAAGCCATTGTAAAAACAGGGCATCGAGGGAATCTCTGCAGTAGCTCCCAAGAAGAGAGGGCAGTTCTGCACATCAAAGATCTGGAGGTAGACGCTACTGAGGAGGACATATTGGCTGCACTTGCAAAAGCTTTGAAGGTCGGTGTCTCGACTCTGGATGCAAAGGTGTCTTCACTAAGACCAGCATATGGGGAAACCCAGAATGCAACAGTAATCCTCCAAAAACCTACAGCAAAAGCTGGCCCAGGCCGGTAAGACTCAAGATAGGTCTGGGTACTGTGCAGAGTAAGATTTCGCGAAGAGCGGATACGTTGTGTTAATCGTTTGTCCTTGAGGAAGGACACATTGCACGTTACTGCAGGGGTTACTGACCGGAGCCACAGTGTGTTTCTTTTTGCAAGAAGGAAGGCCACAAGGAGGAAGGAATGCCCAGAAGGGAAACGTAATGATTAGCTTTTGTCCAACTAAATGGAATGAAGAGCCAAGCTGCAATAGATTTATTTGCAAGCCACGGCCAGGAGGAAGAGGTTGGATGTCATCATGCTTAGTGAACCTAATATTGGGACAGCAAATGATCAAATCTTGGTCTGTTGATGCTCGCCAAGGGTCCTGTGTAAAAAGCTTAAGTCAGGTTCATATGGTAAAAGGAAGAGGACACGGAAACAATTTTGCCATGGATTTGAATACGGAGCGGTGTATCGTGTGTAGTAGTTGCTACTTCCCTCCTGGCAAAACCAATCATGGAGTTTGAAGAAAGCCTAGAAGAACTTGCGGCTTTTAGAAGGAACTGTAGAAAAGGGAATAATCATTGGTGGTGATTTTAATGCCAAGGCTGAAGAATGGGAGAAACGTGCTCAGGAAGAAGAGGAAGGTTAGTTGTTGACTGTGTTGACTGGCTGCTGCAGGAAACAACTTGGTCCTGCTAAATGAGGGGAAAGTGCCAACATTTAGAAGAGGAGAGTATCGCTCCATACTCGACCTTACTTTCGTTACAGAATATTTGGGCAGAGGAAAGTAAGGTTGCTGGCAATTCGTCCTGTGAGGAGGAAAACCCTAAGCGACCATGAGCAGATATTTTTTGAGCTGTGCATGGACCATGAGGAGCAGACTGCAGACCGTTACTGCCAAAAGGGTGGAAGAGTACGGCCGAGTGACATGGAACCTTTGGAGGAGGCTCTGAGGCGTCACCTTGATGAAGATAGAAGGGCAGATCAGCGCATGAACTGACTCAAGCATTGGATGAAGTGTGTTGGGGGAAGTATTGCAAACCAAGGAAGCCTGGTGCTAGGAAGATCAGTATACTGGTGGACCGCGGAGGTGGGCAGCCTTAAGATCATCATGTAAGTCTTTGCGGAGGCGACTTACCAGGGCGAGGAGGAAGATCGCGAACCAGATTGCAGCTTGAAGTGGATGTGTTGGTGGTGCTGCTCAGAACAAGAACGCCAAAGATACAGGGAAAGAGATCTTGGAAACCAAGAGACGCAAATGGCAAGACCTATGTGACCTACTTGAGGCAGATCCGTGGGGGGAAATGCCTACAAAATTGTCATGAAGAGATTTGGACGCAACCTACCAGTGCTAGATAGAGAAACAAATTGAACAGTGCGTAGATGTTTACTTTTCCCCCTGAGCACCCACCCTGTAGTGCATGAGGGAACAATTGTTGCTCATAGATTCCACCTTTCACCAAAAATGAGCTTAATCGTGGCGGGAAAAAAGATCAAGTCTAAACAAGAGCCCGGGACCTGATGGCATTCGGTTGGTGGTTTAGGTGCTCCACCAGAGGTAGTGGTTAAAGGTGGCAGTGAGTGGTAGTCCCAGACAAGGTCCTTAAAGTGTTTAAATATGGCCCCTGAGGAGAGGAGAAGCTTCCCTTGCAGCAGCTGGAAGATGGCAAGACTTGGTCCTCATCCCAAAAATTGGGTAAGCCAGAAGGCAGACCAGACCTCATACAGGCCACTGTGTCTGCTGAGTACTGTGGGGAAGCTGTTGTTGAGCAACTGCTGGTAGGAAGACTACAAGGGAAGAAGAACTTGAGAAAAACCAATGCTTTGTCTGACAACCAGTTTCTTGCTTTAGACCTGGACGCTCAACAGTAGATGCTGTGGACATGGTCAGCAAGTTGGTACGACGTGCTGTGGTGGAGGCCGACAATACCGGGAAATACCAGCGGTGGTCCTTTTGGATGTGAAAAATGCCTTCAATAGTGCTTCTTGGCAGAAGATATTGCAGCGGCTGAAAAGCGATTGGAGTATCTCCATATCTTTGGCGCATGATTCAGGCGTATTTAGGGGAGAGAACACTGGACCTGGGAAATGGAATGAGAGGAGGCAAGTTACCAGTGGAGTTCCACAGGGATCAGTGCTTTGGCCCAACCCTTTGGAATGTCCCTGTACGACACTGTGTTTCGCTTGGCTCTCCCGCCTGGGGTACGAATTGTCGGGTATGCTGATGACTTGGCCCTGGTGGCCAAGGGAAAGCACGGAACATGTGCTAATGGAGAGATCCAATGAAGCCATTGCACGAGTTGGGGATCATCTGCAGGAACTGGGACTTTGAGCTGGGCCCCACAAAAGACTGAGGCAAATTATCATGGCTGGAAGGAGGAGGACTTCGACCGATCACTTTTTCGGGTACAGGGTGACGACTGTCCCACACCGAAGACTAAAGGTCAAGTAGCTTAGGCATTTGGTCTGGATAAGTCAAGAACTTTCGTTCCCCATGTTATGGAAACAGCAAGAAACGGCCTCAGTAACGGCAATGGCAATAAGTGGGACTATGAAGAATGTTCGGGGCCCCAAGGAGTCAAAGAGGCGGCTGATTTTCTCAGCAACACAGTCCATACTCTTGTAATTGGTGGTGCACCGGTGTGGGCGAGTGTAGTGCAATGCAGTTTGGAAGAGCAAAGGAAGCTGCACTAAGGGTTCAACGGCTTGCTGCGATGAGAATCACATCAGTCCTACAGGACGATATCTCTCGACGGACGTGGTTTTGGTGCTCGCTAGGGACTCCTCCTATCCATCTTCTGGTGAAAGAGAGAACTGACAGCTACCTGGGAGAACGAGACAGGGCGGAGCTGCAGGAAAGGACTGAGGGATGCTTGGCACAACGAGATGGGAGGTCTCAAGTAAGGGCTCCTGGACCAGAAGGCTCATACCAGACATTAGGAGTATGGCTTCAAAGGACACATGGGGAGGTAAATTTCCATGTGACTCAGATCCTCTCAGGTCATGGGTGTTTCCCGCCGTTACTTGGAGAGGATTGGCAGAAGTAACTCAAGTATATGCCACTACTGCAGAGAGAAGATTACTGCTGAGCACACTTTCTTTTTTCTGTAAGAGGTGGACAGAGGAGAGAGTAGCCAATTGCTGGAAACAACCTCCGGACAAAACTGATACCTGAGACTTTTGGTCTCTCACACATGGTGCAGTCGGAAGACATGTGGAAACGCAGTCAGTAAGATTGGCCTTTTCCATTACACGGAAGAAAATGGAAGATGAGCCGTGAGGACTTGAGGTGAAGAAGGAAAGCATTTAGTGCAAGAGACACTCACCCAGCTGAAGAAATGCTAAAAGTTGGTCCCGGCTTGGTGGGGCAGGAAGGGACGAGGGTGGGGGTTTAGCGGGTCGGCGCGCGATCTTTATAACGTAGTCAACCCTAAAAAAAAAAAAAAAACCGCATGCACTGGAGTGAAGGGAAGAAGAGAGAACCCTCCATGTATCTGATTGCAGATTCCCCATCCTCAGCCCCAAAAAAAAAAAAAGAAACTTCATAATAATTAATTTTCACGTACGAAACATGTTTATAATGCTTGAGTGATAATATTTAATAAATATAATATAATAAATATTTAATTATATTACCAATTTTCTATTATATTAACAATCAGCATCAGATTGTTTACATAGTTCTTTAAGCATATTTCCCAGAAAGTTATTTATCTTTGACAATGTGAGGCAGTGTAGAGGAATAAGATTAAACTTATCAAGTAAAGTATTTTTATTATGTTGTCACATGAAACAGGAATGGAGACTTATTAGGAAGGCCATTTCCTGGAACTCTGAATTAAACCCTGTGTTCAGTCAAGTTACCAGAGCATAAGCCAACTGCCGTTTATTTTGATTAAATATCTCAAGCTTTGTTATAACGATACCGTAACGAATCGTAATACAGTAAATGTTTGTTGCGGAGTTTACTACACAAATCCAATTAAAGCTAACACGAGCTGTACCTTTAATTGTAACAGAGTTAGTTCTTTTCCGACATACAAAATAGTCGTGGTCATCTCTTTTTCGTTCTATAACGACCTATTTGGTATAAAATGCTCATCCAAACATTAAAGTGTATTTTTTACGCTTTTTGAAGCGTAAGTGAATTCCATACACTTAAGTATTTTTCTGCTTATTTGGAGGCCTACAAATAAAGAGATCTTACTTAAACGCAGTTCACTGTTACAATTATTTCATCTACACCCAATATTTATAGAAATTGTTTTCCAATTTGACTTAATTGTACTATTAGCAACTTGACTTAATTTTTAAAGGAAATTATGTAAATGGAAGGAGGTGTACATAGATCTGTAACTATGCTGGTAGTGTGTAAAATTATAATTTAGGTATATTAATAGTTTAGTTTTATTATTCCTTACAAACTATAAGTAATATTATAATATATAGTGTTAAGTAAATGACTAGCCTAAAATACCTGATTGTGAGTTTTATTGAGAATAAAAATGCTGGATTTCGGGTAAATAAAAAACATTACATTGAGATAAATAAAGAGAACAGTATACCTAAAATGTCAAGGTAACCTGTACCCAGCAAAACTATACCACACTGGTTACAAATATCATTAACAAACAGTTACATTACATAACCTTTGTGTTTTCTTTCTATTAATCTTGCACAATGTATAAATTGATTTGTTAAGGGGGTGATACCTACAGAGGGTAAGGGATACGTCCAGTAATTATTGCCTCTTGATTGAAAGTAGCACGGATATTTTGTAATATCAAATAACATGTTACGTTTATTCATCTATTTGTTATGACTTATTAGGAGAATATTTAAATGTAATAGTGTAATTTAATATTAGAAATATGTATGACCGATGCCCCTTTCCTCATGCAAGCCGCTTAGGTAAGGTTCGGATGCAAATTATGTTTTGTTGTGATTTTTAATAGCGATATTCTACTATAAATGTAAACAGCAAAAACATAGTGGTGTATAGAATTGGCAGATAGATAGAATCTATCTATCTTAATAGGAAACACTTTGACAATTGAGATACTATTACTATAATATCAATTTCATACCTACTAACTTTACACCCACATCACAAGAGTTTGTATATTAAATATCAAAACTAATGTTCTAATCTTGGAATATTCCAATAACCATTTCCAAAACAGTTTTTTAATCTTCTTCCCAAAACCAATAAAACACTACATTCTTATGAGACATCAAAAATCTTCCTGTGCCTGGCTCATTAGTATTTTATTGTTTCCAAATTTTAAATTTTAATTTAAATGCAGGTCTTTGCAACCTAAATCATGAAATTCAAATACTCCTCGAACTAATTTATAAAGAATATAATTTCACACTAATTAAGTCCACCATCAGTGTGCTGCAGTACAACAGTGTAACTAGTATTCGATAGAGCAACATCCCATTGTCAAATAGGCGTACATCATTCTGACGCTAATGCAACCACATCACTAGTTCTGTAGTAGATGTATATTACACCTACAGCAGTTAAGGCTTCGTTATATGTCCCCTATGTGATATGGGGAACTTTGATTTATTAATCACGGTTTGTACAGCAATATAGTGATGGTGGTATTTGTCTGTGTTAAGTGTTTATATACTAGAACGAATGCTAGATATATTGCTATGTGGCACTAAATGTGATATACATCATTAGTAATATACATCTACAATCGCGTATATTTTTTTTGTAAAATACCTTAAGATGCCATGTGTACGCCGAGTTTGCTTTTAATACAGTATTAAAAATAAATTTTACAATAATATATCACTTCCTATTTGCGCGCACATAAGGCCAAGGTGTCAAGCACTCCATTCCTTATGAGTAGAAACATTAATTAAAACACTTTGATTCTTACACACTTAGGTAAACAACCCAATTTAGTAATACCAGTCTAATATTTATGTAACGTAGACTGCGGTTGGTGTAATACACATCTAGATCTACTACAATTTTTTTGTAGCTCTATATGTATATTACAACAACTGTAGTCTACGTTACATAAAGATCGTTCTAGTCCTACACAGTTCAGTTATGAGCATTCCACTAACATACATTTTCTAACGAAGTGATCTAATAATATTTTTCTTAAGTTCCGTATAAAGTAATAAGATTTTGCTTAAACGTACGTATTAACATTTTTATAACACTTGTTTCTTTTCAACTGAATCGCAGAATCTAAAGTATGCGTATTTTTCTATATTAATTAACACACGGTTAATATACTCTCAAATATAAGAGAATCAATATTATTGAAATCGAACCTTAAAAGTAATTTAAAATTGCATAGATTCTGTATAGCCGAGTACACAAGGTATTATACTATTAGACATAGTGATGAATATTACTTGTAGTTTCATCGTAAGTTAGTTTTGTTTGAGTGTTTTGCTTCACACAGATTAAAGATGATCACGATTTCATGTAATTCGCCTCAATTTAAGTACTCTTTTTATTTAACTAAAATCTACGTTAAATTTATAAATATGAAATCAGTACGTCATATCAGTCAACACTGATTCAAATTGAATAATAAAAATGACTTAGAAATAACAAGCAATCCCTCAGATCGAGGTTTAATGAGATTAGAGTAAGTGTGTTAATAAAAATATAATAAATACTTATCTGCTTTTAGAAGTAGTGATATGAGTGAGCTTTCTTGTTTGCACTAAAATAGTGTAAGACTATTTCGTAAAATATATTGACTATAGTGTCTATAAAACTCATTTTCTGAGTTAGAAGAACAATATTATATAATATAAACGACATTTTTAGTTACAGGGAGAATTGTCATAACCTAATATAATGCGTTTTAATGGTTTTAAATATTCAGTTATATATTCATTAGGTATTAGTGGTATTACATTTGTATTATTATTATTTTGCTTGCAGTTTTCTATTTGGCTACTTTACAGGATTGAAATATATCACTAAAACTGTGTTACCATAAATATATTTGTAATGGAAGTTTTAAGTATAAAATCAAACACTTCTGCCAGGACAGTGTCTCCTATTGATTTATATTTTATAATTTATTTAGTTACATCGATATTAGTGTATGGATTTTATTATGTAATAGATTATTTAAATCAGGTATTTTATACTATATGAACTGATACGACATGAAAATTATTATCAGTGTGTCTGTCAGAATGTATTGCTCCATAACAGATTACCACATACATCCATACCTATGATTGATGATAAGCATGTGTGTCCAGAGTATCGGTTTCATGCTGTGACGTTTGTGATGAATGTGCATCAATCACTGCTTCATTGATATAATATTGTGTAGGCCCTACTATGTATAATGTTACATTTCATGGGTACAAAGTAGGCATGCCATGTGTCGCGTAACAAGCTTGGCTGAGGTTGCATTCTAAATTTTAAATCCATAGCTCATTTATACTCGAGATATCCTTTAGAAAGATAGACATGCAATCGTACAGAAAAGTAATATTTATATCCTAATGCAGACAAAATAAAACTTGTGACAACAAGTGAGCCCATTTTACAATAGAGATTCTGTGTTGCCTATGACAGACACTACGCTTTGACCTTTACTATGAGCAATGATATGTTCCTTATCATATGTGAGGTCAGTGACGGTGATAGTGAATTCGAAGAGAACTTCATATTGGCATCTTATCTTTCAATCGATCCATCAATAACGTTTCTGCAAACTAATGAAAGGCAGGGGAAATTTTAAATAAAACTATTCGTACAAATTATAGAATTTGAAGCATAAATGTTATCCAAATTTTAATTAACACTATTCCCTACAAAAATTGTTTGGAGATGTTTAAATTTAACAGTACATGACAATAACTTTTACAAAATTCCAAGAATTAATTACAAAATAGGTTTGAATTTGCTCAAGTCATAAAACTTGTAAATTGAAGAAAGGTTTATTACTGTAGTTAGTATTATTAAATATTTGTGTATGAGAGTTCAGTCTGTTAATAACTTGTTCCCAAAGATATACTATCGGAGAGTGATAATTTTATAGTAGTCATTTGTACAATGTTTGATAGCCACACTGGAGCGGTGTGATAAACTCACAATGAGAGGTTAGGTCAATCAGGCAGTGTTTGTGCTGGGACATCAGCACCAGTCTAATGGACAAACATCCCATCCCTAACTTGTGAATATCTACATTAACCCCGTTTACTATTAGTAATAGTATTTAATGTTGTTAGCGATTTAATGAGCATTGTTGTTAATTTCATTCCAAAAATATAGAACAAGTCTTCAAAAATCTGTTTTAGTGGTTTTTAAAGCATATTTTTAAATATATCAGCAGTCCCAATAGTTAAATCAGTAACACTATACAAATATATTCTTTAGCGTTTGGCCGTTGATTAAGTTTCTCTTCAAAATCCATAATTCTAACGCTTAAAAAATTATGACGCTCCTGGATGATATATTTTTTTTACCTTAACATGCCCTAACTAGAATAAATATTTTAATGTACTAATGTTTACAATAAATTTCAAAATATTTTGAAGTGAAGTATTTGACACAAGGATTAGCTTTTCAAAATTCAGGTTGTTTGATCAAATAGGAATACGAATCACATTTGCATAGTTTTTAATAAAGTGTTTCATTATCAATAATTAAAATATTTATATACACACGTTATGATTTAAATTTAAAATGAGTCTTCCTAGAAAACTATTTCTGCAATAACCATAACGTTTTTGTTACTTGTGATTTATTGTAACACACACACACACACACAACACACACACACACACACACACACACACACACACAAACACACATAATTTTATAGAAATAAAAAAAATAATTTTAATTAAAACAGTAATCGGATCTGATTAGAAAAAGGTAGTTGTTTTAAATTGGTTGACCATGTACTTATAAAACAAATATTTATGGTGTATCAATCTATTACTTTTGTAAATTTGTCATTGGTGCTCATATTGAGACAAATTTCACCTTTGATGTATTCATAATCTAATATCTGACTCCAACGCATTGAATCATATGACAACGATCCTAAAAATTAATCACCCAACAGGATTGCAAACTAAACTTTAAAAAAGAGTATTGATTTTTTATTATGACTTTTACGACTTGCGTAAGTGGCATTAAATATTTAATTGTATACAAGTGAACTCTAAAGGTGAGTTTCTAATTCTAGTGATCGCTTACAACCCATTAGATCAGAAACCTGTCAGCAAGAGAGATAACAACTGGCAATGGAACCCTGAGGGAAATTACAACAACTGCCTGCGACTGTATGTGGAGTAGTATACTGTGTGTTTGCTACTGGTTTTGACAAAGTGGACGGCAAAGCCTCCATCAATAGTCCATGGAGAAATCAGCAAAATCATCATAGTATATGAGCGTGTATTCTGATAGTATTATATGATTGTAAGTCTAGTTACAGTATGACCTATTATTTATGAAAGGAGTATTAACTGTATTTTGAAGACAAATAAATAATGACTAAGGTTATATATGATTTTTAAAAGACAATCTATGACCAAGAAATGTGCTCAGTTTAATAATTTTTTATGATAATCAGAGGAAGAATATCAGAAGGTCTCTCTTCTACTTAAAGTTACTTTTTAGATAGTACTGTATAGTAATTTGTAAAACTAGTTCAATGTTTTAAGCTTAAAAATGAAAGCAGATTGCAATATATATTTTTGTTGTTGTAAAACTATTTCTAAAACATGTATAAGTTTGAAACTTAAATAATTTTGTAAACCACGAGTTATTATATTTCAATTCTTTACTAACTAATACTTACTTACGTTTTTGTATGTTATGTGAAAGCTAAATATATGAGGCCTTTTTTGTAAGTAATTACATGGCTAGTATTCGTTAAAAGTAAGAAAACAACAGTAAAAACCTATGCATTTAACATTGTTTGTTAATCTTACTTGTTTACCCAGATATCACAATATACGTACAATATACAATCATGTTGGTTTTTTGGGCCTAACATATTTTCCACAAATTTAACACGCGCGTTCACATACAGCACAAGAACATCAGCTGTAAGAGCATTATTATTGAAATACGAAAACTGTTAAATACAAATGTTTAGTACATAAAGGATTAAATTGCATATTGTAATTTTGAAATCTGCTTTTGAGCTATGTTTGAATTTTTTGAACTCTATGTCTTCTCAAAATTATTTAAAACTTCAAATATATGTACTGTAATCTACAGTGACATGAATTTGCGATAATAGACTCTTTTAAATTAAGGTGCTTGAATTTTGTACCATGAGCGTTCCAATTTTTTAGTAGTGATCTCAGTCAACATAAAGCAGTAAAACGCTAGTTCTAACAATTCCATTGCAGTTTAAGGTAAACATAAAAAAAATTAAATTTATAAATTTTTTTAATTTTTTAAAGAATTTTAAGAAACATGAATATACGTTCCCAATGGACCAAAGATAACTATTTTCAATAGCGATGTACAGGTAGTAGAGGGAAGTTTTACACAAAATTTCAATCCTCTAGGTGTACATATTATTAGGCGGATAGAAATTGGATTACGTTCATCAGCAATTGGCGGGATAGCCAAGAATAATTTACATACAAATATGTATTGATATTACTACTATAACATATGATGTATATTGTATTGTGTTGAATTGATGTAATCTGCATCTTTTATGATTATTTTGTCAAAGTAACATGTTGCATCTTTATTGACAAAATTCTTTATTGCTGAATTCATTGGCGTAATAGTCACTTCCGAGAAGGTATATTTGGTAAATAACTAGATACTCGGCATAGGTTATTTCCAAGGACCACTCAGCTGACAGGTTTAAACTTCACAAGTACATTTAATTACACTTCAATTTGGTTTTGATTTACTGTAGTAGGGAAAAATGATAAGTATATGATTTATATTTCTTACAAAGGCTACCTGCACCAGAGGTATAATTCTTTTCTTTTCTGTTACAGGCCTAATTAATTCATGTTTCAAATACAAAGTCTCTAAGGACAAGAGAAGATAATTATGGAAAAGCGAGTGTCATTGCCTTTTATCTACATATTTTTGGACTAATAATGTTGAATTCATTTGTATGGGTACATATTTATGGTTATAACTTATATTACAGTAATAGATAAACCATGCATAAACTATTGTAATACGAGCAAAATGCAATAAAGGAAACATTCCTTATAATAGAAGAATACAGTTTAATAACATCGTTCTCTAAATTAAGAATTTTCCTAAAAAGGATGGTGAAGCTGAGATACAACGTTGATACAATTTTTAATGACCTTATTCATATCCTTAAGTAAAATCCGTGGATAATTATTGGTAGTTTAAACGAACAAGTATTGTTCATTAAAAGTCTCCTTTTGTTCTCGTTGATTTCTGAAGCGAAGAAGCTATATTTACAGTTCAATAGAGACAACAAATAACTTCAAAGATTTTAATTCTATAGAACAAGTAGTTCACTACTATTATCTCGCACAAGAATCCAGAAACGTTCAAAGCTTTTGAGATCAAAGTGTTGCCCGAAGGGACGTTTGTCTACAAAACGGTGGAGGATTTTTCTGTTTATTTTCTCTGTATATATGATTTTAGATTTTACAAATAGTTTCCCTGTAATTATGAGTTCCAGGTGCAGGATATTTTACTGAAGACAAAAGTTGAATAAACGGTGCAATATATTTAATTACATAGAAATGTTTCTTATTTGTATGTTTCCCAGGTAATTTTGTAGTACTATACGCACATGAAAATCATCAATGCTGTAATGAACAAACGAAATCTCAATATTGTTTGTCATAATTACATTTGTTAACGATTTCATTCAAAATAAAGGTGTTTGATCAAAATAAATAAATTTAGGATTACAGTATAAGGTATCTGTCCTAGTATAGCTTTCAAATATCACGATTCAACAGCAAACACATAGCACCGCGTCATAGTGGTACTAACGAAAAATATGGGTGGAAAAAAGAAACTTATAAAAATGACTGTAATTTACCTCTCTTTTCAAAGTTATTTTAGAAACGGCCAACTGATAAAAACTGAGGATTAGGAAGTTTGTTTTAAAACAGTCAGAAAATATGACTTAGTTAGATTCTGTTCTTAGGTAATTTTATTGATGTTTACATTCAACAAGAAATTAGTTATCGAGCTATTGGCCTAAATATATATTTTGAGGTAAGTTTCATTAAATTTAATATTGTTGAATGATCAATATCATATCTACATATGTATTTATAGGTGCAGTAATGCTATATAATACCTAAATATCAGGTATTTATTAGGATTTCACGGATGTTTATGATTTCTATGTACTTTTATAATGATTTATATTAGGGGACTTAAAGGAAATGTTAAAGGATTTCTTACCAGCAGGCTCCTTCAAACTGTATGTAATTTCCTATCGGATTATGAAGTTGAAAACTAGATCTTTTGAGATTTAGCTTAAAGAAAAGATATTAGTAAGAAGCAGGATTGCATGACTGGAGAACTTTATATTAAAATTACAGTTTGAAGAAAAAGAAATGAAATGATTTTAAAATATTTCCCAAAGAATGAAATTTTCACTGTAATCCATTATTCTAAAAATAGTGTATTTTTATCCAGTAACGCCAATCAATATGATTCTCAACATATTTTGCTTTTGGAACATGGGCATGAGAGATAATAATTGTTAAGGACTATTAAACTATTATACGACAAACTATAACAAAACTTTCTTCTAAGAATTTAATATACAAAACAAAAACTTTCTAAAGAGTGTAGTTGTAGAATTTAGTACGAGATGCATAATTGTAAGCCTGGCCGTATGGGCCGTTACCACACGGCTGCCCCCTCACCATGTGGCGTTCATACATTGTCTTATCAGCTGATTTCCAGCATGAGCCGACGGACGGTGACGTCTTGTTTCCTTCCAGTTGTTTACATCCGTTTTGTTTTACGGCATTCGATTACTTAGCTTGTATTATTTTATTATTATTTTTTGAATCACGTTCTTTATTACAGTGCAAATAAGTGTTAATTTAAAATTGTAAACGTTAAAGACACAGGAAGATAGATGACAAGTAAAGATAAGCCGTAACGATCTCAGGATAGTTAAATTCAGTCGTTTATTCCAATTACTAGCCATCCATTAAAAGTAAAATTAATAAAATTTCTTACAAGTTGGAGTGCATTCAGAATTTTTAATGTGAGGTCATCGTGAGGATTTCACTTGTATTATTATAACATTGTATCAAAGAGTTATTTTATAGGGATTGTGTGAGATATTTACCTTCGACCAATGCATTACTGTTTGTAATTTAAAAGTTTAGAGTTTAATGCATAGTTTTTGAAATATTTTTAATTCATAAAACGGTAAATTTATTTCATAACATGACTACTATTATATTTACAACAGTAGTTTTATTAAAAAATTTTGCCTCGAAAAGGGTTTGATATAAATATACAATAATAAAGCTTTAAACACGTTTTATATTATATTTTACGTGTACAATGTAAATTTCGTATTTAATGAATTCATCACCAGGTACAGTAACCCCCAAAAGTACCTGATGATGAATTCATTGAATTCGAAATGTATATTGTACAAACAAAATACACAAAAAGTGTTTAATGGTTTATTACATGTAGTAGTATTATTATTTTAAGTAAAAGAATCTGTGTGAAGGACAGTGATTTTCCTTTAATATGTTGGCGGAGGTAGTCAAGGTCAATCAGTTTGTCAACCGGATATTTTTACGGCAGGAGTTAAGATGTCTCAAACATTACTGCAAGACTCAGCAGATCTAGAGCCAAACACGAAGAAATATGGATAATAAATGACACGGTGCCGGACGAGAACATGGGACTGGGAATCTGTTTGTCTTTGTAAAATACGTCTCGATAATTCCTCAACAACTATAATTTGATAACGCAAACTATAGCAGTGTGTGCTGTGTGAATATCATCTTCGCTCTAATACTTTCTCCATACAGATTAAATGACAGCAGTAGAACAAAGTGACGCTTCTCTACAGACCTCGGTACCTACGAGAACAATGTTGGTAGCTCTGTTGACGATATGGTCTCGTCCAGTCCGGTTCTATAGCTTGGTTACGTGTAACAATACGTGCTTATCTGGCACCGAGTTGTCTGAATGTGTAAGACAATACAGAGGTCACTTTCTTTGCGTTATCTGTGATAAGATCTACTAACTTGATTGAATTCATTCCCCTAATTAGTCGGTTAAAAATAACAGTGTATGCAAGTTTGGTAAAACATCGGTTAAACACCATTACATCAACTACATATAGTATTTAGTAGGGTTAGTGACCTAAATGAGTTTGAAGTAAATAAAGTTTTAAGTTTTCAATGTTAAGGTTTAATTACTTTAATATACAGAGATATGTAATTAAAATGTGAAAGAAGCTGTATAGTTATGATTATAAAACTTTACCTGAGTTCACTTAAGGTGCAAATAAATGTATTTTGTTGAGCAATAAATAAATTGAATAAGTGCAAAATAATTATTTCAACTGAAGTTGGTGATAAGTAAACAGCACTCCTGATTAGGTTGGAACGAAAAAATAAATTTTGTTACTTCACTAATAAAAAGTTGCCTTTTGCTGTTATTTAATCAATTTTAAATTTTAAACATGATTGGAATAAGGTAAGAGGTGCCGCAAAGGATTAGAAATACAGGGTTCAATACATTTGTATCTGTAATATATTGATGTATTTTTCCATTTATGCTTAAAAAGGCAGTTATAGGTGACTAAGATGTAGTACAATCAGATAATATGATTGGAATTGACGTATTTAAACCTGAATATTATGATATATAAGATGAGTTTTTAGCAGAATCATCTGACGATGAAAAGCCCTCTACCTCTTCTAAAGGCCCTAACAAAAATATGGTACAACTACTGACAGTAGTTTCTATCTATGACAGAACTGTGGTTTCAGATAGGGTTGCAGCAGCGTGTTATTTCTGAGAACAAAAGTAACGTCATTGACAGGATGAAAATTCGAAGAGCTAAAGCCAGTAATCGAAAAAAGGCATTGGCGACAATAACATTTGAGAGAAAAAGGGTTGTTTTTTAGGCAGAAAGAACAACACAAAGAGAAAAAGGGAAACAAATTTACAGAAAGACTGTCGTTGAAGAACACGTTTCGTTAGTTGAAGAATCTGGCGCACACTCCGGTACAGGTGAAGGCATGACGTAAAGTATTTCAATAGTAACTGTGATTTGAACTTGAACAGTGTAACTGCAATTGGATGTGATGGCACTGCTAAACACACTGGAGCTAATAATGGTGTTATCGCTCTATTAGAAAAGAACATGTATAAGTCTTTGCAGTGGCTAATATGTTTGTTTCACTGCAACGAGTTGCCATTGCGTCAACTATTTTGTGCATTTGATGGAAAACAAAAGGACCTAATGAGTTCGGAGGAGTATTAGGCAAACTACTTGAAAAATGTCATGAGCTTCTGAAGTTTGTGATAAGTAAAGAGCACTCCTAAGTCCTGATGAACAGAAACATAAAATTAGTATAAGAAATTGGCCATTAAATCGAGAGGAGAGTATAATAGAAATACACTAAATAAACCGAATGCATATTCTAAATCAAAACAGGTGTTTTTTCATTATGAATTGTCAAGACCAAGCATTTGTAACATGCTATAAGTTCTTTAGTTTTTGTTTCTCAACTACTTATATTCAAATTACTACAAGTTTATGTAGAATAATAGTAAAACTCACATTACATGTATATTATAAAACTTTCGATACTTTGTACGACTCATAAACAAGAATATCCCATATAATATCCCGTCAAAAACTAAAGTTTAACTGCCATGCCATACTGATTGTATCCGGAAACTCAGCGCAAAACACAGTAACGGTTTCTTACTCTAAGATAATACTGACTGATATATTGCGGAATCTATTTCCGGTGAAGCTTTACGGAGATTGGTGCATCTAACATTGGCGTGTTTCTGTGCTAATCTAGATTTATCTCGAGACAACTAGAATTCCATACTATATTTACTACTCGTAAATTACACTAATGACTCTCTTTTCATCAAACTAAATAGCACGTGGAACTTAATAACGTGTATTCGTTAACAAGCGACCGAAGCAGTAGTAAAATACATATATTTTTCTAAACCACGTTATCGTAAGAAATGTGTACTTTACACATACCTACGTCTAAGTTGTTGTACATATTATTAGTAAAATATATATATATATATATATATATATATATATATATATATATATATATATTCCAGATGTTTAATGTCTTTCTGTATCACCTTGCATTAGCCTTACGATACGAGCAAATATTCTCGTGTTATTGAAATTACCAAATACGAAATAACATAAGTCTAAATATCATATCAACGAAAGAATCCTCAGTAGTTTTAAATAAAAGATTTTATGTTATTAACAGAGGGTCATGCGAATCCTATCATTCAAAGGGATGGATAAATTTAATTGTTATCTTTGTGCCAGAAAATTAACACATGTAGACTAACTGCGACAACATATTTATCATCTTTTGGTAACTTGATGTTTAGATTTTTATAAAATAACAACTGCTATTAAAACGAATTTAGTGAACAAATAAGTAAATGTATCATAGGGCTGTATATCTGTACAGTTCAAATTTGTATGAACCGTCATTTCTTCATAAACAAGAATGAGTCTTTTGCCGTCTCTTGTTTAACCTTGGAATGTTCCAGAAACCACTAGAGCCTATTACTAGGCTCATACTAAATCTCTTTTTTCTGCCAGTGGATGAAAAAATAACTTTTCTGTATGATTGTCTATCTGTCTATCTGTATGGATCGAGAAGTAATTCGTGTAACTTCAGTGCCTGTTACGAGATACGTGTTGTTGCGAACTCCCACCTCTGTTGTATTTAGGCTTAACATTTGTATGTGTTATGAATGAACGGATGTATTTTACAGGTTTAATAAATTTAATTTCCAATGCGAAAAACGTTTCATAACTTTTCTAATAATAATCACAATTTTTCTTTACAGGTTGTCTCGTTAGTGAACATTGTAGAGTCCTGCTAGTTATGAAGCACGTAAAATTTAGTTCTATTTTGTGTTATTTACATAAATTACCAACAACAATGATTCCTTCCAACTACCAAGTAGATTTTTAAATGCCGTGCATTAGTGGAAGAGGCAACATCAGGTTGGTGGGTTATTTCTAAAAACTATATTCAATAACTTTTTTCGAAAATCTAAAGAAAGACTGCAGTAATAATTTATCTGGGATTATTTACTGTATTGTGGGTATTTGTAAAATGTAAACAATTTCATTCATGAAGCACATGAAAAGATCACCATATATAATATTAGGAAATCGATGTTGTCATTGTATAGGTTAACTTTTTCCAATCAAAAATGTGTGGATTTACTGTCCAATCCAATAAATTAAACCTGGACGGGCACCCAATGACTATATGAGGTGCACCGTCAAGCTTAAAAATCAGTTTTGAAAAATTTTGAAGCTGGGGAATGCCCAAACATTTCTAACATGTCTTGATACTTTCTCCTTATGATAGATTTTTGAAACAAGAACACATCAACAAGATCGTATTTCTATGCCAAAGATTGACTTTCAGTGAACTTCGCTTGTGATCGATGACTACATGGTCGTGTTGTGTGCCAAAAAATTTACAATTGTGGCTATTTATTCTTACAGAAGTATAAAGATTCGTTTAATCATAAAACAAGATGCATTAAAAAATATTTTTTGTTACAAAGTTCTGACGACGAGGTTTATTATTAGGTTTTAGATGTAGTTCATGATAAACTTATGAGTATAACAATTAACCCCTTTTCGTATAAACTTACACTACTTACAAATCATCTGTACGATATTGAGATTTAAATTGTACAATTATTTCAAGACACCCGGTATTTAATTAATCATAGAATGATATTCTCTGGGAATTATATAATTTAATATTAAGCGCACAACTGAATTACTTGATCAACAACAAAGAATTTAATTTACAATCTCTACTTTATAATAACATTAATTTGCCATTGTATACCAATAGACCTGATTACTCCTATAATTTCAGTGCTTCGAGTGAATATAATATAATCGTAACTAAAGCAATTATTCCTCTGCAACACAATGAACTGTTCTACGATTTGAAACCAGCATCCGAGCTAGTTACGCGCACTACGAGACGCAGTACTCGGTGGCGATTCAAAGTTAACTTTAACAGCGACTGACATTTGGTTGGTATATTAGCTGTTTTGAATAACACTGAAGTACAAGACGAGGAAATAATTGACGTATGATACAAAAAACCACAGTATTTATATACAATTATGGCAGTAAGGCAAATTTGTTTATTATATAATATGGTAATCTATGCGTGGTTGATATGTGATGACTATTTTATAGACGTGTTTATATAAACACGCAAATATGAGGATTTTTATGAAAGAATAGTTTAATGACTATGGTCAGGAACAATATCCCTAAAATATAAGTTTTTCATAGCGTAATTCATTTTGAAGAATACAAAATAATATAATTATTAAATTAAACTATTTAATGGACCAGAACCATCCCATTCATAGAGAAAAATCATTTTAGGATTTAATGGTGAATTAAAATACAGTAAACAATCCAGAAAATATACTAATATAAAATATAACAGGGCTTCAGAAGGGGATACAAAAGGTTTTCCGTAATGTTATATTGTTAGTTCCGGTGAGTTAGCTTGTAAAATATAATACCTTGTTTGTAACTAAAGATTCAAAACCACGAGCTCTGGTCTCTGTGTGACCGAGGTCAGGGTCTGGTAGCCAACGATATGTAAATGGGCACAGTAACATGTAGGGTAGAGGGTTCATGCCTATTATATGATTCTGCCTACATAAGTGTAATCATAACTTAACTAAATCCTTTGAGATTATAAGGATAAAAGTAAGGAAATGGGTTCTTTTAGTTTTAAGTTTGCACAATAAAAAAGATATATGTAATAATACTCATCAGTTATATGATAATATGATTTTTTTATATACAGGAAAATATTATTTATTTTACATTTGTCTCTACACATAAATATTATTAATCATATACTGCTTTGTTTAGCTCATGGCTTTCCATATTTCTATTTGCACACAATACCGTAATTAGTTTAAGTGGCAGAACGAAGACAGTTAATCCATTCTAGATTATAAAATCTGAAACGGTGAATAAAAGCAACCAAACTGTGTAAATGTTAATGAAATATGTTTATATAATTTTTTTTTAACTATCAAAACTTTTCTTTTTTACTATGATTTGTTTTTTCAATTTCATATCACTTTATGATTTTTTTGGATCCAATAAATATTGGATATATTAATTATAATAATATTTTGACATATTTATTTTTAATAATATCAGGAATATAATGTTTTCTAGTACTTGTGGAATTCACTGCAGTTATATTGAATACATAGATAAAAAAGGAAATTATGAATTAATTACACTGTCCTACAAGGAATACGAAGCTTCTTGTTTACATATTCAACTTGTTTCTATATATCTTTATCAAGTATGTCCACCATATTTTAGATACTACCGAAACAAACGATTCTGACGAATCTTTTAATAAATGAAATAGGGGCTACCTGAGCGTAGTCCAACATTAAGTTTTTAAGGAATAGACCAGTATTGTATCAAGAAATTAGTTCGGATTTTGTATACATGCAAAAGCCGTACGTAGAAGTCAAAAAATTAATTTATAAAAACTACCTCCAAAATGCTATTAAACATCGCTTTTCGTGTTTGGCTTCGTAATATGTCTCTATTAGACACAGATTTAAATAGAATGAAGTTAATAACAGGACAGGTTTGAGTGTAGGGCTTCAAACTTTTCAAACACGATAAGTTATTTTGGACTTGCTATGATAAGCTTTCTAGTCTAAATCAGGGTATCAGTAAACATATTTTTATAAAAAGTATATTTTAATGGGAATAGTAGGTTTTTATAGATTTTAGTACAAGTACTACAATGTATAGATGTTGCAAAGCACGACATGGAGTAATAGGAAAGAACGAGATGACGATATGAAGTTTTTTTCCAATTCACTATCACCGTCACTGACCTCACAGGTGATAGGGAACATATCATTGGTCATAGTAAAGGGCAAAGCGAAATGTCTGTCATAGGCAAAACAGAATCTCTATTGAAACAATGGGAAACGTTGGAGTATGGAGAATGGATTGGTCATCACTGAATTTAACATCAGAGTCGTTGTAGGGAGCTAACTGTAGTCTAGGATTTCTCGGAAATTTGACATAGAAAAACGTGACGTAATATGTTGCGGAAATACTTCCCCTATGACAATAAATTACCTCACATATGTTGACGTGATGCTATGATCAATATTATAAATACGAGTTACATTTCTGTGGAAGCCATTGTGGGACCTACCTTAAAGCAGCGATATGGGGTAGAGAGCAGGTATTGGACTGGATATAAATATGCCAGATAAGGGTCTTCATCAAATGCATTGCCTTGATTATTTGAATGACGCACATATATTTCACACGTTCTCCTACAAAATAATGTAACTACTGATTGGATTCACTAAACGCCAAGTGGGCATATTTGCACATCCACAACTGTATGAATGATTTAATTTAAAGGATAAAAAAGAATTAAGACTGAAGAAAAGTAAAAGGATTTCAAAGTAAAGTTTGCTGCACTCAATAAAATAATTACAAATTATAGATTTTTAAATCTAGAATTATTATATTAAAGAGTAAGGCAATCGCTTTTAAGTTCCTAGAAATGGCATCTAAACTTTCTACTGAGAAACAAAGCGTAGTCTCAGTAATAATTCACTTTATAAATGAAGTATTTGATTACTGACTTTATTAGAATAACTAAGTCTACTCAAAACTTGAAGAATTATCAAGTGAAATAGCTATTTAAATTACATGAAAAACATAAAACCAATATTTAAAACTTTTATTTGTTTTGTGAGGCCTTTCAATAGCGGGGCTATCATCTTCAGACACATCACAAAAGTAAATACAAAAAGTAAATTTGATTATTAATAATAGCATATGTGATTTAATATTAATATTAATTTGTCCTGTGTGGCGTAGTGTGTAAATACAATTAAATTATTACTGGTATTATACTATATAAATTTTGAATGCTATTTTTGTAGTCTTCGTTTAATTAATATTGAATTTTGTATTGGTCCATCTTCTTGATTTAATAGATCTTCTGTATTTGTTTGATTAATGTAATATGACTCGCATGCATTTAAATATCTTGGAGTGTTAACATGTTTTAAAACCTAAATATAAAAATAAATATCACAGAAAAACCTAAAACTATTAAAACTTTATCTAGGAAATAATAATAGTAGTCAGTCTCAGCCAGAGGTACCTTACACAAGGTTTTTCGACATCGAAGATGTTATAAAATGTGATTCGAACAGTTTGTCAACAATAAGTCATTAATCAGTTTAAAAATGTAAACAAGCACTGACGACCCTTAAATGAGCACTTTTTATAAGTAATTGTTTTTACCATAAATACCAACAAGGGGGCGGTAAATTTGTAACTTTTCGTACATTTTTAAATTAATTATGCTATAATAACTGTAGCTGAATTAGGGCGTCTCAACTGGAGTGTATGGTGTATGACATATCAGAAGTTTGATAAGCGTTCATAACATAAACAATACAGTATGTGGGTACTATACATTTTTTTTCTACATTTTGTTAATTCAACTACGTACGGACAACCAGGCGTTGTCTTTTAGGGTTACTAACTCCCTACTCTATATTCCTTTTTGTCGTTGATCTAAGAGGCATGCAAATATAATCTAAAGTAGGTGTCATCCAATAATGAAATGTAAAATTGTTTTTTTAAATGAGGAAAGGAAACTTGCAACAAAATGCAATGGCCTTTTCCTAATTTCTTTCCGTAGTTTATAAGTAATAGCTAATTAAAAGAATTTATTTGTGTGAACCATTAAGCTAAAAAATATTTTATAATTTTTAATCTAATGATTTGCATAAGTAAATAAAATCTAAACCAACATACATGTAGTATATGTATATTTTAAGCATACGTTGAATTCATGTAACAGAAAGTATACAATAATCCCTGAGGAATTATCAATACTTGAAAATATTGTATATATGAGAAGTGTAGAGATATTTTCTACCGTTCAACCAAACCCCATGGCGTAGAATGGGTCATAGAAATGAAGCTTTATATTTTATAAATATGTTCAATTTTCGATATCGTCCGGGCAGACAGACAGACAGACAGACAGGTAGGAACGAGATTTTTAGGCACACAAGTGATAGGCTTCGCTAACCATCAATCAATGGAAATTTATTAGAAGTACTCAAAAAATGTTAGTTACAGCCGTTAACAGAATGCATATTAAAAAGGTATTACTAAACTAATTTACTTTAGATAAATCCTACCAAGTGCCATATTCCATTTCTAAACGAAATTAAAACAGATTGGTTTCATTGTAAAAACTTTTGAGGAAGACGTTTAAAAATGTATTCTAAGTTACGAATGAGTTGTTTTGATATAGCTGTCTTAGCTGTCTATGATTCTACCTCTTACTTTCTTATTATATCTCGTAGTACAGCTTCACAATGTTTGTTGTTATATTGAGTCAAAGTTGTTTGGTTTATTGGTCACACGTTAAAAGTATAATAATGACTCTTCTATTGCCACTAATAACTTTCATTTGTAGCTAAAAGATCTGCTTCTTTGGTTGTGATAAATAATTTGAAGTCATGTGACTATTTTTCAAAGCCTTTCTCTAATTATTTGAGTGTGCTTTATCGTATATATCCTTATAATTGATAATTGTATCTAAAACATATAAAATTCTATCACTGAGAATATCTTTAAACAATTGTCAATTTATTAAAGGAAGCAAACTACCAAGCAGCTTATTACAGTATATTGAGGGTTTTCTGGCAGAAATTCTCTAATTACATTTATAGCACGTGATGTCATACTTGGGGTTTTTATTCTCCATTTCTTCCTCTGCACTAATAAAGAGTAATTACAATATTTGGAATTTACTGTACCTTTCAATCTGGTTATCCGCGATATTTAGTTTAGTCCGAACCTCAAGGTTGATGCGTAATTACCAGTCCAATACTCCAAAAGGGATAATCCCTCTTTAAAAACAAAAATTTTGACCAAGCATTTCACACAAAAAACAAGTATTGACAACGATTCTAAAGTCTGTATAAATACTGTTGAAAACTAAATTTCTTTAATAATAACTTATTTCCCCCCCCACCAATTTCATTGCGTATTACTATATTTTCCCACATTGTATGGTAAAAATCTACATTCATTTCCTTAATTTCATTATGTAGCAAAACTAACCTATTTTATATTGTATCTAAATCGTCTTTGGTCAAAATATTTTAGTTTTTAGACCACCATAGCTTTAAAACAAGTATTGGTTGTCCTAAAAACATTTCTTCCACCTTTTTACTGCCCACGTCGAGATTAAACAATCACTTTGTTTTGTGACAAATTCGACTTTTGACGTATCTTCAGATTCGTAACAGGCGTGGAAAATTTATCAGTCAAACTGTATGTAAGTAAGTAAATATTTGGACATTCGGCAAAAATGGCTATGTTAGTAAACCGACTGTAACTTAGGCGTGTGGCTAATTGATAACTGCACGTTAGTCCAGTGCCACTCACTGCTCTTTTCGAGTCACACTGCGAGTCAGCACGGAATCCACTTATCAGCTGAGAAATTAACTCCGAGTTTGTTCCCCATGCTAAATATATATATATATATACAATACAATATACATACATAAAGGATATATAAGATACATATTGGTTAATTATCCTTTTAACGCAGTAAATATGCATATTCTAATACACGTGAATAAAATATTTAAAATATAAAAAATTTTAGTCATAGCATTTAAACATGTTATAAATTATACGTGTCCGTTGCATTATCTCTATTTTAAATCATGATATCCTATAGATATGTTTACCTGCACATTGTATTTATGGTAGTTTACAATGTTTTAAATTTTAATATATTGAACGAAAACAATAAAATGAGGAAAAGGTTGAAAACGTACTGTAAATGCGTTACTATCACAAATTGAGTAAACTTTGTGGATGATCATGATATTATACTAAATGAATTTAACAAGATGAATCTCAATATTAAATATTTTACATGACTTTTTTATTTTATCTTCGTCCTTCTACCACCAACAGCACCTCTCATGCATAATTCATATTCTTTTAAACTTTTATTAATATTTCAAATAGTACAAGGTACTGATTAGCAAAGTACTGCCGACGATTTGGAGAGAATCAGTAGTAAAACCGCTTCTTGAAAATTCGCAGTATTACGCCAGAAAGACAACTTCTTCAACATAATACCTGTAATAAGCAAGATTATACCCATTTTTTACGAGATCAGCAGGCTCAAGGGCTGCTCAAAATTCAGATAATTAGTATATAGCCATGTAATTTATTGGTAAGGGGCTTGAGTCTTTCTGTTTTGAAAATTTGAATTATACGTGAATATTTAATGTGATGATTATTTCTTAGGCCTATGGATAATATAATATGGATATGGTTCAAAGAAGAGCAGATACTCAAATATTTATTGTGATCACTGATATTGCAGCCATGAATTTTGGATTAGAATGTATGTTTAATCTAATTTCAAGCATATTATAAACTCATAGCTATAACTGAATAATTAATGCTTAGCTCGGATATAATGTAGCTGTTAGAATAACTAAATTTTATAAAGTGTATTGTAGATTTTATAAAATTAGATATACATCTTATTTACCCATCGTAATGTAAACCATAGAAAGACCCCCTAAGCCCAGCAATGTAATTATCTGGAATGGAGAGACTAATCATAGCCTAAAGTTGCCAAAAAAATATCTGAACAAACCACGATCAACACCTAACATATATTTTATTCTTACAATATAGCAGATTATACTAAAAACATGTTTGCTTTTTCTTATTTTATATTACGAGCCTAAAACCTGCTTTAATAGTACAAAATACAATCTGTAATATTACCTATTAACTCGTACTATTAACTAGTTTCTAAAAAGCTGTATGGAGAAAAACTATGAAATATTAAAAATACCTTTATTATTTATAAAAAGTAGTTTAGTTTTTAAAATACGAGTATATATTTATATTTTTTAGATAAAATACTTCAAAACAATACCAAAGATTTTAAAATTACTGTTACAGTATATAATTAAAAACCTTTAAATAAATATAACAATTTTCGAGTTGTCTTCTGGCATTAATGTTTTTTTTTCGCCAAAATGTGCATAGCTCATAATTTAAACTAACTTACAATATCAGATAGGGGAAAATATCTGTTAAGACAATAGAAAGGCTCTAAGCCACTTCACTCCATTAAAGTGACTGGAACTTTCTATGGAATGCAGAAGTACGGTGATCAGTACTGTATGATTCAGTGACATTATATTGTATAACTGACATTCATTGATTTACACCAACAATGATTCCTCTCTCATGTGTAACGTACTCAGCAATATAGTAACCGGTGGCACCAACCTTTCTTTCTATATGTCTAGATATTATTTATTCCTAATTTCTAAATCTATCTTAACTGAAATTTTAGGTGTGGAACTTATAATACAAATGAATTAAAACGTATTATTAATTAAGAAATACAACATCAGAAGATTATAAACATTTTCAATGGGTGTTGCCTAAGCTAACTGCTTTCTTCTATATTTTAGTATGTTCGTGCTTTATATCAATAATTTTCCAACTATAATATTTAAGGGACTTCTAAGCTAACTTCGTACAAATAATCTAGAATGATCTTATTTTCTTTCGCTGTGCTTGCTGTTGTCTCTCAGCTTTGCGTGAACCGCATATTCTTGGCCCGCGACGAATTTTTGAACCGACTAGATTTACGAATCCAAGCCATTTTTAAAGCAGAACGGAGTAAGAATCGGAATCAGTTAGTAAGATCTAAAATATTGAAATGGCATCCAACCACAAAAATTAATTAACCTCAAAAATTCAAATACACAGCGTGTAATAATGACAGAAGAAAAGTAACATTAAATATAGAAGAATTCCAAACAGCTGAAATTATATTAAACTGTATAGATGGATTGGATTGGATTAGATGTTAACGTGGCCATCGATAATACAGTGTGACGATATTACAGTACTCAGGGCGGGAATTCATTACTGGACTGCTAAATGGCGTTAAAGTAATTAGATTTTGAGATTTAATGACCAATTTTTGTTTTATATTTCAGAAAAAATCTTTTGCTACTTCTAATACCTCCAAAAATATGTGTACAAAGTTTAATGATGATCGGTTAAGTAGTTTTCACGTGAAAACTTACATTCGCATATGTAATATTAGTAGGGATATATAGTTGTAAATCTATGCTATTATCGAATCCACCTAAATATATATATATATATATATATGTGTGTGTATATATATATATATATATATATATATATATATATATATATATACAGTATAATTCCATTAAATTTAAATGGTTGATTTAACTAATTGTTTTATTTCTAAATTGGTGTTTGATTTAATGTTTTACATTGGACATGGCAGAGTGTACTAAGACAAAAACACGTAGTACAATGTAAACTTATACTTAAACAGCTGTTAACACTTTCAGCTGAAGTGCATCAAAGTCACAGAATTATTTGTTTAATCTACAATAATACCGAAAATGTCATAGACAGAAAATTAATTTAAACAGGCGGAATATGATTCTTTATAACCAAATTAGTTTATTTAGACGTTTCTATATTATACAGGAAGTGTCATTAACAACCTATGAAAGCCTAGGAAATATCAAAAAAGATAAAAGCAAGAAATATGGTACATATTCCGTCCTAGAGGCTCACGAAGGATTGACTATTATGATATATCCATATATTCTCCTAAAAAAAACTACTGTACGTTCTATAACAAAAAATTCTATAACAATACCCGTAAATGTCAGGTATGTTAGTGAGTTCAAAAATTACAGGCTATTACATAATTACCTATTAACGCGCTCAAGCATTGAATAAAACAGATCTTGGTGTATTTTAATAACAAGTTTTTTATGCGGCCCAAATATGAATATTGTGATTATAAATCATGTCATCAGTGCTGAAACTTGGTTCTTGAGTGAATAACACTTCCTTGAAAAAGAATGTGTCATCCAAGTCTTGTTAAATAACCAACGAGCACATTTCACATGGTGAGGCAAATCTTATATTTTTCAAGCCTTAAATTTCTGGCTTCTATATATATAGACTTTTACTTCTCACTTAGTCCTCAACTAAGTTATTATACAATCTACGTCATATGGGTACCAATATACTGCTTCTTCTTGCTTGCTCCTCAATATTAAAGTCATGATTGTCCAATTATAAATTCCATCCAACATACCTAATCAGATTAACTCGTAGATGGTAAATATTATTAAAAATTAAGAAAGCACAATAAGACGTAAATAAAAAATATGTATAAGGAATTCATCTATTAGTTGGGTCTGTTTTACATTACTCGTGTACAATTGTTGTGTTAATTATCTACATTATCTTTTAAGTATTTCACATTTAATATTGTTATTAATATTTTATTAGTCGTCAAAAAGTATTAAAGCCCTAATGTCCTATTTTTTCTACACAACACATTGTAAATTAAAATTTCAATAACCATATAGTAATAATTTATTATTATTTATAGCTATCGTTATTAAAAATGGATACCCTACACTATTTACCAAACACAAATTGGAATGAGAACAGGGTAAATGGATATTACCAACGCGATGAACTTTCCAATTGATTGATAACCGCATGGACGGAGAAATAATAAATATAATATTTCAAGAAAGGAACACACGTCCCGTGT